>NC_091286.1:319475471-319842706 GCF_032444005.1 Ranitomeya imitator | reverse complement strand
ACTCTCTGGAGTTTCTCTCATCACACACAGTTGTGTGATCCTGGCCAAGGTCACTGCTGCATCACACCACATTGCAATACTTACGAAACACTTTGTGGACCCGAGGCGGGGCATTGTCCCAGCCATCCCACATCGCTTAGGCCACCTCATTCCATAGCCGCCGGATCATCACGTTGTCCGAGTGCTGCGGAACCCGGGTGTCCCACAACGGGACTCGCTCATGGACCAGGGAGATGAGGATGTCATTGTCAATAAGGTCCTCATCCAGTTCTGGAACCTAGAAAATAAATAAATACATTAATTTTTGAGACATTAACATAAAGAAAAGAAAGAAAACAGAGACAGAAAACAGGCAAGAATATTCAAGGTCAAGAAAAAAAAGGAGTCAAGAAGAAAAAGGTAAAGAAAGAGCAAAGTAAAGAAATGAAAAGTGAAGAATAGTAAAGTCAGGATACAATAAGCAGAGTACAATTAGTCAGGTATACTTACACGCCGCTTTGCCACACGACCGTGTCCACGCTGCTCCTGCTCGGCCTCTGCCGCAGATGAAGAACTGTTCTGAAAAAGAAAAAAAAAATGTGTCACATGTGTAGATGTGACAGAGAATACTTACCAATCTGAAGAGGTGAGTACTTACTTCACTGTCATTTCCACCTTGTTCAGGCCCAAGACGCTCCTCCTTAGAAGAAGAAATTCTGATGCATGCAGCAAGAAAAAAAATACAGAAATTATTAGGACATATAGACAGAAAAACGATAATAAAGACATTGGCTTTGATACTCATATTGTTCAGAGTGTAGATTCCTCCCAGGTTCTTTCAAGCGTCTGCTCTGCTTCCCAGTCTGCTGAGGAGTGACCTGCAAATGCCCACTCCCTCCTTTTATCAGTTTGTATGTGGGGGGTGGCTAATCAGTGTCTAGACAGGTTTTCCTGTGGTAAAACGCATGCGTTCACAAACGCAAACAAACGCATGTGCTTTTTTCGCAAATTGACGCCTCTGAAATTGCAACATGTAGCGTTTACCACGCCAAGCCGCAGACAACGAAGCGACGCATGCATCGTCAAACGTGGCAAAATGCAAACTATCGCAGGCACTTGCGTCCCTAATGTTAAAGATAGGAATACACGATGCAAATGTGAAACCAGCCTAACACAGCATCAAAGCATCAATTCTTCTTGGTAAAATCATACACAGTTTTTGAAGTATCTTGACAGGGAGATTGTTTCAAACGTCTATGAGAAATAATTCTTAGTGGATGTAGGATTTTACAATTCCTTCTGTCTCCATGTAATCAAACAATGACATAATGATGTTGAGGTCAGGGCTCTATAAGGGTCATGTCATCATTTTCAGAACATCTTGTTGATAAAGGTAGATTTGCGCACTCTTAGGATCCTCCATTGCCGGGAGTGGGCGGTCATGTGATCGCAAATATATGTGATTTGCATATTTCCAGCCACAGCACAACTAGACTGTGTCCATCCTCGCTCAATACACTTGCATTGAGTGAAGCTGCGCCCATCTAGTTGGTACGTGACCTTATGTATTCAAGTCACATACTTCCAGTCACCCTCCCAGTGCCTGCATCGGAGAATTGTCCAAGCAATGTGATGTTTCACAAGTCTGCAGTCACACAGTGACTGCAGACTTGTACCCAAAGACCGGATAACTCTTTAATGATATTGGCTGTATGTTTTTGATCATCATCCTGCTGCAGAATTAGTTTGGAAACAGGAACACATGGGCTACTTGCACAGTGAACAAGTCTGTATGATCATGTTCACACACCACCAAGAAACCTGAAGACACAAAAGAGAATAGTAAAACCAAAACCACTCAGTTTGAAAAAATGTTGCAGTAATCCGCAAGTGCTAGTAAAAGATGTAAAAAACAGGGTATTTGGTTGATACGTTTTTTGCAAAAAATGTATACTAAGCTGCTCTACCAAACTTCACGGTATACCCTTATCAGAGCAGTCCTAACTAATGTATGCAATCCCTATCTGATGTATTTAAAAACCTGATCATCTGTATATAACCTGTGTGAACAGGGTTCAGAGAGGAAAAATCCATGTGTGCATACAGGGTAGAACAGCTTTTGTGCAGATAGCCCAAGAGGAGTGGTGGAACTCCCCAGTCTTGTAGACACAAGAGAACAATTATGGAAACAGGAACACATGGGCTACTTGCACAGTGAACAAGTCTGTATGATCATGTTCACACACCACCAAGAAACCTGAAGACACAAAAGAGAATAGTAAAACCAAAACCACTCAGTTTGAAAAAATGTTGCAGTAATCCGCAAGTGCTAGTAAAAGATGTAAAAAACAGGGTATTTGGTTGATACGTTTTTTGCAAAAAATGTATACTAAGCTGCTCTACCAAACTTCACGGTATACCCTTATCAGAGCAGTCCTAACTAATGTATGCAATCCCTATCTGATGTATTTAAAAACCTGATCATCTGTATATAACCTGTGTGAACAGGGTTCAGAGAGGAAAAATCCATGTGTGCATACAGGGTAGAACAGCTTTTGTGCAGATAGCCCAAGAGGAGTGGTGGAACTCCCCAGTCTTGTAGACACAAGAGAACAATTATGGAAACAGGAACACATGGGCTACTTGCACAGTGAACAAGTCTGTATGATCATGTTCACACACCACCAAGAAACCTGAAGACACAAAAGAGAATAGTAAAACCAAAAACACTCAGTTTGAAAAAATGTTGCAGTAATCCGCAAGTGCTAGTAAAAGATGTAAAAAACAGGGTATTTGGTTGATACGTTTTTTTGCAAAAAATGTATACTAAGCTGCTCTACCAAACTTCACGGTATACCCTTATCAGAGCAGTCCTAACTAATGTATGCAATCCCTATCTGATGTATTTAAAAACCTGATCATCTGTATATAACCTGTGTGAACAGGGTTCAGAGAGGAAAAATCCATGTGTGCATACAGGGTAGAACAGCTTTTGTGCAGATAGCCCAAGAGGAGTGGTGGAACTCCCCAGTCTTGTAGACACAAGAGAACAATTATGGAAACAGGAACACATGGGCTACTTGCACAGTGAACAAGTCTGTATGATCATGTTCACACACCACCAAGAAACCTGAAGACACAAAAGAGAATAGTAAAACCAAAAACACTCAGTTTGAAAAAATGTTGCAGTAATCCGCAAGTGCTAGTAAAAGATGTAAAAAACAGGGTATTTGGTTGATACGTTTTTTGCAAAAAATGTATACTAAGCTGCTCTACCAAACTTCACGGTATACCCTTATCAGAGCAGTCCTAACTAATGTATGCAATCCCTATCTGATGTATTTAAAAACCTGATCATCTGTATATAACCTGTGTAATAATTGTTCTCTTGTGTCTACAAGACTGGGGAGTTCCACCACTCCTCTTGGGCTATCTGCACAAAAGCTGTTCTACCCTGTATGCACACATGGATTTTTCCTCTCTGAACCCTGTTCACACAGGTTATATACAGATGATCAGGTTTTTAAATACATCAGATAGGGATTGCATACATTAGTTAGGACTGCTCTGATAAGGGTATACCGTGAAGTTTGGTAGAGCAGCTTAGTATACATTTTTTGCAAAAAACGTATCAACCAAATACCCTGTTTTTACATCTTTTACTAGCACTTGCGGATTACTGCAACATTTTTTCAAACTGAGTGTTTTTGGTTTTACTATTCTCTTTTGTGTCTTCAGAATTAGTTTGGAGCCTATCGGATGCATCCATGATGCTTTTGCATGATAGATAAGTACCTGCCTGTATTTCTCAGCATTGAGGACACCATAAATCCTGACCAAATCCCCAACTCCATTTACTGAAATACAATCCCAAATTTGCAGGGAATCTTCGCAATGCCTCTCTGTTACCAAAAGACACTCATTATTGTTCCACTCTCTAAACCTTTGGTGACAAACTGCCTTCTGTTGCAGCCAAACATTTTGAATTTTGTCTCATCAGCCCATAGTACTTGATGAGATTTTTGTGCACCTTGGTTCCTATGTTTTTGTGTGAAGTTTAGTCACTTGGCCTTGTTTTTCCATCAAAACCACTTCTGGTCATTGTTCTCAAACAGTAAATTGGTGTGTGTGTGTGTGTGTGTGTGTGCTACTGGTTGCTGCCGGTTCTGAGCTGATGGCACTACTGTACATGTTCTGTCTTCAAAGGAAATAAAGTAATTACGTAAGCATGTGTCTTTCATTTGCTGCACTTTTTCCTTGACCAACCACTGTGTCTACAGTCCTCAAAGCTGCCCATTTCTTGGTGTCCTAATTGCTGATAAATACAGTCAGATATTTATACATGAGGAAGGCATCTGATTGGTTCCAAATTTATTCTGAAGCAGGACAACGACCCCAATCACACTGCCAATGTCAGTGAGAACTATCTTCCCGGAATCGATGATATGGCCTTACAGAGCCCTGATCTCAACAGCTTCGAGTTTGTCCGGGACTATATGAAGAGACAGAAGGATTTGTAAAAGCCTACATCAAAAGAAGATCTGTGGCTATTTCTCTAAGATGTTTGGAAAAATCTGCCTTCCAAGTTCCTTCAAGACCCGGATACAAGTAGAAGAATTCATACTCTTATGCTATTTTGAAGGACAAAGGTGGTCACACCAATTATTGATTTAATTTAGATTTCTCTTTTGTTCATTCACTTTTCTTTTTTGTAGTTGATAAAAATAACCTATTAACATTTTATTTTCAAAATTATTTTTACCTTACAACATTATTTTCACACCTGCGTAACATTTTTGCAGTCTCAGATAAACCATGGCAAGTTTGACTAGCAGTAGTGAACCTTTCGGCTTGACAATTTCAGTCTTCTCGGTTTTGAAAGGAATTGGATAAGAGTTAGTAGTTCTTTAACCCCTTTACAACCTTGGGCATATCCATGCTTCCGGGTTGGTAGGTATTTACCGACCTTGGATGTATGGATACGTCCAGGCGACTTTGTGTGCATAGGGGCTTTGCATGTGCGGTCGCCGCCGGGTGTCAGCTGATTCTGACAGCTGGCACTCAGTGCGGGCACCACTCCCGACACTTTTAACACCTAAATTCTGTGATCGATATCGATCTCAGCATTTTGAAGGCAGGCAGAGAGAGGAAGGCTCCTCTGGGTGCGGGTCATTGCCATGGTGACCCAATGTCATCGTGACGACCCAATGTCATCATGACGACATCCGGGTCACCAGGCACTAGGAAGATAGTTAGCTAATGTGCAGTGCATGATCTAATTAATTTATGTCTGCAGGGCTGACAAGTTATAAAGCATAGCAATCCTTGTGCATTGCAATGCTTTATAAAAGTGATCAGACTGCAAAACGTTAAAGTCCCATAGTGGAATTAAGTAAAAAAGTTTAAAAAAGCTACAAAAAGTTGTAAAAATATTTAAAAAAATATAAAATCACAAAATAATACAAAATAAAATTAAAATTAATTGTACCCATAAATATTTTAATACACAAAAGAACAAACAATAAAAGTACACATGTTCGGTATCGTTGCGTCTGGAACAACTTGACCAATAAAACTGTCAAACTAGTTAACCCCTTCAGTAAACACTGTAAAAAAATGAAGCAAAACATGACGCTTTATTATCATACCACTGAACAAAAAGTAAAATACGATCAAAAAGATGAATGTAAATAGAAAGGGTTTTGCTGAAAACATCATCTTGTCCTACAAAAACCAAGCTGCCATACAGCTCAATCAGCTGAAAAATAAAAAAGTTGTAGCTCTAAGAATAAAGTGATGCAAAATTATTTTTTTCTATAAAATAGTTTTTATTGTGTAAACGCGCCAAAACATAATAAAAATATAAATGATATTGCTCTAATCATACTGACCTGAAGAAGAAAGCTGCCTTATCTGAGAAATTACATGAAAAAAAAAAAACAATTACTGAATTGCTGGTTTCTGTTAATTCTGCCTCCCAAATATTGGATTAGTAAGTGATGAAAAAAATTCCTCTGTTTAAAAATTGTATCGATAAAAATGTCAACTCGTCCTGCAAAAAGGAATCCTTCACATGACTCTGTCGGCAGAAATCTAGAAAAATTATAGCTCTCAAAATATGGCGTGGCACTATAAAAAGTGTTTTGTAGTGTGTGATAGCAGCCAAACAGAAAAAAAACTATATAAATCTGGTATCGCTGTAATCGAACTGACCCAAAGAATAAAGTCGTTTAATTAGTTATACCGCATGAGAATGGTGTAAAAATTAATAAGACCAATTCCTCGCCTGCTGTTGATTTTTTCATTCTGCCTCCCAAAGATCGCAGTATGGCTCCGTGCATATTTATCGTGTGCGCTCTGCACTGAACACTGACACAGGTTGCGGTGTAAATCTCTGAAATACGTAATTCAGGCGGAATCCCTGGTGGAATGTTCCCTATAATGAGGCAGATAGAGGCACTGTGGATGCTGTCTGGCCGTGTATGATCTGGTGCTGTCCCTCTTTTTAAGTGTGCATAATAGCGCTGTCCAACACTGGTTTTTGCACTTCAGAAAAGGACAAATCTGAGTAGAGGCCAGACGGAGTCCAGAGTAACACTGCTGCCTCATTATAGTAAATAAGTCCCTCTGGGGTTTCATCTAAATCACGCCACTTTGAGAATTAGATGGAAACCCCAATATAAGTGTTCAGCATAGAGCGCAGGATAAATGTGATCCCAAATGTTTTGGAAAATTTTCCCCAAAGAAGCTTCAAATGAATCCACAAAAAAGCAATTCTCCACTCAAGTCTGTTATTGGAAATATAGGAGCCTTCCACGTTACTGATAGTACAAAGACTGTGGAAAAGCAAAATGGCTCCTTGTCCCCAAAAAGAAATTCAGCAAATTCTGCGCTCCCAAATATAAATGCCCCCTCCCTTCTGAGCCGAAGTATTTCTAAACCACATTTAGTGTCTACATGTTTGGCATTTCTGTAGCGATGACTGCCCTCTTAATTTATGGGTGATTGCCTCCAGAAGCATGAGTTGGTAACTACAACGTACTGGTCACTACAACATACTGTAGACTTTACCGTATTTACACTACAGTGGCAGGTTGCAATTTTCACTCAGCAACATCCACTGCTTCTTGCTTCTGGAAAACACCCATGGAGTCAAAATTGTTACTACACCTGTAGATTCCCAAAGGGGTATAATTTCCAAAATGGTGTCACTGGAGGGAGATTCAGCTTTTCGAGCACTTAGGGGCTCTGCATATGGAGTCTGCAAACTATTCTAGGAAAATTTACCATCCAGAAGGCACGTAGCGCTCTTCCCTCCCAAATCTCACCATATGGCTAAATGGTACTGTACATCCACATATAATAATAATTTTATATAGCGCCAACATATTCCACAGCGCTTTACATTATAGAGGGGACTTGTACAGACAATAGACATTACAGCATAACAATAAATACAGTTCAAAGCAGGTACCAAGAGGAATGAGGGCCCTGCTCGCAAGATTACAAACTATGAAGAAAAAAGGGAGACACGAGAGGTGGATGGTAACAATTGCTTTTGTTGTTCTAAGGCCATGTTCACACTATGCGTTTTTAACTGCGGAACCGCCGCGATTTTGCCGCTGCGGGTCCGCAGCTGTTTTCCATGCAGGGTACAGTACAATGTACCCTATGGAAAACAGGAACCGCTGTGCCCACATTTAGGAAATGCACTAAAAAAGCCGCGTTGAATAGCTGCGGTAAAAAAAGAAGTACCATGTCACTTCTTTGTGCGGAACTGCAGCGGTTCTGCGCCCATAAACCTCCATTGTGAGGTCAAACCCGCAGTAAAACCCGCAGACGAAAAAAATATCTGCGGGTTTTCTGCGGTTTGTGGTGCAGAACCGCTGCAGCAGGAAGTGCGTGGGCGGAGTGTGGCTGCCCCCCCGTGCCCCAATCCCACCCCCCATGCTCCGATGCCACCCCCCCGTGCTCCGACACCCCCCCGTGCCCTCATCTCCCCCCCTTATACTTACCGGGCCTCCCGGTGTCCATCCGGCCGTCTTCTCCCTGGGCGCCGCCATCTTCCAAAATGGCGGGCGCATGCGCAGTGCGCCCGCCGAATCTGCCGGCCGGCAGCTTCGTTCCAAAGTGCATTTTGATCACTGAGATACAATCTATCTCAGTGATCAAAATAAAAAATATAGTAAATGACCCCCCCCTTTGTCACCCCCATAGGTAGGAACAATAAAAAAATAAAGAATTTATTTTTTTCCCCCCCACTACAGATAGGGGTAGGGTTAGGGGTAGGGGTAGGGTTAGGGTATTTTCAGCCATTTTAACCCTAAAAAAACTTCCTAGAAAACACACAGACTCTGCAGAGAAAACTGCATAAAAAACTGCACTAAAAACCGCATCAAAAAACGCATCAAAAAACGCACCAAAAACGCACCAAAAAACGTACCTGCGTTTTCTGCCAAGAGCTGCGGTTTTTAGTGCAGAAAAAACAGCAGGGAAATCAGGAACGTGTGAACATGGCCTAACCAGCCATAGTGTAAGAATCGGGTGTTCATGTAAAGCTGCATGAACCAATTAACAGCCTAAATATGTAACAGTACATACACAGAAGGCTAATTACATACACAATGTGTATGAGAACATGATGCGAGGAACCTGATTTTGGTTTAAGTTTTTTGAATGGGCCACACAGGGATAGTTAGGTTAATGCGTTGAGGCAGTAGGCCAGTCTAAGCAAATGCGTTTTTAGGGCACGCTTAAAACTGTGGGGATTGGGAATTAATCGTATTAACCTGGGTAGTGCATTCCAAAGAATTGGCGCAGCACGTGAAAAGTCTTGGAGATGGGAGTGGGAGGTTCTGATTATTGAGGATGTTAACCTCAGGTCATTAGCAGAACAAAGAGCACGGGTAGGGTATGCTGAGACCAGGGAGGAGATGTAGGGCGGTGCTGAGCCATGGAGTGCTTTGTGGATGAGGGTAATAAGTTTGTAGTGGATTCTCGAGTGGCGTGATATCAGGAGAAGAAGTGTATAATTGGGTGTCATCAGCATAGAGATGGTACTGGAAACCAAATCTACTGATTTTTTGTCCAATAGTGGCAGTATACAAATAGGAGGAGGGAGCCTAGGACTGATCCTGGAGGAACCCCAACAGTTAAGGGAAGGTGAGAGGAGGAGGAACCAGCAAAATATACAGTGAAACAGTGGTCAGAGAGATAGGAGGAGAACCAGGAGAGAACGGTGTCCTTGAGGCCAATGGAGTGTAGCATAGTGAGGAGGAGCTGATGATCCACAGTATCGAATGCTGCGGAGAGATCCAAGAGAATTAGCATGGAGTAGTGACTATTAGATTTAGCTGTTAGTAGATCATTAGAGACTTTAGTGAAGGCGGTTTCAGTAGAGTGTAAAGAGCGGAAACCAGATTGAAGAGGGTCGAGAAGAGAGTTATCTGAGAGATAGCAGATAAGATGTGAGTGGACCAGGCATTCGAGGAGTTTGGAGATGAAGGGAAGATTAGAGACAGGTCTATAATTAACGGCACAGTTTTGGTCGAGGGATGGTTGTTTAAGTAATGGATGTATGATGGCATGCTTAAATGAGGAGTGAAATATACCGGAAGAGAGAGAAAGGTTGAATATTTTTGTTAGGTGAGAGGTGACAGCAGGGGAAAGGGACTGGAGGAGATGTGATGGAATGGGGCCACTGGTGCAAGTGGTCATGCGAGAAGATGCAAGGAGCCTGATTGTGATTGGGAAATAATTTCCTGTCGGATGTGGTGAATTTTTTCTTTGAAGTAGTTGGCCACATCGTCAGCGCGGAGATCAGTGGTTGGGGCCTGCACTCTTGGGTTGAGTAGGGAATGAAAATTGTCAATGAGACGTTTAGGATTATTGGACGGTGAGGTGATGAGGGTGTTGAAATAGGTTTGTTTGGATAGATGAAGGGCAGCGTTGTTTGTTTTAAGCATGAACTTATAATGGATGAAATCTTTGGCTAGATTACTTTCTCCACAGACATTCAGTACACCTGGAGCACTGCTGCAGGAAACGTGTTTGCAGCGTGTGCTGTTATGAAAGGCAATTCAGTACTACAATGGACATAGCGGTCAGAGCACATACAGTGATCTGACAATAACCCGAAATCATAGAACGAGCTCTGAGACGTGGGAACTCTGCAGACCGTAATCCCTAATCCTCTCCAAACACTAGAGGCAGCCGTGGATTGCGCCTAACTCTGCCTATGCAACTCGGCACAGCCTGAGAAACTAACTAGCCTGAAGATAGAAAATAAGCCTACCTTGCCTCAGAGAAATACCCCAAAGGAAAAGGCAGCCCCCCACATATAATGACTGTGAGTTAAGATGAAAAGACAAACGTAGAGATGAAATAGATTCAGCAAAGTGAGGCCCGACTTTCTTAACAGATCGAGGATAGAAAAGGTAACTTTGCGGTCTACACAAAACCCTAAAGAAAACCACGCAAGGGGGGCAAAAAGACCCTCCGTACCGAACTAACGGCACGGAGGTACACCCTTTGCGTCCCAGAGCTTCCAGCAACAAATTAGACAAGCTGGACAGAAAAAATAGCAAACAAATAGCAAAGAAGAACTTAGCTATGCGGAGCAGCAGGCCACAGGAATGATCCAGGGAAAAGCAAGTCCAACACTGGAACATTGACAGGAAGCCAGGATCAAAGCATTAGGTGGAGTTAAGTAGAGAAGCACCTAACGACCTCACCAGATCACCTGAGGGAGGAAACTCAGAAGCCGCAGTACCACTTCCCTCCACCAACAGAAGCTCACAGAGAGAATCAGCCGAAGTACCACTTGTGACCACAGGAGGGAGCTCCGCCACAGAATTCACAACAGTACCCCCCCTTGAGGAGGGGTCACCGAACCCTCACCAGAGCCCCCAGGCCGACCAGGATGAGCCACATGAAAGGCACGAACAAGATCGGGAGCATGGACATCAGAGGCAAAAACCCAGGAATTATCTTCCTGAGCATAACCCTTCCATTTAACCAGATACTGGAGTTTCCGTCTAGAAACACGAGAATCCAAGTTCTTCTCCACAATATACTCCAATTCCCCCTCCACCAAAACCGGGGCAGGAGGATCAACAGATGGAACCATAGGTGCCACGTATCTCCGCAACAATGACCTATGGAATACGTTATGTATGGAAAAAGAATCTGGAAGGGTCAGACGAAAAGACACAGGATTAAGAACCTCAGAAATCCTATACGGACCAATGAAACGAGGTTTAAACTTAGGAGAGGAAACCTTCATAGGAATATGACGAGAAGATAACCAAACCAGATCCCCAACACGAAGTCGGGGACCCACACTGCGTCTGCGATTAGCGAAACGTTGAGCCTTCTCCTGGGACAAGGTCAAATTGTCCACTACATGAGTCCAAATCTGCTGCAACCTGTCCACCACAGTATCCACACCAGGACAGTCCGAAGACTCAACCTGTCCTGAAGAGAAACGAGGATGGAACCCAGAATTGCAGAAAAATTGCGAAACCAAGGTAGCCGAGCTGGCCCGATTATTAAGGGTGAACTCAGCCAAAGGCAAAAAGGACACCCAATCATCCTGATCGGCAGAAACAAAGCATCTCAGATATGTTTCCAAGGTCTGATTGGTTCGTTCGGTCTGGCCATTAGTCTGAGGATGGAAAGCCGAGGAAAAAGACAAGTCAATGCCCATCCTACCACAAAAGGCTCGCCAAAACCTTGAAACAAACTGGGAACCTCTGTCAGAAACGATATTCTCTGGAATGCCATGTAAACGAACCACATGCTGGAAGAACAATGGCATCAAATCAGAGGAGGAAGGCAATTTAGACAAGGGTACCAAATGGACCATCTTAGAAAAGCGATCACAGACCACCCAAATGACTGACATCTTTTGAGAAACGGGAAGATCAGAAATAAAATCCATAGAGATATGTGTCCAAGGCCTCTTCGGGACCGGCAAGGGCAAAAGCAACCCACTGGCACGAGAACAGCAGGGCTTAGCCCGAGCACAAATCCCACAGGACTGCACAAAAACACGCACATCCCGCGACAGAGACGGCCACCAAAAGGATCTAGCCACCAACTCTCTGGTACCAAAGATTCCAGGATGACCAGCCAACACCGAACAATGAACCTCAGAGATAACTTTATTGGTCCACCTATCAGGGACAAACAGTCTCTCCGCTGGACAACGATCAGGTTTATTAGCCTGAAATTTTTGCAGCACCCGCTGCAAATCAGGGGAGATGGCAGACACAATTACTCCTTCCTTGAGGATACCCGCCGGCTCAGACAAACCCGGAGAGTCGGGCACAAAACTCCTAGACAGAGCATCCGCCTTCACATTTTTAGAGCCCGGAAGGTATGAAATCACAAAGTCAAAACGGGCAAAAAACAGCGACCAACGAGCCTGTCTAGGATTCAACCGCTTAGCAGACTCAAGATAAGTCAAGTTCTTATGATCAGTCAATACCACCATGCGATGCTTTTACTCCTTCAAGCCAATGACGCCACTCCTCAAATGCCCACTTCATGGCCAGCAACTCTCGGTTGCCCACATCATAATTTCGCTCAGCAGGCGAAAACTTCCTGGAAAAAAAAGCGCATGGTTTCATCACTGAGCAATCAGAACCTCTCTGCGACAAAACAGCCCCTGCTCCAATCTCAGAAGCATCAACCTCGACCTGGAACGGAAGAGAAACATCTGGTTGACACAACACAGGGGCAGAAGAAAAACGACGCTTCAAGTCTTGAAAAGCTTCCACAGCAGCAGAAGACCAATTGACCAAATCAGCACCCTTCTTGGTCAAATCGGTCAGTGGTTTGGCAATACTAGAAAAATTGCAGATGAAGCGACGATAAAAATTAGCAAAGCCCAGGAACTTTTGCAGACTTTTCAGAGATGTCGGCTGAGTCCAATCATGGATGGCTTGGACCTTAACAGGATCCATCTCGATAGTAGAAGGGGAAAAGATGAACCCCAAAAATGAAACCTTCTGCACACCAAAGAGACACTTTGATCCCTTCACAAACAAAGAATTAGCACGCAGGACCTGAAAAACTGTTCTGACCTGCTTCACATGAGACTCCCAATCATCCGAGAAGATCAAAATGTCATCCAAGTACAAAATCAGGAATTTATCCAGGTACTCTCTGAAGATGTCATGCATAAAGGACTGAAACACTGATGGAGCATTGGCAAGTCCGAATGGCATCACTAGATACTCAAAATGATCCTCGGGCGTATTAAATGCAGTTTTCCATTCATCTCCTCGCCTGATTCGCACCAGATTATACGCACCACGAAGATCTATCTTGGTGAACCAACTAGCCCCCTTAATCCGAGCAAACAAATCAGATAACAATGGCAAGGGGTACTGAAATTTAACCGTGATCTTATTTAGAAGGCAGTAATCTATACAAGGTCTCAGCGAACCATCCTTCTTGGCTACAAAAAAGAACCCTGCTCCTAATGGTGACGATGACGGGCGAATATGCCCCTTCTCCAGGGATTCCTTCACATAACTGCGCATAGCGGCGTGCTCAGGCACGGATAAATTAAACAGTCGACCTTTTGGGAATTTACTACCAGGAATCAAATTGATAGCACAATCACAATCCCTATGCGGAGGTAATGCATCGGACTTGGGCTCATCAAATACATCCCGGTAATCAGACAAGAACTCTGGAACCTCAGAAGGGGTGGATGACGAAATTGACAGAAATGGAACATCACCATGTACCCCCTGACAACCCCAGCTGGACACCAACATGGATTTCCAATCTAATACTGGATTATGGGCTTGTAGCCATGGCAACCCCAACACGACCACATCATGCAGATTATGCAACACCAGAAAGCGAATAACCTCCTGATGTGCAGGAGCCATGCACATAGTCAGCTGGGTCCAGTATTGAGGCTTATTCTTGGCCAAAGGCGTGGCATCAATTCCTCTCAATGGAATAGGACACTGCAAGGGCTCTAAGAGAAACCCACAACGCTTAGCATACTCCAAGTCCATCAAATTCAGGGCAGCGCCTGAATCCACAAATGCCATGACAGAATACGATGACAAAGAGCAGATCAAGGTAACGGACAGAAGAAATTTTGACTGTACCGTACCAATGGTGGCAGACCTAGCGAACCGCTTAGTGCGCTTAGGACAATCAGAGATAGCATGAGTGGAATCACCACAGTAGAAGCACAGCCCATTCAGACGTCTGTGTTCTTGCCGTTTAACTCTGGTCAAAGTCCTATCGCACTGCATAGGCTCAGGTTTAAGCTCAGATAATACCGCCAAATGGTGCACAGATTTACGCTCACGCAATCGTCGACCGATCTGAATGGCCAAAGACATAGACTCATTCAAACCAGCAGGCATAGGAAATCCCACCATGACATCCTTAAGGGCTTCAGAGAGACCCTTTCTGAACATAGCTGCCAGCGCAGATTCATTCCATTGAGTGAGCACGGACCACTTTCTAAATTTCTGACAATATACCTCTATCTCATCCTGACCCTGACAAAGAGCCAGCAAATTTTTCTCTGCCTGATCCACTGAATTAGGTTCATCGTACAGCAATCCGAGCGCCAGGAAAAACGCATCGATATTACTCAATGCAGGATCTCCTGGCGCAAGAGAAAATGCCCAGTCCTGAGGGTCGCCGCGCAAAAAAGAAATAACAATCAAAACCTGTTGAACTGGATCACCAGAGGAGCGAGGTTTCAAGGCCAGAAATAATTTACAATTATTTTTGAAACTCAGAAACTTAGTTCTATCTCCAAAAAACAAATCAGGAATAGGAATTCTTGGTTCCAACATAGCTTTCTGATCAATAGTGTCTTGAATCTTTTGTACTCTTGCCGAGAGCTGATCCATAAATGAAGACAGACTTCTAATGTCCATCGCTACACCTGTGTACTGAACCACCCAAATGTCTAGGGGGAAAAAAAGGCAAAACACAGTGCAAAGAAAAAAAAATGGTCTCAGAGCTTCTTTTTTCCCTCTATTGAGAATCATTAGTACTTTGGGCTTCCTGTACTGTTATGAAAGGCAATTCAGTACTACAATGGACATAGCGGTCAGAGCACATACAGTGATCTGACAATAACCCGAAATCATAGAACGAGCTCTGAGACGTGGGAACTCTGCAGACCGCAATCCCTAATCCTCTCCAAACAACACTAGAGGCAGCCGTGGATTGCGCCTAACTCTGCCTATGCAACTCGGCACAGCCTGAGAAACTAACTAGCCTGAAGATAGAAAATAAGCCTACCTTGCCTCAGAGAAATACCCCAAAGGAAAAGGCAGCCCCCCACATATAATGACTGTGAGTTAAGATGAAAAGACAAACGTAGAGATGAAATAGATTCAGCAAAGTGAGGCCCGACTTTCTTAACAGATCGAGGATAGAAAAGGTAACTTTGTGGTCTACACAAAACCCTAAAGAAAACCACGCAAGGGGGGCAAAAAGACCCTCCGTACCGAACTAACGGCACGGAGGTACACCCTTTGCGTCCCAGAGCTTCCAGCAACAAATTAGACAAGCTGGACAGAAAAAATAGCAAACAAATAGCAAAGAAGAACTTAGCTATGCAGAGCAGCAGGCCACAGGAATGATCCAGGGAAAAGCAAGTCCAAGACTGGAACATTGACAGGAAGCCAGGATCAAAGCATTAGGTGGAGTTAAGTAGAGAAGCACCTAACGACCTCACCAGATCACCTGAGGGAGGAAACTCAGAAGCCGCAGTACCACTTCCCTCCACCAACAGAAGCTCACAGAGAGAATCAGCCGAAGTACCACTTGTGACCACAGGAGGGAGCTCCGCCACAGAATTCACAACAGTGTGCCACGGTTGTCGCCGTCTGTGCTGAGTTGTTCTATGTATAGGAGGTTTCATTTCATCCAGGGCACTTTACAGGGTTTCATTGTAATGCTTCAGTGCTTCAGGAAATGTGATGGAGGAGATAGGGGCCAATGATGACTGCAGGTTCTTCATAAGTTTTTGGGTGTTAATGGCCTGGATGTTTCTATAAGTGTGGAAAGTGGGGATGACCTGAGCGGGATGGCAGTTCTTGATAGAGGATGAAAGAAGGTTGTGGTCAGAGAGGGGGAGAGGGGAGTTTGTGAAATCGTCAACTGAGCAAAGCCGGGAGAAGACCAAGTCAAGGGAGTTGGAAAGTTAATATGCTGCGAGAGGCCGAAAGAGGAGGTTAGAGATAAAAGGTGAGAAGCAGATGGGGAGAGGGGAAAAGCAATGGGGATGTTGAAATCACCCATGATGAGGGTGGGGATGTCACAGGAGAGAAAATGTGGAAGCCAGGTGACAAAGTGATCCAGGAACTAATGAGAATGGCCGGGAGGACGATACACCACCACCACCACTCGCATGGAGAAGGTGATGTAGAGTATGACATCATGGACCTCAAAAGAAGAGAAGACAAGTGAGAGTACTTGGGGGATAACTTGGAAGGTACATTTGGTTGATAGGAGCAGACCAATGCCTCCACCTGCTCTGTTGTCTGATCTTGGGGTATGAGAAAAGTGTAGTCCATCATATGAAAGAGCAGCAGCAGCGGTGGTGTCTGACTGCTGGATCCAGGTTTCAGTAAGAGCCAGGAGGTTAAGAGAATTAGAAAGGAAGAAGTCATGGATGAAGGGTAGTTTATTATACACTGAGCGAGAATTCCAAAGGGCACAATTGAAAGAGGCAGAAGGCATGCATGGAATATTAATAAGGTTAGAGGGGTTTCTGAGTGTAGCAGTTGGGAGGTTAGACTGCCTATAACATGGGGGACCGGGGTTGGGAGAGATGTCTCCTGCGACTAGGAGAAGGAGGATAGAAAGAGTGAGCAGATGGTTAAGTGATTTGTGAGAGCATCTCTTGTGTTGGATGGTGGGACTGAATGGATTTGCACTGTTTAGCAATGTAAACAAAGCGTGAGTGCTATGCATAGGAGAGGAAAGGACAGAGGGGCCGATTTGGATGGAGTGTAAAGAGTTAATGCAAGGGTGGTGAATGTGAGTGAATGCAGCAGCCAGGATATAGATTATACAAATGCATATGGTGAGTATTTGTTCTGTTCCAAATGAACAAGAAATAGATTTATTTGATTGTCTTCACTGTCTCCTGCCCTGTCTAACTGCCATGATATAACTGCCAGTCCTTTGATAAATGTACTTCGATTAAATGTGCATAAATGCCCCCCTCCTCTCCCCTCCCCCACATAAATGTCTCCCTAGGCTATGTCTGAATATATAGGAGGCTAGTTCTTAGATCTTTTTTTTTCTCTCGATAGCAATCAATCAAACTAAGTTGAGACAGCAGGACACAATAAACATAGTGAACAGTAAATGTAGTGAACAGATAAACAAATGTCCAGGCCAACATCGATCATAAACCACTTTGAAAACAAGTTATATGACCTCACTGCATAAGGGGCAAGCAGAAGTAAGTTGAATAGCTATATACCATAACATGCTTGCTAAGATGGCTAGCAAGCTAGATACATGCAGGATTCAATGCCGGAGATAGATGAGTTAGATACCACTCAGGTTGTTTGCTGACATTGAATGGAGTGAAAAGACATGGAAGGTAGTTCAGTTCAGAGGTTGACTGACAAGATTAACATTCAGGTTGCTTGCTGACATTGAATGGAGTGAAAAGACATGCAAGGTATGATATGATATGATGATATGGGATATGTCATTCAACAGAAATTGCGGGACATATTTTGTTGTCATTTTTGCCCATTTCCCTTGTGAAAATGTAAAATCTGGGGCTAAAACTACATTTTGGTGGTAAAAATGTAATTATTTTTTCTTTACTGCCCAAAGTTATAAAATTCTATGACACACCTATGGTGTCAATATGATGAATTAATTGAGAAGTGTAGTTTGTAAAATGTGGTCACTTATGGGGGATTCTGCTATTCTGGAACCTCAGGGGCTCTGCCATTGTGCTTACCACACATGTAGATACATTCTTTGAGGGATCTAATTTCCAAAATGGGGGTCACTTGTGGAGGGTTACCACCTTGTAGGCACATCAGAAGCTCTCCAAATGTGAAATGACACCCGCAGACCATAACATCAAAGTCTACATTTCAAAACGTCAAAGAGTAGTTTTCCCCTACATATAGGGCATCTGAGAAATTGCACAACAAATTTTAGGTTCCATTTTTTCCTGTTAATCTTGTGAAAATATAAAAAATGGGCCTAAAATAACATTTTTGTGGGAAAAAATTGATTTTTTTAAATTTTATTTTCACCTTTCTACATTATGAACTTTTGTGAAACACCTGAGGCTCAAGGTGCTCACTACACCTCTAAATACATTCCTTGAGGGGTCTAGTTTCCAAAATGGGGTCACTTTTGCTGATAAGGCACATGAGGGGCTCTCCAAACACGATATGACATGCGCTATTTATTCCAGTCAATTTTGCACTTCCATAGTGAAATGGCGCTCCTTAACTTCCGAGCCCTCCAGTGCTCCCAAACAGTTGTTTTCCCTGCATACTGCATATCGGCGTACACGCGAGAATTTGCACAAGTTGTATGGTGTAATTTCTCCTGTTACCATTGAGGAAATGCTAAATTTGGGGCTGAAAAACATTTTTGTGGGAAAAATTAGATTTTTATTTTCACGTCTCAACGATATAAGCTTGTATGAAGCACCTGGGGGTTCAAGGTTCTTACCACACATCTAGATAAGTTCCCTGAAGGGTCTAGTTTCCAAAATGGTGTCACTTGTTGGCAGTTTCTACTGTTTAGGCACATCAGGGGCTCTCCAAACATGGCATGGCATCCGCTAATTATTCCATCAAATTTTACATTAAGAAAGTCATATGGCTCTCCTTCTCTTCTGAGCTCTACCATGTGCCAAAGCAGTGGTTTTCCCCACACATATGGGGTATCGGCATGCTCAGGAGAACTTGCATAACTAATTTTGGGGTCCAATTTTTCCTGTTACCCTTGCAAAAATAAAACATTTTTTTTGTATAAATTAACATTTTTGTGAAAAAAAGTTAAAATGTAATCTTAAGTTCTTGAATGTGGTTGTGAACACCTTGAGGGATGCCGTTTTTAGAATGATGTAACTTTTGGGTATTTTCTGTCATATAGACCCTTCAAAGTCACTTCAAATGTGATGTGGTGCCTAAAAAACGGTTTTGTAAGTTTTGTTGGAAAAATTAGAAATTGTTGGTAAACATTTAACCCTTATAACTTCCGAACAAAAAAAATTATATTTCAAAAATTGTGCTGATGTAAAGTAGACATATGGGAAATGTTATTAACTATTTTGTGTAACATATCTCTGTGATTTAAGGGCATAAAAATTAAGAGTTTGAAAATTTAGAAATTTTCACCAAATTTGTTATTTTTTCACAAATAAACGTAAGTCATATCGAAGAAATTTTACAACTATTGTGAATTACAATATGTCTCGAAAAAACATTCTCAGAATCAGTGGGATCAGTTGAATTGTTCCAGAGTTATTACCACATAAAGTGACAGTGGTCAGTCAGAATTGTAATTTCCTGATGAAGACGGCACGTCCGTCGAAACGCGTTGTGGCTAAACTCTATCTTGTGTCAGAGTTTCCTTTCAGCGCTCCTGTGACCGATTCTCATCACCAGATCCTGCATCCTTCCTCCCTTGGAGGTGTTCGGCTGGAGCTGCAGCGGTACTCAACACTTTTTTCATCTTTTGGGCTGCCTCCTCAGCGCTCCTACATGACCGCCATATACTGACTTTGCTAGAATTGTAAAATTTGGCCTGGTCATGAAGGTGCAAACAGGCTGATCATTCCTGTGTAATGGAGTCAGGGGAGATAGCTGCTGTTTATTGGAGTCTTTAGTAGTAAGTTTTATTGCCGTCCAGCACTGGAGTCCCAGGTTTAAATCCAATGAAATTAAAAGATCTGTGTAGCTTTAGTATGTTCTCCCTGTGTTTGCAATGTTTCCTTTTAATGCAATATACAACTATTTGGACTATGTTGGTGGATTATATAAATAATAAATGTAAATAATATTCACACACTTCATTAGAACACCCGGGAGCACAGATTATTAGAGGATGCATATGCTTATACTGGAAATTAGCATTGTTATTAATAGAGAAGAATTAAATTGGACCCCATAAATTGAAATGTATTTTGAAACTTCATTAGTATTCCTGAAGCTCATTATATTAATGCAGGAAAACTGATGTAATGGGATGCATTGGGATTGGCGTTCCTTAACATTAATATAAATTTGTCAGCAGGTTTTTGCCATCTCATCTGAGAGCAGCATGATGTAGAGAAAGAGACAGTGAATCTATCAATGTGTCACTTAATTTGCCTAGTGCAGCAGTTATGAGTTTTTAGATTTAGCATGAAGCAGATTTGAGAAAGCTCTATAAACAGTAAGCTGCTTATCACAGGAAGGGGTGGAGTTGATGAGAGCCCACAAGCCAGCTTGTCCAGGCATTGATAATCACTAGCTGATAAAGCCTTCAGTCTAAGTAAACAACAGCACATATCCTGCCATGTGACTCATCATTGAATTCAGTGTTTTAACCCCTACCTCCATACTGTGCTCAGATTACACAGCAAAAACCTGCTGACAGATTGCCTTGAAGCTTAAAGATTTTGTCATATATCCTTTTTTTCCTCTTTTTTTTTTCTTTACAAATTACCATATTTATCTTATTCTTTATATTTGATTGCAGCTGGAATGCTTGTTTGTTCCCTCTCTAAATCTTAAGTGAGAAGACTCAGAGGAAGTGACCTGGACGATGCCTTCTGAGATATGCCTCAGGTAAATGTGCCATGCACTTCTTCCAAGCTCTGAGAGCTTGTCATCCTCATTTAGATTGTTCTTAATTGAAACCTCCTTCAGGTTACTCAGGCAGACGTGAATTGAAAGCATTGTCTGTTTTGCCTGGTTAAGCACTTGAAAAAGAGATTTTCAGAAGCTACAACAGTTATTTCTGAAATTTCTAAACTATCAACATAAGGCTTACACGACATTGCAAATGTACAGTAAATCCTACTGACAGCCTGTTTTATCCACAATGTGCTAGCTAACCAGGGAGCAGTTGATTACAGGGGTTGTCAAGGACTGCGATATTTATGACCCATCCCTAGGACAGGACATCTTATCAGACTGGCACATTCGGTCCAACATCAGGCACCCTCAGCTATTAGCTATTGTAGACTCCAGTGGTGGTTAGATGTAAAGCATGAATGGAGCTAGAAGAGGACAACCCATTACACTGTGCAATTGTCCTTCTTAGGACAGAGATAGACTGCCGTATTTCTCCTGTGAAAATCACATTGCGCTGCATGGACTGGCTGGAACCTCTCCTGACCTGAGCAAGACAGCGTAATGGATTACCATGCAGCTGTCAAGCTCAGGTCAGGAGGGTCGACAGCCAGTACAAGGTTTACGATGTGATTCTCGCATGAGAAATACAGCAGTCTGTCTCTGCCCTTAGGCTACTTTCACACTAGCGTCGGACTTGGCCCGTCGCATTGCGTCGGGCCGAGATTCCGACGCTAGCGTGGGAGCGGAGTTCGGCCGCGCATGCGCGGTCGGAAAAAGTGGTCCGTCGGCAGCAAAAAACGTTACATTTAACGCTTTTTGCTCCCGGCGGTCCGCCACAACACAGCGCAACCGTCGCACGACGGTTGCGACGTGTGTCAATACGTCGCAATGCGTCGGTAATGTTAATCTATGGGGCAAAAACGCATCCTGCAAACAACTTTGCAGGATGCGTTTTTTCCCCTAAACGACGCATTGCCACGTATTTAAAAAAAACGCCAGTGTGAAAGTAGCCTTAGACTGCAGCTCAGCTCCTATCGCAGTGAATAAGAGCTGAAGTGCTGTGCCAGGGAAAGGACACTGTGCAGTATCTGAAGACCAGACTCATGTGATGACAATGGGGATCAGACACCCACATATCTGAAATTGAAGACATATCTTGGAGGTAGGTCATTATAATCTAAGCAGTGGAGTACCCCTTTAAAATTATTATTATTATTTATTATTATAGCGCCATTTATTCCATGGCACTTTACATGTGAGGAGGGGCATACATAATAAAAACAAAAACATAATAGTATCATTCTGTAGCATCATTATAGAATTGTTAGGGATGCGGGAAAGCATTTTACCACTTTGAGGCTGATATTCCTGTGTATTTTAACAATGCTCATTCACAATTATTTTGTTGTGTAAATGGCCCTGTACTCTTACTCTTGTGAACAGGGATGACGACAATGGTCTCTTGTTTGGAAACAACTTGTATTGTTAACATTACTCCTGATTTTTTATTATGTTTATTTTGGTGCCAGCTGAAAGGAAGGCAATCCGTGGGGTGCAGCTTTTATATCATCTTTTCCCTCACTTCACTCACCACACAACAAACCTAGCAGCAAGTGCCTAGCATTTATCACTCTGTTGTGTATTCATGACAGTAGAAGTAGAACTCCTTAGATAGTGACAATAGGAGCCTTTATTCCCCACGGACTTGTAAAGGAACTTTAAGATAGAAAGTGGTTAATATGCTTGAAAATGTGGGATTTGAGCCATTGTACTGTTCGCAGATGGGAAGCAATGCTTTATTAATGTGGCTCTGTGGTGCCGCATGACGCTCTCTTATGTCTGGAAGATCACTTAGGCACTGAATCTGAGCAGAAGCGTGGCTGAAAAGGTTTGCAGCAATGCTATGGGATGTAACAAATGTAAAACGAAGCTCAATGAAGCTTAAAAAAGACAGCAATACAACAAAACAAAAAATGTCTATATAACTTATATGTGTAAAATATACTTTCATTGTGCAAAAAGAAAGAAATGCTTAATAAGTAAAACAGTAAGGGTACGTGCACACGTTCAGGAATGTGTGCAGAATTTTACTGAGATTTTCCTGAGAAAAACCTGACACCACTCCCAGGAAATCCACATGTGTTTTTATGCGTTTTTTGTGCGTTTTTTTATGCGCTGTTTTTTATGCATTTTTGTGCGTTTTTAACAACACATAAAGTTGGTTTAAAAAAAAGGCTCCCATGAGGTCATTTCCTGGTCCAACCCCTCTTCTCCATTTTGGTTTCTTGTTGGATTCAACATGCCGCACCTTCGTCTTACCCCACAACAGAACCAGCTATTGTTGCTTACGGCACTGCTTTTGCTGCACCACCACAGTGAGCAGGTAAGATAATGTCATTAGATGTGCACACTTTGTTTATAGGCTGGGGATATGCAGCGTTCTGACGCTGCGGATTTGCAGCAGTTTTCCATGCGTTGTACAGTACCATGTAATAATAAAGACTACATTCTCCCATAGGAGCAATCTCGGAGGAGAAGGAGTAGAAGACGACCGAAAAGGATGTGGGTTCATCCCATTATTCATGAGCGGGAGGAAAAGGGACACTTCCATGTCCTTTACCAGGATTTAAGGAGGTAAGATATAGGGAGAAAAGGTATATTGTCATCTGTGTTCCTTTTATTTTTTTATTGCTGCTATACAATGTAGTGTTACATTATGTGTGTGTTTAAAATTATTTATTTCTTTTTTTTTCTTCAGTTCGGTTATCCAGATAAATTTACCCAGTTTTGCCGGCTTACCATTCAGGCATTTGATCGCCTTCTGATTATTCTAGCTCCACACCTCAGTTATGAACACACGGTCATGCGAAGAGCAATCTCTGCAGAGGAAAGGCTGCTCATCACCTTGCGGTAAGGCCAATTTTTATTTTTTTACACATACTCCCAGACACATTGCCCCCATAATTAATGCTGCCAGTGCTCCCATAATGCTGCCACGCTGCGTAATGCTGCCAGTGCCCCCATAGTGCTGCCACACTGTGCCATAATGCTGCCAGTGCCCCATAATGCTGCCACACTGTGCCATAATGCTGCCATTGCCCCCATAATGCTGCCACACTGTGCCATAATGCTGCCATTGCCCCCATAATGCTGCCACACTGTGCCATAATGATGCCAGTGCCCCCATAATGCTGCTACACTGTGCCATAATGCTGCCAGTGCCCCCATAATGCTGCCACACTGTGCCATAATGCTGCCATTGCCCCCATAATGCTGCCACACTGTGCCATAATGCTGCCAGTGCCCCACATAATACTGCCACACTGCGTAATGCTGCCAGTGCCCCCATAATGCTGCCACACTGCCTGCGTAATGCTACCATTGCCCCCATAATGCTGCCACACTGTGCCATAATGCTGCCAGTGCCCCACATAATGCTGCCACACTGCGTAATTCTGCCAGTGCCCCCATAATGCTGCCACACTGCGCCATAATGCTGACCGATATAGTGCCCATGATTCGTATTTTTTATCTTGCCATACATATTTTTAATTTTATTAGGTATTCTAATTGCTTTTTTTTTTCAGGTTTTTAGCCACAGGAGAGGGCTACACATCCCTTCCCCTCCAATTTAGGGTTGGCAAATCCACCATCTCTCAAATTGTGGGGTGCACATGTACCGTCATCTGGCAGAAGTTGCAGCCCATCGTGATGCCTTGCCCAACCGAGGAGACTTGGCTGCAGGTTGCAGCAGGCTTTCAAACTGTGGCCAATTTCCACAACTGCGTAGGTGCAGTCGACAGCAAAAATGTGAGAGTGATGAAGCCACCACGATCAGGATCACGCTTCTTTAATTATAAAAAGTATTTTTCAGTGGTCCTAATGGCGGTGGCTGATGCCCATGACAAGTTTGTTGCCATCGACGTCGGTGCTTATGGCAGTTCTGGGGACTCTCGGGTGCTGCAATCATCACAGATTGGACTTCAAATTCTTCGAGATGGCGGAACGCTCCCAGCCCCAAAACCTTTGCCGGGTTCCACACATCCAGTGCCCTTTGTGATGGTATCGGATGAGGCATTTCCCTTAAAGCCCAACCTGCTGCGCCCATACCCGCGAAGGGCACTGGATGACCGGCGGAGGATTTTTAATTATAGGCTGAGCCGTGCACAAAGATATGTGGAATGTACCTTCGGGATCATGTGTAGTCGGTGGAGGATCTTTCACACTGCCATCAGTTAGATCCGGAGACAGTTGACACTGTAATAAAGGCATGCTGTGTGCTCCACAACTATGCTCGGGAATACAGCACAGAGGTAGTTGTGTCTGAATTAATTGCAGTGGACAACTTGGGTCAAGGAAGGCAATGTAGCTCGGGTGTGCGTGTGAGAGAAACCTTCGCTGACTACTTCAGTCCTGAAGGTGCCGTGCACTGGCAATACTACTGTGCCGGTGTTGAGCAGCTTGAACAGCAGAGAAGATCGGATGCCTAAACACAATCAAGGCCCCAGCCTGTACGGCAGAGATAACAGCAGAGAACATATGACGCCTAAACCCTATCTACCAAGGCCCGTTTTTATTCATCTATATCAAACCAAATAATTGTTAATTAATACAAAATTTCGTCTCCATGAATTTTATTTTCACTGTCACTTAATCAGATCCCATTACCCACTCTTCACATACTGTAATTATGCAAATACTCCATGTTTTTAATAATAAATAATCAGAGTTGTTCCAAAAAAACATTTTTAATAAACTGAAATATATTTTTAGTAAATATACCAAACTGAATTGAAGATCAGTCCAGGAGGATACAGAAGCGGAATTATCTAATGCAATAAATTACAAAGCCGATAGTTTGCATGTTATTATGAAATAAAAATGAACATGTAAGTGCACTTAAGTTTTCAGGTTTCGCCAGATTGTTGAGTTTCACACAACCCACTTATGCAGAAGGACGGGAGTAAGGCCACGTTCACACGTTCAGTATTTGGTCAGCATTTTACCTCAGTATGTGTAAGGCAAAACCAGGAGTCGGTTATAAATACAGAAGTGATTACGTGTTTCTATACTTTCCCTCTGATTGTTCACTGATGTGAAATACTGACCAAATACTGAACGTCAAAAATCTGCACAAAATAACATCCAACAGTACCTTTCCAGTTTCATACTGGGTGTAGGGTCCAAAGGTACCAGTGACTAAACAATCCTGCAGGAAAATCCCCATGTGTTAGATGCAGATTTTGATGCTGGTTTCACTGCGGATTTTATGCCTTCTACATTATTAGGGATAAAGCAGACAGTGCATACCTAAACGACAGGCTGCAGAGTTAAAATCTCTACCATGTGTCAGGTTCACAGCGCAAGGCTGAGGTTTGTTAGATCTCATCCGCTTTACTTTTCAGGAGGAACCCACTCCAGAAAATGCTGTGATTTTTTTTAATTGATGTTTTGTTTCTTATAAAAAAAACTTTTTTAATAAACTGAAATATATTTTTACTAAATATAAATAACTTTTTCATATTTATTTTTTAAAACACTTGGACAAACATTGTCCAAACGTCCATCTCAACTCAAAAATGATGAAACGTCCAAACTCAAAATTGATGATAATCTGGGTCATATCCAGAACCCGGAAATAAGTCTTGTTGGGAGGAGACACTTGAATTTGGCGTACTAGTACGATGGCCAGTTGTTGTATGTACTGGTGGATGGCCATAACTGTAGGCGTCAGCAGTGTCGGGCCTGTATGGTGCCGCCTGCCCAAAATGCTGCGATGCATCTGCTGGTGGTGGAGGCACAATGGGGTTATTAAATATATTAAAAATACCCATCATTATATATTGTGCTGGGGGTAGGGTGGATGTGCCATAAATAGCCGTTAACAGACAATTGGCTGCTGTCATATATATTTGCTGATTGTTCCGTGGCAGTGTCCTTAGGCGGTCAGCCAAAAGTGACCCAAATTTGTCTTGCTCATCTTGCTTGCCAGAATTGTCAAGCAGATTGAGCATTCTGCTAGTTAGATTTTCTATAATTTGAGTATTTTTTGCCTTCTTGGGTGCCACCCTTCTCAATGCCACGGGATGAGCAGCCCCCATCCCCATGTGCCTCAACACACCACCACCAGAGCTGGACGCAGCGCCCGAGCCAGGAGCAGCATCGTTGGACTCCGACACTTTGCTCGTATTAGCCAGAATGGCCATTACACCAAAAGAGTCTGTCAAATCTTCTGACGTTCCAGCCAAAGACATGTTCCCCGGAGAATCTTGGGTGACCATCCTGCAATCTTCGACCTCCTCTCCTATATTGTGCTCCGGGGTCACCTTCATGGGCCGGTGGTGTTTGGCCGTAGATGTTGCCTTCAGTTCTGTAGACCGAATAAAAAACCATGTTAAGAAAAGACTATTTGAAATCATGAAGTAAACACAAAAACTTTGTATATATAATCTACCTCCTCAAATTTTGGCTAGTCAATATAAACTGCAGCTGCTCTGCATATGCCACCCTCTTCCTTGGTGGAGAGCTGCCACTTAGAATTTTTTTGGATTTCATGAATCGGTCTGTCACAGACCGCCATCTTTTCTTTACATCGTCCACTGAAATGAAACAATATAAAATAAAAATTCATTAAAAATCCTTTTTCTTAAAATTTCCCAAAATTAATATAAAAAATACTTACAAATCATTTTTTCCCCTGCTTTGGTAGAAATGGCCACTGAGGATATAGAGCGGTAACAATGTCTGGCCAAGCATCACGCTTCGACCCCTTGTATTCTTCACTTGCACGGTCCCAGACCTCTGGGTGTTTTTCAATCTAAAATATATCAGATTACAAGGGACAATTTTTTTTTAAATTAATTGTGGACTATTAGAAATATATCGATATCTAGACTAGCACAAAGACACACACACACAAATCCCATACACAGTGCGTTCAACATAATCTAAGGTACAAATTGTGAAGAAAATGTCCTAACATAACGGGTAAAATATAGAAACACAAAAGCATCACATAATGGACAGAAGCAGTGAAAAACTACCCATTCGAACTCATAAACTAACCCCAACACACCCTTAACCCAACACACAACCATAGACACAACCATAACCCTACACACAACCCTAACCCTAGACACAACCCTAACCCTAGACATAACCCTAACCCTAGACATAACCCTAACCCTAGACATAACCCTAGCCCTAGCCCTAACCCTAGACATAACCCTAGCCCTAACCCTAGACATAACCCTAACCCTAGACATAACCCTAGACATAACCCTAACCCTAGACATAACCCTAGACACAACCCTAACCCTAGACATAACCCTAGCCCTAGACATAACCCTAACCCTAGACATAACCTTAACCCTAGACATAACCCTAACCCTAGATACAACCCTAACCCTAGACATAACCCTAACCGTAGACACAACCCTGACTGTAGACATAACCCTAACCCTAGACATAACCCTAACGCTAGACATAACCCTAGCCCTAACCCTAGACATAACCCTAACCCTAGACATAACCCTAACCCTAGACATAACCCTCGACATAACCCTAGACCTAACCCTAACCCTATACATAACCCTAACCCTAGACATAACCTTAACCCTAGACATAACCCTAACCCTAGATACAACCCTAACCCTAGACATAACCCTAACCGTAGACACAACCCTGACTGTAGACATAACCCTAACCCTAGACATAACCCTAACGCTAGACATAACCCTAGCCCTAACCCTAGACATAACCCTAACCCTAGACATAACCCTAACCCTAGATATAACCCTAACCTAGACATAACCCTCGACATAACCCTAGACCTAACCCTAACCCTATACATAACCCTAATCCTAGACATAACCCTAACCCTAGACACAACCCTAACCCTAGACATAACCCTAGCCCTAACCCTAGTCACAACCCTAACCCTAGACATAACCCTAACCCTAGACATAACCCTAACCCTGTAAAAAACTGGTGTGGGCTCCCGTGCAATTTTGTCCGCCAGAGAGGGAAAGCCAGTGACTTAGGGCAGATATTAATAGCCTAGAGAGGGACCATAGTTTTTGGCCCCCCTGGCTAAAAACATCTGCACCCAGCCGCCCCAGAAAAGGCGCATCTGTAAGATGCGCCTATTCTGGCACTTAGCCTCTCTCTTCCCACTCCTGAGTAGTGATGGGATATGGGGAAATAAGGGGTTAATGTCACCTTGCTATTTTAAGGTGACATTAAGCTGGCTTAATAATGTAGAGGCGTCAGTATGACACCTATCCATTATTAACACTACAATAGCTGGCTAAAAAGCTAAAAACACACATTATGAGTAGGCTAGTTTCACAGTAGCGCTTTCCTGAGCTGCGGACTTTGTCCGTGAAGCCCTGGCTGCACCTCCGCTGCTCAGCTCCATCTACGTCTGCATGCGGCCTGCGTTCCTATCTTTTACATTAGGTATGCAGGTTGTGCGGATGTATGCGGAGCAGAGCGGTGGTTGTGGCTGGGGCTTCATGGATGAAGTGTGCAGCTCTGGAAAGCGCTACTGGGAAAGAAAGCCCCAAAAAATGTTTAATATAAAATTATTTTTTACCACCATCTTAAAAAACAAAACGAATAACTAATGGCCTTATTTAGGGACCACTGGCCACCAATGAAAAATATGGGGACAAATTAAATTATTAATTAATTATGCACTAATTTAGGCACCACTGGCGACCAATGAATTAAAGGGTACATAATATTAAATTTTTATTTAGGAAAATAGGGGGAGGGGGTGTGTGGGGGGCACTGCTTATTTCGGGTACGGACATAACAGCAAGGACAGTTCGATGGGAAATACTGCTCCCATGGAGCTGAGCCTGCTGCCACCACTTGTGTAGGGAACAGACATAGGCCGATGGGAGTAGTAGTCTCATCAGCCTATGTCCTCAGATAACACACACACACTTACCACACTGATCATCATCGGCACATCCAGGCTCATCCGGTCATACCACTCCATGTCGGCGGCCATGATCCAGGAAGACGGGAATGATCACAGTATCGTCTTCCTGGATTATGGGATGCACATGCAGGGCATGATGGGAAGGCCATTATGGGATGGCCATGATGTTATTTCCTGTCTCCAGCGTTTTTTACCGCAAAACAAAAAATGCTTGAAATCCGCAAATTTTTTTATGTTTGTGGATTTCAAGCGTTCCAATGCAAGTCTATGTGTGCGGAAAATAAGTGTTTCCGCAAAATTATTGAACATGCTCGTTTTTTTTCAGCAATGCGTTTTTTTTCGCGGAAAAAAAAGGCAAAATTTGCACAACATATGCGGAATACATAGCAAATGAATAGGATGCTTATGTAAGCTTTTTTTTTCGCGTTTTTACAGCGAAAAAACGTGAAAACAACGCAAAAAATCCTGAACGTGTGCATATAGCCTAAGGGCTAGCTCACACAAGCTAATAACTTGGACGACTGCTATCCAATGTTTAATCAGATAGCACTCAGACCAATGTTATACTATGAAGAACTGCAGATTTGCGTTTTCTTCTACAGGCCGAATTGGTCTGTGGGAAATAATTGCAGCATGCTGCGAGTGACTCCGCAAATCACATGCACCCATTCAAGTCTATGGGTGGATGTAACATATTCGAGTGCAGTCTGAGACAATGCAGAAGATGGAGAAATTAAGTTCGCACCTATGATTCGATTCTCTCATGCGAGAGAATCTTATCACAATAAACTGACACTGATCAAACTTGGATCAGAGGTTGAATCAAGTGTGATTACCATAATCAGAAAAGAGAATCATTGCTCGTGTGAGCATACCCTAAAGGAAACTATATACTGTAGAAATCTTTGGTATCTGCATTTTATACTGACCTGGACAATAAATGTCACACTTGGCATATTTAGGGTATGTGCACACGTTGCGGATTTTGCTGCGGATCAGCAGCGGATTGGCCGCTGCGGACTCGCAGCAGTTTTCCATGCGTTTACTGTACCATGTAAACCTATGGAAAACAAAATCCGCAGTGCACATGCTATGGAAAAAAACACGCAGAAACGTAGTGTTGTTTATTCCGCAGCATGTCAGTTCTTTGTGCGGATTCCGCAGCATTTTTTACCTGCTCCATAATAGGAATCTGCAGGTGTAAAACCGCATGTGAAATCCGCACAAAATCCGCAAAAAAATCGCAGTGAGGCTGCCGTCACACTAGCTGTATTTGGTCAGTATTTTACATCAGTATTTGTAAGCCAAAACCAGGAGTGGAACAATTAGAGGAAAAGTATAATAGAAACATATGCACCCACTCCTGGTTTTGCTTTCAAAATATTTTTTTAAATTTTTAACTTTAACCGGTAAGGATTGGTTAGGGAAGGGAGGAGGGGAAAGGGTGGGGTATGGAGGTAGGGAAAAAAAAATCCCCTGGCAATAGGGGAGACAGGCGATCATACAGTAGAATTGTATAAACATAATGAGATAACAAGTACTTTGTGCAGTTTTGCTAAAACATAGTAGTTTAGGTTGGAATAACGCAATAGGCTGTTAAACTGACTTAGGTAAACATAATAAGATAATAAGTACTTTGTGCAGTTTTGCTAAAACATAGTAGTTTAGGATGGAATAACGCAATAAGCTATTAAACTAACATAGGTAAAGTTTTATTTAGAATCGTTGAGTAAGCATCGAATACCATAATGATTAACTAGTAGGTAGTAGTATACGAAAGCCTGTTATAAACTTTAGCTTAATGTATGGTATGTATCAACTCTGAAGCTGCTCAGTAAAAATGGATAGTATGTAAAGGTCTGTCGACGCGAGGTCATCTCCATATAACCCTCGGTCCGTTGGTGGGGCAATGTCCGGTTCAGATCAGTAAGATTAGTAAGTGGAGAATTAGGAAATAGCATGAGGACTGTTAGTTGGCTGGACTACTTGTAGGCCAAGAAGAGATATTACATGGGATAAGAAGAGTCTGTTGAGGGTGAGAACGAGCGGGTATGAGAGCCCGATGAGTGAAGTATGCCAATTTTTTTCAAAAAGACGATTCCTTCTTCCGGAGTTGCGATGAGAGTTAGTTTTGATGCATATTTGACTCGTATGGTGGAAGTCTGAGACCAATAATAGGGAATTCCTGTGCGTAGTAGTTCTCTAGTAACGCAATCAAATGATTTCCTTTTTTGGATCGTGGCTTTAGACAAGTCTTTAAACAGAGTTATTTTGTCATATGGGCTTGGGAGGGTTTTTGAATTCTTTGTCAAGTCTAAAAGGTCATTCCTAACCCACCCAGGGTAAAAGGATACTATAACGTCTCTTGCAACGTCTGGAGGGAGAGATGGTGGCCTTGGGATTCTGTATGACCTCTCAACCAGATTCGTCACTCTTGAGGTTGGTAACAGTTTGGATATCATGGTGGAGATGTAGTTTTTTAATTGGAAGGGTTGGATCGCCTCAGGGATCCCTCTGATTTTTAAGTTGTTTTTTCTTTTAAAGTCCTCATATTTGTTTAGGTCTTCCCTAAATGAGAGGATGTCGTTTTTTATCCTTTCCATGGAGTCTGAGTATAGGGACGGGTTATTAGTCTCCTTTGGAGGTGGGATTTTACCGTTTTGTGGTATCTTGTCTGCTGCTTTTGAAGTGAGTGAAGAGAGGTTGTAGGCCTTAGTAGGAATAGGTTTGGGGGCTTTCACAATGGCTGACAGTATGTCTGTTAGTAGTTTTTTGATAAAAGCCTCTGAGGCCGTTGTTTCAAGGTCAGATGTCAAATTGTATTTGATGCCAAAGTCTCCTCCTGTGGTGCTCGCCGATGCTAAAAAGACCTCACATATTTTAACCATAAATCCGACAGATGGAGAATTTTTTGAAGCGGGAATGCTGTCCATTATGAGCAAATTATGGGAGTTTATCCCAGACTCCCTCGAAGTATGCCTCAGATTAGGGTTCTCTGTAGTAGAGTGTTGTGAGAGAGAACCCTGAAAGTTGGGATTTTGGGGATCGTTAGGGCCCTCTGAGTGAGAGTGTAAAGAGGAGGAACAGGAAGACTCTTCCCCATACAAAAACTCACTCCCCTCCTGAGAAGAGGACTCTGCTGTATCTGAGAGGTCCTCCGAGTAGATACTCCCCATCTCCCCCACAGAGTCAGAAAGGACATCGAAGTCAGGGTGTGCGACCTGGCATGAAGTCACTAGCTCCAAATGTTCCTCCATATCATTTCCATCTCCTATAGTAGGGACCGACTCCTCTCCAGAGACCGGAGATGATTTAAAATTCAAATTTCTAAGCAGTTCTGCGAATTATGCCTTCCATTCGTCAAGGTTAAACTCATTAGGGCCGCAGGAAGAGTCAGGAGGGGAAAGGGTGACGTCCTCCCCTGTTGTAGGGTAAGTGTGAGGTCCTACATAGGGCTCAGTAGGAGATCCTGCATCTGCCATTAGCTGCATTTCTTTATGATTATAGTTGTGATTGTCATCTCCAGAATTTTCTGTATATTGTCTTTTGACTGATATGTCCCTGTAGGTCTTGTCCCCCTGTAAGTTCCCTGTGAGTTTCAGGCTCCTATTAGGGGATTTAGGGGTGGCACACCTCGTTTGAAGTTTATGGGGATGCACTATACCGTCGCGTTGTTGGAGCGGTGTGGAGTACACTGTGTCAGATGTGCACTGTGCAGTGCTGTCTTCCCCATTAGATTTCAACTGTGTGGGCATGTTGTGAGCATTTAGTCCGTTAGTATGCTGACCATTTGCCGGTGCAGATAGCTTGCCCCGGTCTCCATAAGACCTCCGGAGTATGTGGGTGTCCCCATCCCCCTGTAGAGTCCCGTAGCCAGCAGCCGCCGCCATTTTATCTTCCCCCCTGCAGTCTCCTGCCTCCGGGAATGTTCCACTGCGGGCTCCCGCTTCCTTACCATTATAAGGGTCACTGGGTCTTCCCTGCTGCTTCGTCGCGGTCTCTCTCACTGGCGCCGCTGATTCGGTTCCCGTCCGCAGCTTCGGCACAAACACCGGAGCGCTGTGCCTCAGCCGCGACGGGACGGGCGCCATCTTGTTTCCCGCTCCGCATCTGACATGCTGAGTTACCTCTTCGTCCTGGTCTCTGTGCTCTGCCCTGCAGGTATGATCCGGGGCCGCGGCAGCGGTGGGTTTATTACCGGTAAGGGGCTTTTTGTGCGGTGGTGCTTCCTGCTTCTTCGGCTTGTGCTGGGTGAGGGGAGGGGACCTCTTGGTCTCGGCATACCCAGTCAGCGTCTTTTCCTGTGACTTTAGGCCTCCATTCATTTTAGCTCCTCTCTGGTTCCAGGCTGTATTAAACTTCTTGGGAATACATCCCTTCTTGGCTTGACTGGCTCCTGGCATAGTATGAGTGATCCAGGCAGCCAAAATTCCACTTTTGTATGCTTTTTGTAGGCTTTCTAAGGGAGATTGTCAGGAGCTCCTGTGAGACACGTCTGCTCCCTTCCCTTGGCAAACCACGCCCCCCACTCCTGGTTTTGGCTCAACAAATACTGATGTAAAATACTGACCAAATACTGCTAGTGTGACGGCAGCCTAAATCTGCGGTAATTCCACACATAATCCACAGTGTGGTTTACCTGCGGATTTGCCAAAATCAGTCTGGAAAAATCCGCAGGACTTTCCGCAACGTGTGCACATACCCTTATACTGCAAGATATGCAGTGTAAAAAATGACAAAAAACTATGGTGGACTTGCTGTTTTTCATTTTGCCAATAAAAACTCATAAATAAATTGTTAATTAAGCAGTGTGTAAAGAGTTTATATATCGTATGAATTCCAAGTTAATGGCAAAAAAATACAAGTCATCTTACAAAAAACCTCATAAAGCTGCATCAAACAGAATATAAAATGTGATGTCTCTTATAATTGGGAATGTTTATGCAAATATGTAATTTGCATTAACAATCAAATGTAATGAATATCGTAGGGCATCATTTAGATTTTATACAATTCTGAACAATAACCCACAGCATTATTAATTTTCAGTCTATAAATATTGTAAGGGCTTGTTTTTCTGTGACTAGCTGAAGTTTCTATTACTATCGGACCACATATAACATTTTGATTGCTTTTTTGAACAGAAGTGTTTCAACCAACAAATTGCAATTCTGGCATTTAGATTAGTTTTTTATATATGGCTCTTGCGGTACGGGTTGATATATTATACATTTTTTGAGAGATCGGGCTTTTATGTACGCAGCTATACCAATTATGCCCTTTAGTTTTTTTTTTATTTTAAAAACGGTGGAGGAGGTGATTTGAATTTTTAGATTTTTTTTATGCATAAATATATTTTTAAACTTTTTTAAAATTTTTCACTTTATTTTAAAATGTTTCACTTTATTTTTTAGTCCCTATAGGAGACTTGAACTATTAATTGTTTCATTGCTTGTTCTATGTAATACAATAATGACGTTCTTGTATGAAGCCAAGCTAAAGGGTGGTGTCACATATGAGGCCAAAGATGACAGCCGTGGGGACCTTTGGGAGACCTCCATCATGATGCCAATCTGCACTCTGCAGTTACATCATTTAAATGCTGCAGCTGTCACTCCTGTTATGTAACATAATTGGCATCTGCCGGGCATGATTTGGGCCCAGCTCCTGAGCATGCTCAATGTATGGTGACCCGACATGTGACATTCTATTACATCCTTTGTCGGAAAGGAATTTCCCAGATATAACATGTATAATGTATTGACAGGATGGGTGAAAAATTTGTGATCACTGAGGGCCTGTGAAAAGTGTGTCATAGCTTTCTGGTAAACTGCTTAGTAGTAGTGCAGCAGCATGGACATCTTTTAGATCTTCTCCAATGCCATGCAGGCACTCCACAATTTCTAGAGTTTCTCTTATGTAATCCTACATATGTGGGCCCTTTTTTTACTTTGACTGATACAGCTTTCTCAATAAATAGAGCTTATTTCTGAGATTTATCGTTTCATGCACTTTCTGTAGCTGTTCCCACTTTTTTGCAGTTTCATGTTTACATTCATCTGATCATCATCTATATTGAGGGATATTTTTGTGTAATTTGTGCTTTTTGATCCTTCTCTACCCAGTGTTCTGGTAGTTGGTCTGGTCTTGACTCCTGTGTATATTTCCATGTACCTTCTCTTAGCATCATCTTCACCTTGAATTTCCAGGATTGGTAGTTCTGGTTAGTGAGATTTGGCACTGTCAACTTCACAGTTACTGCTGTTGGCCATCTTTGCTTATTTTTCTTAGTACATTGTTGTTCTATTTCCTCTGGGCTGTTTTCTGTGTCTTTGGTTTTCTGGGTCTCTGGGCCCATAACCTGTTGGCAGCGGATTAATCTCTGTATGGTTCTGCAATTCAATAGTGATTATATATTTATTTAGGAACAAAGATTACAGAGCTTACAATTGGTATTTGTCATAGTTTAGGATCTTAGCATCTTGTCTGGCAGCTTGCAAAGTAAAAGTAAAATGTGTTTGACTTACACACACAGTGAACAGGTATACAGCTCTGGCAAAAATGAAGAGACCACCACATCAAAACCCTGTCATGGGCAGCCCAATCTCCAGACCTGAACCCCATTGAAAACGTATGGAATGTAATCAAGAGGATGATGGATAGTCACAAGACATCAATCAAACAAAGAACTGCATTTTTGCACCAGATGCAGTGTGAAAGACTAGTGTAAAGCATGCCAAGACACATGAAAGCTGTGATTAAAAATCATGGTTATTCCACAAAATATTGATTTCTGAACTCTTCCTGAGATAAAACATTAGTATTGTTGTTTCTAAATGATCATGAACTTGTTTTCTTTGCATTATTTGAGGCCTGAAATCACTGAGTTTTTTTAAATTTTGACCATTTTTCTTTGTCAGAAAAAATACAAAAATTATTGCTTGGAAATTCGGAGACATGTTGTCAGAAGTTTATAGAATAAAAGAACAATTTACATTTCTCTCAAAAATATACCTATAAAGAGAAAAATCAGACAAACTGAATGTTTTGCAGTGGTCTCTTAATTTTTGCCAGAGATGAATTCTTATAATAAATGTCACTGCAGCAGTACAAAAGATTGGTATCAAATTAAGTTTGCAAATTCCAAATCTGCTTCTAATTCCAAATGAGAGAAACAGAGCAGGTTAGGTGCTGTAAGTTGCTAATTTAGCTTCACCTCCTCTAATCGGAGCCAGGACAGAGTAATTTATGTATTAGCCATGAAAAGGCTGAGATGTGAATAGCTCCTTAAAAGTCACATTTCTCTCTTCAGCTGGATGATGGGATGATTGGTTTGGACCATACATATATTATTTGGAAGACTTGAGAGACAAATTTTTCCCCCTTTCTCACAATGCAGCCATAGTCACCTAGTAGACTAGTTTTAAAATGTTAGTGATGAGCATCCAAGAATTATACGCCAAATGATAGGCCTTCATTTCCTCCTAAGTCTAGAAGCTGATTTCTATTTCATGTTTACAATGTCTGTTCCAAATTCTGTTTCTCATATTCCTCCTTCTCTGGGGAGCTAAAACAAAAAGTATTTTTTTTTTTTTTTGCTTTGTGGGCACAGAACTCCTCCACACTGTAGATGAGTGGTTAAAGCAATGACATAAATACCACCAGTTGCTACAGGACTATGCTCTCTGGGAGCCCCGGCTGGCTGGCATGGGCAGATTAAAATTAGGACAACCTGGCTTTATATCCTCTTTTAAGATCTGAAGCCGAAAAATCTTACATTATAGTCACATGATGATAATGACCAATGACAAAAAGTGGGGAGGGAGTAGCATGTGGTTTGCCACTCCTTTTAAGTGCCAATCTTGAGAGAAGTCCAGCCCAGGAGGAAAGTATGAGCTAGTCCCAGTGAGATTCTGCTACTCTAGGGAAATTACTGGCTGACAGTGAAGGTATGTTTGGCTAGAGTCATTTGAATGCCTGTACCTGGCATGGCTATATGTGTAGAAATTGTTTGGGCACTGTGACTTGCATTGGTTATATTGGTTAACAGTGGAGGCAGAAGTTATAGGAGGCACCTGTGTCTATCATGGGGTCATGTGTTGGTGGAGTGACAACCATGACGCCACTACATCCCACATCCTGCATTGGTCCATGCGCAGCACAAACAAATAAACGTTCTCAGATCGGGTGATTATAAGTGATTTTTGTCTTGTAGTGAGGGTACAGTATAGAGGTGAGATGACTGTGTGAGACCTTCAGGGTCAAATAAGGAGGCTACTATTACTCTGTGGAGCACCAATTGTGGCATTAGTGCCAAGTGGGACACTATGGATAGTGAGATGGTGTAGAGATGGAAAAGCAAAGAGGCAAAAAAGTCAGTGATTCTACGAAGGCAAGTTATTGCTACAAAAAGTCCTCATAACATTCTTAGCTAGAATAGAATGTAAGTCCGCAAGGACAGGGTCCTCTCCCCTCGGTACCAGTCTGTCACTGTAAACCTGTTTACTGTAAACGATATCTATAACCCTGTATGTAACCCCTTTCTCATGTACAGCACCATGGAATTAATGGTGCTATATAAATAATAATAATAATAATAATAATAATAGATGAAACAGAAAATGTAAAGCGAATAACCTCAGTGAGAGATAACGTTTCTCCTCCTACATGGAATTCACTTACAGAGTCCCTTTGTAGTACTTGTGTCTATCACTATATGGCTACTGTATTACGGTAGTTTTACCATGTGTTTTTATTCGCTAACAGCATAGCAATATTCAGTCACTCCATGGTACGTACTACGTGAACATGGTCTGGTGATAGATGTGGCCCTTATACAATGGTATTTGTAATGTTAGTGTTGGTATGATTGGGTTCAGTTCACTGTTCCACCACTTGAATTTGGATTTATCTGCCCTCTTCTCTTGGTTTGCCCTGAGCCATTGCTGCCTCGGTTATCATGTCTGCCTCGGTGCTGATCGCTAGCACTGGTGAAGGCTTGCTCTAAATTAGGAACTCTAGTGGTGAGTTCAGGCACCAGATGTCGCTGGCTTTGGACAGGTTTGCACTGTCAGTAACAAGAGAGGAAAGTGGAGGTATCCAGGTGGCAATATGGTGTACTCAAGCTGTGCCACCATGCCAAATGTGCACCGAACACATTAGACAGACTATGACTAAGCACTTAGTTTAAATTGTAGTTTTGGGGTGAAAGACTCCTTTTACTAACATTTTAAAGTTTTAGTCTACCGTCTTCATTTCTTCTTTCATTTAGCTTTTACTCTGGTGGAAAGGTCTCGCTTAGTATTAAAAGCTGGATGTGAGCCCTCTCGCTATCCAGGGTGCTGAGGTTTTTAGTAGCGTAGATCTCAGCAGAGCTTTGATCCTGCACTTGTTTCTTCTTCGTGTGCTTCCCTTCTTTTCTATAACATGTTTTCTCTGCGCTCAGTCATACTGTAGGTATTTATGGAAATCTGCTGCTATGTCTAACACTAAGAGAAGCGAGGAAGAGAGGGGAACAGAGAGAGACCCCAGAATTGTGCAGAAGATTGGGAAAATTTGCAACATTTTTGCAAATACACAATAAGAAAAAAACAGCAAATGAACCTTCAAAAATATTTATTGCCGCAATATGTAAGGAGGACTACATCCAAAACGCATCTGTTTTTTAATGGCGATGGGTCGATTTTGTCATATTAAATAAATATTTTTAAGGTTCCATTTGCTGGATATTTTCCAATTGACACTTTGGACATGCTATGCTATGAGGTTCACTGCGTATTGTACTTTGTCTGCAGGTGAGCGGACCCTCCCTTATTTGTACTGCATAAAGAACATACAAACATCTAATACAGTAGTTTAAGAAGGGAATGAACAATAAAGAAAACTGTGCAAAGGTGTATATATATAGCTTTATAATGCTCTCACATGAAATCTAATGTATTTATAGATACAAGGTGAAAATACAGAGTACATAGTGTCATTTATAGCAATCAACTGAAAAAAGAGCTAAATATTGCTGTCTTATTCTTTCAAATAATGATTTCTCATTTTCTTTCCATGTGTTAAAGGGGTATATCCATCTGGTACACAGACTATGCCCCAAATATCTGATAGATGGGGATCCAAGGTGCGTCCACTCAAGTAAGCTGTGTCTAGCCCCAGACTGGATGGTGAGGTGGCTGTGCAGGTTTGTGGCTCTCGCCATTCAACATTATAGGGTCAGCGGTGAGACCCCAGATATGGCATATTCTGTGGCTGTCCTGCAAATGTATCAAATGTGATTTCCCCTTTAAAGGAATATATCAGCAGAATTAAACACTCAAATTATTTATATGGCATTTAGCTCTTTTAAAGACAAGTCCAATAACCCCTATTTATTATGATGGCTGGACCATATATGACAAGCCCTTTTTACCTATTGTGTCCCCCCTATTTCCATATAGATTGTAAGCTTGTGAGCAGGACCCTCACTCCTTCTGTAGCAGTTCAACTATGTGTTACTTTGCAATGTCTTTTTTGTTTGTCCTTGCTTAATTGTAACGTATTATAGAATATGTTGAGGCTTTATAAATAACATTATTATTTTTATTATTATTATTATTATTATTATTATTAATATTATTATTACTATATCGCCGGTCTGTTCTTCCTTCCTGAAAAATCTTTGTTTGTATTGATAGGCAAATGAGGCTGGAGAACAATTTGTAGACCTCAGGTCTCTGCCACTCCAGCTCTGTTCCTTTCCCGATGCTACTTACTCCTTGCTTGACTGATGGCTGCTTTGCTTGTAGTCTCACAGTATAGATCCTGTTAGTCAAGTAGCAGCACTAGGCAGGGAAAAGAGCTGGAGTGACAGAGACTCCAGATCTGCATCTTTGTTTGCTTATCAGTTCAACTGCTAATTTCTCAGTAGTGGAGGAATTGACTGTCCAGATAAAGGAATTGCTGGACTTGTCTTTGAAAAAGCTACATACACATACAAATAGCTTTGGGATGAAATCCTGCTGCCAGATTTCTTTAATTAAAATAAAAATGGAAGGACACATAAAATTGTGTTTAAAGAAAATCTGTCACCAGGTTTTTGCTACCTCAACTGACAACAGCATAATGTAGGAAAATAGATGCTGATTCCAATAATGTATCACTTAGTTTACTAGGTGCAGCATTTGTGACACAGAGTTCTTAGATTATTATTATTATTATTATTATACATTTCTGTAGCGCCATTTATTCCATGGCGCTTTACATGTGAATACGGGGCAAATATAGACAAATACATTAAACATGAGCAGATAACAAGGCACACGAGTACATAAGGAGGGAGGACCCTGCCCGCGAGGGCTCACAGTCTGCAGGCAGCAACTAGCATAGCTCAGAAAGCTGCCTCCGACCACACAAGGATCTCCATATACATTTGCAATGATGCATTAGAGGGTGTCTGATCAACATCCTCTATAGTCTGGTCACTAAGAGTTGGCAGTTTAGGAGAGTCCTGTCTGAGTAGAGGTGAGGAGTAGGTTACAAGGAATGCTAGGATTTAGTACCTTGCCAGACAGTCTTTTCAGAGCCCTGGCAACCAAGAGTCGACAACAGAAGACATATAAAGACAGATGCCTGTATTATGCAGGGAAACTAAATACAAAACTCAGACAGGTCTGGACACTGGCGAGTGGCACTCAGCATCCTGCCCGCTATAGTAGGTAGCTCAAGAGACTGTAACTTTAGGACCTTTAGGATCATACCCTCAGAGGCCATCGCAGCAAGGCCAAACCTCAGTTATAGGTTTGCATATTAGAGTATCAGTCTAATTGACATCCAGCAAGAAGCTGTATGGAAATCCAGTGTTGAGGCTAAATCCCGAAGAAGCTGTGAATCATTGATCTGTTATCCAGTAAACCGTTTGAACTGCTCATTCCAATGTTTTGTCTGCCTTCGACCTACCTATCTTTTAATCATCTACATCAGGGATGTCAAACTCAAATGCACAGAGAGCCAAAATTAAAAGCTTGGACAAAGTCTCTGGCCAGCTCTGATGCTTATTAAAAAATGTCTACCGTTTGAAGAAATTTTACCTTCATCAATATAACAATTGGACTGCGATTCGACGTGACCGTCTAACTCCAGGACTTCCAGGGGCATGTGACAACCTCGTGACAAATGGCCCCACAAGTTGACCTATACAGTATAATGGTGTCACATAGTTGTTCCATACAGTATAATACCCTCACATAGTGCTCCATGCAGTATAATGGCCCCAAATAGTGATCCGTAGAGTACAATGGCCTCATTTAGCTCTCTATACAGTATAATGGCATCCCATAGTGCTGCATACAGTTCAGTGGCCTGGCGTAGTTATCCATACAGTATGATGGCTCCACATAGTGCCCTATACAGTATAATGGCCTAATGTAGTGCTCCATACAGTATAATGGCCCCACATAGTGCTCTATACAGTATAATGGCCCCACATAGTTATCCATACAGTATAATGGCCTCACATAGGGCTCCATACAGTATAATGGGGCCCACATTAAAAAATAAATAACTGTTCACTTCTGTCTTTTCCTCCTCTGCTCTGGTGTCTTCATGGTGTCTTCAGATCCTCTGCACAGTTCGGTACAGCGGATGCATTGTAATGATGTCATCTAGGATGCTGATATAGTTGAAAGTGCAATACCAGATGAAAGTGTGATGTCAGGCGGGGGAACCCGCCTGGCATTGCTGGCCAAATATACTCTGGGGAACCGCCCGGTATGATAAGCAAAATATACTCACCATGCTGGCTGGATTTGGCCCGGGTGCCAGTTTGACATATGTGATCTAGAAGTAGGGCCATCTGTAATATTTGCTAAAAACATGTTTACAGTAGAAGAAGTTTTACATTCATCAAATATAACAATTAGTCTGCGAGTCATTACCCGACTTGACTGTCTAACTCCAGGACTTCCAGGGGACGTGACACCCTCGTGATAAATGGCCCCACAAGATGCTTTATACAGTACAATGGTGTCACTTAGTGCTCCATTCAGTATAATGTCCTCACATAGTGCTCTACACAGTATAATGCCCCACATAGTGCTCCACAGAGTATAATGATCTCATGTAGTGCTCTATACAGTATAATGGCATCACATAGTGCACCATACAGTGCAATTGCCTCACATAGTTATCCATATAGTATAATGGAGCCCACATTAAAATATAAATAATTAACGACTCACCTCTGTCTTTTCCCCACTGCTTCGGTGTTTCATGGTGTCTTCAGATCCTCTGCACATCTTGGTAAGGCAGATGCATGGTAATGACATCATCTAGTCATCTATGATGCCGATATAGTTGAAAGTGGGATACCAGGTGAAAGTGTGATGTCGGGCGGCGGAACCCGCCTGGCATTGCTGGCCAGATATACTGTGGGGAACCGCCCGGCATAATAGGCCAAATATACTCACCATGCTGGTTGAATTTGGCCCGGGTGCCAGAGTTTGGCATATGTGATCTAGATGTACCCTGGGAACGGGTCTGGGGGCTCCAAGAACTGGGTAGGAGCACCATGACACCCCAAACTGCACAACACAGCAGAATAGCCATACTGCTTAGCACCTACATCTAGGCCTAATAGTGCATCTTAGCCCTCCTACTCGAGTATGACATTCACTACATCTTAAATTTTTGGTGTCCTGAATAGGATCTTTGCTTCGGCCCCTTATGTTCACCTGGGGCTGAATTTACCCAGTCCTGCCTTTACCCAGTCCTGCCGTCCGTTTCCTGGCTGTTCCCCATAGCAACTCCTCCCAAAATTTCTAATTGACAAATCAGGTCTGGTGCATGATCTCGAGAGCAATGTCTGGCAGTGAAGATAGCTACACCATGGAGCAAGAGAACTCATTAGCAACCCAAGTACCGCAGCACGGAGAACTATACTTAGTACCCAAGTGAATACTAGTTCATCCTCACCAGCCACAGCAGCCAGCTGTATCTTACCTCTGACCATGCCATATTACTTAATGGTTTCCCCATTATTAAGGAGCGTCTCACACATACAGAGAATTCAGAGAGAGAATGCAGGCTACTTTAAAATTGTACCCTGTTACTAAAGAGCAGAAAGTGTTTAATTGGCTTGCTACAGGGAGCAGCACTCCATGAGGTTAAATCCTGGCATCTGCCTGAACAAGAAACTGTACCTTTTGTACGTTGGTAACCAGGGTAAACATCGGGTTACTAAGCGCGGCCCTGCGCTTAGTAACCCGATATTTACCCTGGTTACCAGTGAAGACATCGCTGGATCGGCGTCACACACGCCGATCCAGCGATGTCAGCGGGAAGTCCAGCGACGAAATAAAGTTCTGGACTTTCCTCAGCGACCAACGATCTCCCAGCAGGGGCCTGATCGTTGGTCACTGTCACACATAACGATTTCCTTAACGATATCGTTGCAACGTCACCAAAAGCAACGATATCGTTAACGATATCGTTAAGTGTGACGGTACCTTAAGTCAAATCCTGGAAATACTGAAAGTTACTTTTGAAACAAGGATCACTTTAGTGCTGAAGAAGCATTTTTTCAGAAAGAGCAAAAAACTCCAAGAGTCCCTCAGAGACTTTGCCCTGTCACTGCATCCATGTGGACCCTCAAGAAGTTGAGGATCAAGATCAGGCTCTTCAAGAATAATTCATAGAAGGTGTGTTGGACAAGACTGCAAGTGAGAGACTGGTCTGCTCCTACCACAGTCAGTGAAGTGAAGAGATTCCATGGTCTTGCTAGTTATTATTGGAGATTCATCCCAAAATTTGCCCAGATAGCAGGCCACCTCCAAGAACTTCTAAGGGGCAGCCTAAAGGCTTACAGAAGGCCAGACTCGAGGTGGATTGGACTGCAGAAAGAAAAGACACATTCAAGTTACTGAAAGAAAAGCTACTCAGCCACCGGTGCTGGGATTTCCAGATTACAGTTTACCCTTTAACCTATACACAGATGCCAGTGAAGAAGGCTTGAGAGTATCTAAAATAAGCACGTCTGGGAGTTCTGGAGCAGTAATGGGTCTTGCAATTGGACAATTTCAGCTTTACTATAAGATGTCAAAACCAATGATAATGCTCATGCTTTGCCCAGGCTGCCTGCACTGATGGAAGTAAAATCCCAAGACGATCAGTAGGAAGATGTGGATATCCCTGGTTTTCATACCCAGTTCACTCGGCAAGAGGCCCTGCATACCAGAGAGCAGATTCCTAGTCCTGTTAGTGCCTCCCACCTAGACAATCTTCTGCCTCCCATTGAAAAGGAGCTCTAGCAGAATCTCCAGGCCAAACGCAGAGTCATTGGAGAATTATTGGATAACTTTTTCTGTGGGCTGGTGCCAGAAAGAGTCCAGAGGAAGAAAACTGATGCAGAGCTGAGACAAAGAAAGCGGTTCATGTCCAGCAGGGTCTATTGCATTGAAGAACCTTGGATCCAGTCACTAAGAGATTTTTCTGAGTGGTGGTTCCCAGAAGGGATTCTAAAATGGTTCTGTACATGTATCACAACCAGTCTGGACACTTTGGGATCCAGAAGACAAAGGTCATCATAAGGCGACGGTTCTACTGGATAAACATGAGAGCTAACATCGAAGCTTGGTGTCTAGAGTGCCCCACCTGTGCTCTGGCCAGGGGTGAAAGTCATAATCAGTGCGCACCTCTTCACCCCATCATAAGTAAGAGCCCCTTGGAATTTGTAGGCATTGATCATGTCAAACTGGAGCCCAGTTGCTTTGGGTATACATATGCTATGATGGTCATTGACCACTACACGAAGTTCGTGATGGCTGTCCCCATGCGAGACCTTACCGCCAAGACTTCCTCTGCTGCCTTGTGGAAAAGTTTCATGCTACCTTATGAGAGCCCTATAAATATTCTCAGCAATCAAGGGTTGCCTTCGAGTCTCAGTTGTTTCAGGAGCTGTATGCACTATATAATTGCAAGAAGCTGAGAACTAGGCCTATCATCTGCAGGGAAATGGTCTGTGTGAGAAGAAGAACCAAACCCTAATCAGCATGCTCAAGGCGGTTCCACTACACAAGCGAACGGACTGGCCAAGACTTCCCCAGGAACTGTTGAATCTCTATAATAATACCATGTACTGTTCCACCAGTTATTATCTGATGTTCGGGAAGCATAGACTCTTGCCTGCTGATGTTGCTCTGAATATCTAATTGGGCAAAGTGCACCAGAGATGCTTGGAAGATACCAGAGAAATTGTGGACTTGGGAATTGAAAAGGCCCAACAAAGGCAGAAGTAAAACTTTGACTTCCATGCCAGTGCTGAGCCCTTGTAGTCAGGGGATCAAGTGTGGCTAACCTTTATGCTCTACTTATTCCGTTTGCACTATGCACTTTGTTTAGTCTTCACACTGTACTTCAGAGTGGTTATATGATCATTATGACCACTATAGGAGGTATTACATTTGGTACTACCTTACTTGAATCATAGAGGTTTTTCATTCTACTCTAGACTGTCTGTAGGGTTATTATATGATGTTTGTTACCTCGTATCATTTTATCTAGTTTTCAAAATCATCATCACGGCCAGTGTTTGCTTTTATCCATCACCTGTGTGGTCAGGTTGCATTTCCAATTTTTAATGCCCTATTAAATTTTGTACTTCAATAAAATTATTTTTATATTATGAGAATCAGTATTGGAGGATTCTGTTTGTTCCTACATTTTCTTTGGTTTCTATACGGTCCTCTGAATTGAGGTTTTGGAGCTGATCATTTTCTATCTTGCCTGCTGATGTTGCTTTGGATATATAATTGGGCAAAGTGCACCAGAGACGCTTGGAAGATGCCAGAGGAATTGTGGACTCAGGAATTGAAAAGGCCCAACAAAGACAGAAGCAAAACTTTGACTTCCATGCCAGTGCTGAGCCCTTGTAGTCAGGGGATCAAGTGTGGCTAAAGAACAATCACCCTACTAGTAAGCTAGATAGCAGACGGGTGCAAATATCAAAAGACTGACTGTCCCTTCCAAACAGAAATCAGGTGTGAACAGGTGCTTACTAAGAGTGGCCATCTCCATAAATAACCAACAAGAGTAGCGCTGTAGCATGTATAAATGAAATATTTGAAATTTTAATTGCATTATTGCACTAGAAAATATAAAAAATTGAAAATACTTAGCGCATAAATTGTCCAATTCATGTGTTCCAAATATTTTCAATTTTGTATTCTGTTCAAGTTTTCAAAATCTATTACACTTTACCAAAAAACTCATTGCCCTGAAAGATGGGACTCATTGCACTTAAAAATATGGACTCTTTGCTAACTATTGGTTTTGTAGAACAAATAGGCTTTGCAGGTCCTAATGAATAGGAAACTGCTGAATGTTTAATAATCTATAATAATAATAATCTTTATTTTTATATAGCGCTAACATATTACGCAGCGCTTTACAGTTTTTCACACATTATCATCACTGTCCCCCGATGGGGCTCACAATCTAGAATCCCTATCAGTATGTCTTTGGAATGTGGGAGGAAACCGGAGTGCCCGGAGGAAACCCACGCAAACACGGAGAGAACATACAAACTCTTTGCAGATGTTGTCCTGGGTGGGATTAGAGCCCAGGACCCCAGCGCTGCAAGGCTGCAGTGCTAACCACTGCGCCACCGTGCCGCCCATGTTTCAAGTGTTCCAGAGAGTTATTCCCACAGCTACTCCCATAGAAAGGCCCTGCCTCTGAGGATCGACGTGTAATGGTTTTATTTTAATATGTAACTAGAATCCTATGAAATGTACTTGTGTTGCATATACTCTTAACCAAAGGTCTCCTTATATAGAGCTGGAGCCAGCTGATGATGTGTCTTCGGTAATATGTGTTGTGCACCAGTGAGACCCACACAGCTCACAAGCAGGCTCAAATATACGCTAGAAGGTATCAAGGTAATAATGCATTCAGAGTAATTACAGGCCTTGATGGGCTTGAGAGGATAACTGTATCATGACACCCTTCTAAAGGTAAATTGGTTCAACTGTTTAAGTGGTTGAGATAAACATGCCTTGTGTTCTTAAAAGCTCAAATACATGAGGAGTCTGGTAGACTAGTCTTTGCTATAGGACACTAGTATTAGTAGGAAGTAAAATAAACCTTAACCAGAGCATAGTCAGGGAACTGGATATGAGTCTGTGGCACTTAGCATACATGGGAGCTACATGTAGAGTGAAGAGTAGCGTGTGGAATAATTCATGCTTTGATGTACAGTACAGACCAAAAGTTTGGACACACCTTCTCATTTAAAGATTTTTCTGTATTTTCATGACTATGAAAATTTTAAATTTAAACTGAAGGCATCAAAACTGTGAATTAACACATGTGGAATTATATACCTAACAAAAAAGTGTGAAACAATTGAAAATATGTCATATACTCTAGGTTCTTCAAAGTAGCCACCTTTTGCTTTGATGACTGCTTTGCACACTCTTGGCATTCTCTTGATGAGCTTCAAGAGGTAGTCACCGGAAATGGTCTTCCAAAAATCTTGACGGAGTTCCCAGAGATGCTTAGCACTTGTTGGCCCTTTTGCCTTCATTCTGCGGTCCAGCTCACCCCAACCCATCTCGATTGGGTTCAGGTCTGGTGACTGTGGAGGTCAGGTCATCTGGCGTAGCACCCCATCACTCTCCTTCTTGGTCAGATAGCCCTTACACAGCCTGGAGGTGTGTTTGGAGTTATTGTCCTGTTGAAAAATAAATGATGGTCCAACTAAATGCAAACCGGATGGAATAGCATGCCGCTGCGAGATGCTGTAGTAGCCATGCTGGTTCAGTATGCCTTCAATTTTGAATAAATCCCCAATATTGTCACCAGCAAAGCACCCCCACACCTTCACACTTCCTCCTCCATGCTTCACGGTGGGAACCAGGCATGTAGAGTCCATCCATTCACATTTTCTGCGTCACACAAAGAAACGGTGGTAGGAGCCAAAGATTTCAAATTTGGACTCATCAGACCAAAGCACAGATTTCCACTGGTCTAATGTCCATTCCTTGTGTTCTTTAGCCCAAACAAGTCTCTTCTGCTTGTTGCCTGTTCTTAGCAGTGGTTTCCTAGCAGCTATTTTACCATGAAGGCCTGCTGCACAAAATCTCCTCTTAACAGTTGTTGTAGCGATGTGTCTGCTGCTAGAACTCTGTGTGGCATTGACCTGGTCTTTAATCTGAGCTGCTGTTAACCTGCGATTTCTGAGGCTGGTGACTCGGATAAACTATCCTCAGAAGCAGAGGTGACTCTTGGTCTTCCTTTCCTGGGGCAGTCCTCATGTGAGCCAGTTTCTTTGTAGCACTTGATGGTTTTTGCAACTGCACTTGAGGACACTTTCAAAGTTTTCCCAATTTTTCGGACTGACTAACCTTCATTTCTTAAACTAATGATGGCCACTCGTTTTTCTTTACTTAGCTGCTTTTTTCTTGCCATAATGCAAATTCTAACAGTCTATTCAGTAGGACTATCAGCTGTGTATCCACCAGACTTCTGCTCAACACAACTGATGGTCCCAACCCCATTTATAAGGCAAGAAATCCCACTTATTAAACCTGACAGGGCACACCTGTGAAGTGAAAACCATTTCCGGTGACTACCTCTTGAAGCTCATCAAAAGAATGCCAGAGTGTGCAAAGCAGTCATCAAAACAAAAGGTGGCTACTTTGAAGAACCTAGAATATAAGACATATTTCCAGTTGTTTCACACTTTTTTGTTAAGCATATAATTCCACATGTGTTAATTCATAGTTTTGATGCCTTCAGTGTGAATTGACAATTTTCATAGTCATGAAAATACTGAAAAATCTTTAAAATCTTTAAATGAGAAGGTGTGTCCAAACTTTTGGTCTGTACTGTACATTATTGCCTGTTGTCATTCTGTCAGATTAAATGTAAGTGTTGGGAAGGAACTGTATTGGAAGATGTCTGATCAACATCCTCTATATTCTTGTCACTATGGTGACCAGAGAGAATTCGCTATGAATCATTGATCTCTTATCCAGTAAACTGTTTGAACTGTTCTTTCGAAGGTGTAGCCTGCCTTCTTCCTACCTACCTACCGACCTCTAAATCCTCTAGATGTATCCTGGGAAGGAGTCTGGGAGCTTGGGGAAATCAGGTAGGAGCACCCTCACACCCCAAAATCAAGAACATTGCAGAATAGCCATACTGCCGCTCGGCCCCTACGTCTGGGCCTAATAGGCCTCCTGGTCCTACTGCTCGGGTGTGACATACACTGCACATTGTGTACTGACAGTGAGCTGCTTCAGAGGGGGTGTGAAGCCCTAAGACTTGGAACTAGGCAGATAGTCAGGGCAATGATAATGTCCTACTGATAAAATCTTCATTGTAAGTAAACAATATCACACAGCCTGATAAATGACACATGGCTGAATTCAGTGTTTTAACCCCTATCTCATGCTGTCCTCAGATTACAGAGCAAAAACCTGCTTACAGTTTCCCTTTAAATAAAACGATATTCAATTGTTTGGACATAAATGTAGTGGAAATAATGGAGCTACTCTAAATAAAATACATTTCTATTTCATGTTATGCTCCTTTGTATAATTACATTTTTGAATAACAGTTTATTTTGAAGAAAACTTTTTGATGGTATTCCTACATTTCTCTCCACAGTATCCAAGAAATGCTAACAGGTCAGAGGCACTGCCAGTCCATGTCACACAAAGATGCTGTTCTGTCTGCATTAAATCAGCAGAGGAATGACGGTATACTGTGTGATGTCACGCTTGTTGCTGAAGAGCAGAAATTCCATGCCCATAAAGCCGTGTTGGCAGCCTGCAGTGATTACTTTCGGGTAAGTCTTGAGAAGCATGTATTTTTCTAGGTTGCCTATTTTATTGTGTCAAAGTTGACAACCATTAGAGACGTATGCCAACTCGGACATCTACAAGATATGCCATAAGTCATGGCTGCTCGTATGGATCTGGGATTTACAAGGATGAGGGTACTCTCATCCATATTCTGCCTGGTGAGTTGGGTGCATTTATGGCTATGTTATAAATGTATTAGTTAAGAATACCTTTTAAAAGACTGAGTTGATTTGGAAAAAATAATGTGTTTTTGCCAATTTTCCAGCGTAAAACACGTTAATGAGGCACAAAATGTGTGCACAATTTGGAAGCTGTGCAAAAAGTTTAGAACTAGGTGTTTTCCCGACAGTTCTGATAAGCTTTCCCAAAATGGGGAAAGAACGGGCGGACTGGAGCGTGGCTGCTCTTGCTCTTCTAATTCATGGAAAGCTATACTTCCTTCATAACTGTTGTTAGTAGGGTTGAGCGACCTTCACTTTTATAGGATCGGGTCGGGTTTCACGAAACCCGACTTTTGGAAAAGTCGGGTCGAGTGAAATCGGCCGATCCTATAAAAAAGTCGGGGTCGGGGTCGGCCGAAACTCGAAACCCAATGCAGTGCATTGGGTTTCCATGGTTCCCAGGGTCTGAAGGAGCGGAAACTCTCCTTCAGGCCCTGGGATCCATATTTAAGTGTAAAATATAGAATTAAAATAAAAAATATCCTTATACTTACCCTCTGACGTGCCCTGGTACTAACCGGGAACCTTCCTTCCTTAGAATCAGCCTTCCAGGACCTTCGGTGACGTCGCGGGTGACGTCGCGGCTTGTGATTGGCCGCCCATGTGACCGCTCGCGCGGCCAATCACAAGCCGCGACGTCACCCGCGACGTCACCGAAGGTCCTGGAAGGGCTGATTCTTAGGAAGGAAGGCTGTCGGAAGGAAGCAGGGCGCTTCCGAGGGTGAGTATATTCCTATTAGGTATATACTCACCCTCGGAAGCGCCCTGCTTCCTTCCGACAGCCTTCCTTCCTAAGAATCAGCCCTTCCAGGACCTTCGGTGACGTCGCGGGTGACGTCGCGGCTTGTGATTGGCCGCGCGAGCGGTCACATGGGCGGCCGCGCGGCCAATCACAAGCCGCGACGTCACCGCGACGTCACGGCAAGGTCCTAGAAGCGCGGATTCGAAGGAGGAAGGCTGCCGGTTAGTACCAGGGCGCGTCAGAGGGTAAGTATTGCAATATTTTTTATTTTAATTCTATATTTTACACTTTAATCTGAATTCCGATACCAATTCCCGATATCTTAAACATATCGGGAATCGGGATCGGAATTCCGATTCCAGATTCAAAAGATCGCCGACTTCATGGCCGACCCCCCACTGGGGTCGGGTCGGGTTTCATGAAACCCGACCTTGCCAAAAGTCGGCGACTTTTGAACAATTTCGACCCGTTTCGCTCAACCCTAGTTGTTAGAAATGTATTCCTGTAATCGACTGGAATACGTCTCTGGTGGTGCACACAGCACTTATAAGATGTGGCGCGTGCCTTTTAGTGAATTAGACGTATCTTATTCCAACATGCCCTTTCACTAAAGGGATGGGCTTGCCTAAAGATACAACTAATGATACTGCAGACTTGTGAATCCTCACATTTTGGAAACTACACCCCAGAATTTTACAATTTGGGGCCATGAAAATTAAAAAATAATTTTTTCCCGCAAGAATTTAGCTTTAGCTCCAAATTTTTCCTCTACACAAGAGTAACAGGAAAATAAATCGACCGTGCAATTTCTCCTGAGTACATCGATACCCTATATATGGTGGAAAACAACTGTTTGGGGGCACGGCAGGACTCGTGAAGAATGAAGCTCCAATTGAATTCAGGAGAGCAATTTTGGCTGGAACAGATTACGGATGCCAGGTCACCCTTGAAGGACTTCTGACATGCCAAAACAGCAGAAACCCCTGTAAGTGACCCCATTTTGGAAACTACACCTCTTGAGGAATTCATCTAGGGGTGTAGTGAGCATTTTTAACTCCTCTTGGAATTGTATAGCATTGTGCTGGGTCAATGGAAAATTACCATTTTTTTCCACTAAAATGTTACTTTGGCCCCAAGTTTTCAATTTTCAGAAGGGATAATAGGAGAAAATGATCTATATAATTTGTTATGTAATTTCTGTCGAGTACGCTAATACTTCATATGTGGTCGAAAACTACTTTTGAGGCACAGTTCAAAGCTCAGATGGGAAAGAGCACTATATTGTAGTGCAGATTTTGCTGCACTGGTTTGAGGGTGCCATGTCACATTGGCAGAGCCCCTGAGGTGCCAATACGGCAGAACCCCACATAATTGACTTCATTTTACAAACTACACCTCTCAATTAATTCACCTAGGGGTGCAGTGATCACATATACCTCACATAATTTTATACCATTGGACTGTGAAGAAAAAATAATTACATTCTAACCACAAAAATGTTGTTTTAACCTCAGATTTTCCATTTTTTTCACAGGGAAATTGGTTAAAATGGCACCAAAATTTGTCACGCAATTTCTGCTGAATGTGACAATACCCCATATATAGCACTACAGTACTGCTTAGCCACACAGCGAGACTCAGGAGGAAGGGTACGCTTTTTGACTCCTGGAGAACAAATTATCATAGAATAGTTTGCAGATTCCATATACAGTGCCCCTAAGTGCCAGAAGGGCAGAGTCCCCTCTCAAGTGACAGCATTTTTGAAATTACATCCCTCTGAAAATTGATATTTGCCAGGAACAAGCAGCAGTAAATGTTGCTGAGTGAAAATTGCAAATCTGCCATTGTAGCACCTGTACATTACAATGCCAGGTATGTTATGGTGCCCAGTACATTGTAGTGCCCATAAGTTGTGGTACCCATACATTGTGACCAGCCCGTGCTTCGGCAGACATGCACCTATAAATTAAATGAGCTCTCATCGCTACAGAAATGCCGAACATGTAGATGCTTAATGTGGTTTGTCGCATAATTTACTGGATTTCTTTTGAGGGAAAGAGCCATAGTGCTTTTCCAGAGCCTTTGTGCTACCAGTAATCCCCTTATATTTCCATTGACGGATGACAGATCTGAGTGGAGACTTACTTTTTTGTGTGTATTGAGTTGAAGCTTTTATTGGAAACATTTTACATAAAATTTTGGATCACATTTGTCCAGCGCTCTACGCTGAGCATCTTACATTGGGTTTTCCATCTAGATCTTCGAGTGACGTGATTCAGATGAAACTCCTGAGGGATCCATTTACTATAATGAGGCATACATGCGCCAACGAAGAAAGAAACGATAATCAAATGTGCCTAATGATAGTCAGATTGCAAATTTTTTATTGAGAGAAAACAGGAGTGGAGGAAGGGAATAGATATACACACATGTAAAAAGCAGGGACACACATCCAAGAAATATGCAATTGTCAGATACCACAGTAATGATTGTGGATGATTAAATGCACAATGGCACAGCTTAGGTCTGCACAACAGGGTAACTAATGCTCCAAGAGTAAACAATGTGGTAACAATATAAATACGTCATAATAATGGATATCATCATAAGTTACCTCAGACTAAAGTAAAATTACATGCAGGTCCTGCTGGATAAATGTGCATCGACCAATGACTGCATACTACTACATATACTATTTGCATTATTTAATACATTTTAATATGATACAATTTTCTGGTAGTAATTTTTACTATAATATTACTACAGGTAGCAGAGTTACTCTGAACTCCATCTTGACTCTGTTCAGTGGTGTCCTTCTTTTCAAAGGGGCACAAAACTGTTGTTGACCGTGCTTTTGTGCACGCCTAAAATTACGGACACCGCCAGATCATAGGCCAAACGGTGTCCTCAGTATCCCTATCTGCCTCATTATGGGGAAACTTCTGCTGGAGGTTAAGGTGTAAATCCTGTAATTCAGAGATTTACTGTATTTTTCGGACTATAAGACACACTTTTTTCCCCAAACATTTTTGGGGAAAATGGGGTGCATCTTATAGTCGGAATATACTTACAAATACTGTGGTGGCAGCAGGAGTTGAGCGATTCTGCAACGGTCCCGGTCCGGCGCTGCAGGGCGATGATCACACTCCCTTCCCAGGCTGGTGCGGCAGGTGCGGTGGTGGTGCTCTGTGGTGCGGGGGGGGGGGCTCTGCCGGCATTTTGTGAAAGCCCAGAGGCCCCTCGCACCATCCATTGCTGCGATGCGGTGGCCTCCAGGAAAATGGCTGCCGGAGGCGGCGCATGCTCAGATTGAGATCTTGGCAACGAGATCTCATCCCGAGATCTCGTCTCCCGATCCCAATGACTCTGGAATTATTTCTATTCTGATTTTTCAGAGTCAGAATGGTTTTTTTAACCCCTTCGTGACATGCTCCATACTATTACTGCTCTGCGGGAGGTGCATTTGTGCCCAGAGCAGTACTAGTACTGCGCTGCGATTGCCACGACCTCACAGTGGTCAGAATTGTAAAAATTGGCCCGGTCATTAAGGTGAAAACAGGCTTTGGCTCAAAAGGGGTTAATGTGGTTCACCGTGTGGTAAAGTGATAAGGCAGCTTTATTCTTCGGGCCAGTGTGATTACAGCAATACCACATGTGAAGCATGACACCAGAGAGATCACGCAGAATCCCACCCCTGTTAGCACTTGTGAAGTATGGCACAAGAGAAAAAACACAGAATCTCACCACTGCCACCATTTCTGATGAACCCGCACCTTGCCACCCCGCCTTACGTCAATTTTATGTCAGACGGATCATGTAATGTGGTTTCACCAAAGTGATATTCCACATTCCGTGGGGACACATAAGGTCAGCTTGGTACAGTTTTGCACAGACACCCCTTGTCCACACAGGTCAAGGTAGGCATGGGGAGTGAGAGGATGTGGCCCATGCAGTCACTGACGTGCACCACGCTTGCTCATAACCCTGACAGGTTGAGAGGCCCCTTTCACTAGCACCAGTGAAACAGCACCTGGTCTGCCCGATAGGACTGCCATCAGTTCCTTGTTGGTTATAAGCCCAGTCCGTTAACGAGATTAAATCTGGCTAGAAACCAGCCCCGGTAGCATGGAAAGTTATGCTGAGAATACGGACGTGTGGGTTCATGGATCGAGATAAAAGAGCAGCCAAAGGTTAAATTATATATTTAATCACCTTACGGGCACACTAGACGATACACTATATACACAATGGTTGTACATATACAATGGTCAGATATGCAAATACAGATAGTGGTAGGACAAAAGATGTCAGCAGATAGATCATGCCAATTACAGGGTTGATGTTTGACCATGTGTGCGCTGGTCCACAGGGGGCATGGACTGCCAGCTGGTTCCTAGGGCAGCATGGTACTGGTTAGCACTGCAGCCTTGCAGTGCTGGAGTCCTGGGTTTAAATCCCACCAAGGACAACATCTGTTCTCCCCTTGTTTGCATGGGTTTTCTTCCACATTCTAAAGACATACTGCTAGGGAATTTAGATTGTGAGCCCCATCGGGGACAGTGATGATAATGTGTGCAAAAACTGTAAAGCACTGAGGAATATGTTGGCTAGAGTGCCAAGGAAAACTGAACTTTGCAAATTGGTAAGTCTTACCCATCAAATCTGTTCCTTTTGGCATAAGGATTCACCATGTAAAATATGTTGACATTAAATTTAGATTTACCACTTGCTCAAAGCTTGTGAATTATTCCATGTTTCTCATTTTCCACAATATTGTACACACAATAACCACTCAGTTTGTCATCATATCTTTAACTGGATATGCTATTTATAATTCAAAAAGCATAGAATGGCAGTAAGCAGGGCTGCCACTAGGAATTTCGGGGCCCCATGCTAGCAAAATTTTCAGGGCCCAATTGTGACTCCGTCCAGGCTCCACCCCAGCTCCGCCTCCACCCCTTGAACTGTTCAAAGTCCCACCGCTCTCTCTTGGAAAAACTCCACTTCTCACCAATCACACGTTAACAGTTCCCATCACCAGATCACACATATAGCCACCAGCTTTTGTTTTGGCCAAAAGATTTTTCTAATCTGCCATCACGACAAGGTAGACTCTTTTGGCCGGCCCCTACTCTACGCTAACCTATTAAAAATTTGTTAAAATATGCAATACAATTTTAGTATATTTTTATTTAGTTTTCAATTTTTAAAATGACCAATAATATCATATACAAGAGACAAATACCACCGCACCATGACCAGATCACATATTACCACCAGTGACCGAATAATAGCACATACAAGGGACAAATACCACCACACCATGTCCAGATCACATATTACCGCCACATAATGACTGAATATTGCAATAGTGATCATTAATTAAAAAAAACACAATACTATCACCATAAGTGCCATTATACACAGGAGATCTGTACTTAGTATGTAGTGTCTGTGTACAGGTAACACACTGACTCACCAGTGACGTCTCTAGATGAAGTCCTTCAGCCTCGCTTTCCATCTTCATCCAGCACAGACCACCATCACGTCTTCCAGCCAGGACCTGTCTCTGCAGGAAATAAGTTATCTAGAGCTCCGCTTGCAGAACACATTGCTTAATTTTTTCCCAACTTCTACACTACACCAGATGAAGAAAAAAAAATGACATAGTGTCGCTCTGCACAGTAACAGGACCACCCCCCATTTGAAACAGTATCCTAAAAAAGTAAAATAAATACATCACTGCAGTAATAATATCCCTTAATTTGCCACTATGTTAATAATATCCCCCATCCTGGCCCCATGTATCTCATTCCTGGCTCCAGCCACATGTTCTCACATCCTGCCTTCATGAGTATCCATTCTGCCCCCATATGATCTCCCCATCCTGCCCCATGATCCTGACCCATCTGTCCCATGATCCTGACACATCTGTCCCATGATCCTGCTGCCCCATCTGTCCCATGATCCTGCCCCATGATCCTGTACCATGTGTCTCCATCCTGCACCATGATCCTGCCCATATGTCTCCATCCTGCCCCATCTGTCTCCATCCTGCCCCATATTCCTGCCACATCTGTCTCCTTCCTGCCCCATATTACTGCCCCATTTGTCTCCATCCTGCCCTGTCTCCCAGCCTGCCCCCGTGTCTCACATCCTGCCTCCTGTGACTCACATTCTGGAAAAACAAAATCCAGCTCACCATACCGACATTCCCAGGAGCTCGGAGCACGGAACCACTGTGTCAGGGCGTGGACGAACAGGAAAGAGAAGGAGATCCAGCTCAACGAAATAGTGAAAAATCCATAATTTATTTCACTCAAAATACAATGAAAGGACAAAACATCAGCATACAGAAAAAATTATAAAAACAAGGTCAACGCGTTTCCGGTGACTAAGCACCCTTAATCATGATCATCATCATGATTAAGGGTGCTTAGTCACCGGAAACGCGTTGACCTTGTTTTTATAATTTTTTCTGTATGCTGATGTTTTGTCCTTTCATTGTATTTTGAGTGAAATAAATTATGGATTTTTCACTATTTCGTTGAGCTGGATCTCCTTCTCTTTCCGACTCACATTCTGCCCCGCCTCACATCCTGCCATGTCTCACATTCTGCCCCCTGTGTCTCACATCTTGCCCCCTGTGTCTCACATTCTGCCCCCGTGTCTCACATTCTGCCCCCTGTGTCACACATTCTGCCCCTGTGTCACACATTATGCCCCCTGTGTTGTTTCCATTCCTACCCCTTGTGTTGTTTCCATTCCTGCCACTTGTGTTGTTTCCATTCCTGCCCCCTGTGTTGCTTCCATTCCTGCACCCTGTGTTCCACATTCTGCCCCTTGTGTTGTTTCCATTCCTGCCCCCTGTGTTGTTTCCATTCCTGCCCCTGTGTTGTTTCCATTCCTGCCCCTGTGTCTCACATTCTGCCCCTTGTGTTGTTTCCATTCCTGCCCCCTGTGTTTCCATTCCTGCCCCGTGTTGTTTCCAGTCCTGCCCCGTGCCTCACATTCTGCCCCCTGTGTTGTTTCCATTCCTGCCCCCTGTGTCTCACATTCTGCCCTTGTGTTGTTAACATTCCTGCCCCCTGTGTTGTTTCCTTTCCTGCCCCCTGTGTTGTTTCCATTCCTGCCCCGTGATGTTTCAATTCCTGCCCCATGCCTCACATTCTGTCCCCTGTGTTGTTTCCATTCCTGCCCCCTGTGTCTCACATTCTGCCGTTGTGTTGCTTCCATTCCTGCCTCTTGTGTTGTTTCCATTCCTGCCCCCTGTGTTGTTTCCATTCATGCCCCGTGCCTCACATTCTGCCCCTTGTGTTGTTTCCATTCCTGCCCCCTGTGTTGTTTCCATTCCTGCCCCGTGTGTTGTTTCCTTTCCTGCCCCCTGTGTTGTTTTCATTCCTGCCCCCTGTGATGTTTCAATTCCTGCCATCTGTGGTGTTTCCATTCCTGACCCATGCCTCACATTCTGCCCCCTGTGTTGTTTCCATTCCTGCCCCTTGTGTCTCACATTCTGCCCCTGTATTGTTTCCATTCCTGCCCCATGTGTTGTTTCCATTCCTGCCACCTGTGTTGTTTCCATTCCTGCCACCTGTGTTGTTTCCATTCCTGCCACCTGTGTTGTTTCCATTCCTGCCCCATGCCTCACATTCTGCCCCCTGTGTTGTTTCCATTCCTGCCCCCTGTGTCTCACTTTCTGCCCTTGTGTTGCTTCCATTCCTGCCTCTTGTGTTGTTTCCATTCATGCCCCGTGCCTCACATTCTGCCCTTTGTGTTGTTTCCATTCCTGCCCCCTGTGTTATTTCCATTCCTGCCCCGTGTTGTTTCCATTCCTGCCCCGTGCCTCACATTCTGCCCCTTGTGTTGTTTCCATTGCTGCCCCCTGTGTTATTTCCATTCCTGCTGTTGTGAATTCTGTGGTCAAGCTCCCTCCTGTGGTCATGAGTGGTACTTCGGCTGGTTCTGTCTATGAGCTTCCTCTGGTGGATGTGAGTGGGGCTGCGGCTTCTGAGTTTCCTTCCTCAGGTGACGAGGTTAAGTCGTTAGGTGCTGCTCTATTTAACTCCACCTAGTTCTTTGTTCCTGGCCTCCAGTCAATGTTCCAGTATTGGTCTTGCTTTCTCCTGGATCGTTCTTGTGGCCTGTCTGCCCTGCATAAGCTAAGTTTTGCTTGTGTTACTTTTGTTTGCTATATTTTCTGTCCAGCTTGCTATATTGGTTTTTCTTGCTTGCTGGAAGCTCTGAGACGCAGAGGGAGCACCTCCGTACCGTTAGTCGGTGCGGAGGGTCTTTTTGCCCCTCTGCGTGGTTGTTTGTAGGTTTTTGTGCTGACCGCAAAGCTATCTTTACTATCCTCGGTCTATTCAGTAAGTCGGGCCTCACTTTGCTAAAATCTCTTTCATCTCTGTGTTTGTATTTTCATCTTAACTCACAGTCATTATATGTGGGGGGCTGCCTTTTCCTTTGGGGAATTTCTCTGAGGCAAGGTAGGCTTATTTTTCTATCTTCAGGGCTAGCTAGTTTCTCAGGCTGTGCCGAGTTGCATAGGGAGCGTTAGGCGCAATCCACGGCTACCTCTAGTGTGGTATGATAGGATTAGGAATTGCGGTCAGCAGAGTTCCCACGTCTCAGAGCTCGTCCTATGTTAGTAACTATCAGGTCACTTTGTGTGCTCTTAACCACTAGGTCCATTGTGGTTCTGAATCACCTGTTCATAACAGTACTGGAGGCCCAAAGTATGCTTCTCAATAGAGGGAAAAGAGAAGTTCTGAGACCATTTTTTTTTCTCTGTACTGTGTTTTGTCTTTCTTTTCCCCTAGACATTTGGGTGGTTCAGGACACAGATGTAGTGATGGACATTAAAGATCTGTCTTCTTGTGTGGATCATCTCACTGCAAGAGTACAAAATATTCAAGACTTTGTGGTTCAGAATTCTACGTTAGAGCCAAGAATTCCTATTCCTGATTTGTTTTCTGGAGATAGAGCTAAGTTTCTGAGTTTTAAGAATAATTGTAAACTGTTTCTGGCTTTGAAACCCCGCTCCTCTGGTGACCCAGTTCAACAAGTTAAGATAATTATTTCTTTATTACGTGGCGACCCTCAAGACTGGGCATTTTCCCTTGCGCCAGGAGATCCTGCATTATGTAATATTGATGCGTTTTTTCTGGCGCTCGGATTGCTGTATGATGAACCTAATTCAGTGGATCAGGCAGAGAAAAATTTGCTGGCTCTGTCTCAGGGTCAGGATGAGGTAGAGATATATTGTCAGAAGTTTAGGAAGTGGTCTGTGCTCACTCAATGGAATGAATGTGCGCTGGCAGCAATTTTCAGAAAAGGTCTCTCTGAAGCCCTTAAGGATGTCAAGGTGGGATTTCCTATGCCTGCTGGTCTGAATGAGTCTATGTTTTTGGCCATTCAGATCGGTCGACGCTTGCGTGAGCGTAAAACTGTGCACCATTTGGCGGTATTATCTGAGCATGGACCTGAGCCTATGCAGTGCGATAGGACTTTGACCAGAGCTGAACGGCAAGAACACAGACGTCAGAATGGGCTGTGTTTTTACTGTGGTGATTCCACTCATGCTATCTCCGATTGTCCTAAGCGCACTAAGCGGTTCGCTAGGTCTGCCACCATTGGTACGGTACAGTCGAAATTTCTTTTGTCCGTTACTTTGATCTGCTCTTTGTCATCCTATTCTGTCATGGCATTTGTGGATTCAGGCGCTGCCCTGAATTTGATGGACTTGGAGTATGCTAGGCGCTGTGGGTTTTTCTTGGAGCCCTTGCAGTATCCTATTCCATTGAGAGGAATTGATGCTACGCCTTTGGCCAAGAATAAGCCTCAGTACTGGACCCAGCTGACCATGTGCATGGCTCCTGCGCATCAGGAGGATATTCGCTTTTTGGTGTTGCATAATGTGCATGATGTGGTCGTGTTGGGGTTGCCCTGGCTACAAGTCCATAACCCAGTATTGGATAGGAAATCAATGTCTGTGTCCAGCTGGGGTTGTCAGGGGGTACATGGTGATGTTCCTTTTCTGTCTATTTCATCATCCACCCCTTCTGAGGTCCCAGAGTTCTTGTCGGATTACCGGGATGTATTTGATGAGCCCAAGTCCAGTGCCCTACCTCCGCATAGGGATTGTGATTGTGCTATTGATTTGATTTTGGTAGTAAATTTCCTAAAGGTCAACTGTTTAATTTGTCTGTGCCTGAACACGCCGCTATGCGGAGTTACGTAAAGGAATCCTTGGAGAAGGGTCATATTCGTCCGTCGTCGTTGCCATTGGGAGCAGGGTTCTTTTTTGTGGCCAAGAAGGATGGTTCGCTGAGACCTTGTATTGATTGCCGCCTTCTAAATAAAATCACGGTCAAATTTCAGTACCCCTTGCCGTTGCTGTCTGATTTGTTTGCTCGGATTAAGGGGGCTAGTTGGTTCACCAAGATAGATCTTCGTGGTGCGTATAATCTTGTGCGTATTAAACAGGGCAATGAATGGAAAACAGCATTTAATATGCCCGAGGGCCATTTTGAGTACCTGGTTATGCCATTCGGGCTTTCTAATGCTCCATCAGTGTTTCAGTCCTTTACGCATGACATCTTCCGAGAGTACCTGGATAAATTCCTGATTGTATACTTGGATGATATTTTGGTCTTCTCGGATGATTGGGAGTCTCACGTGAAGCAGGTCAGAATGGTGTTCCAGGTTCTGCGTGCGAATTCTTTGTTTGTGAAGGGGTCAAAGTGTCTCTTTGGTGTTCAGAAGGTTTCATTTTTGGGGTTCATTTTTTCCCCTTCTACTATCAAGATGGACCCTGTTAAAGTTCAGGCCATTTATGATTGGACTCAGCCGACATCTCTGAAGAGTGCTGCAAAAATTTCAGGCTAATAGACCTGACCGTTGCCCAGCGGAGAAACTGTTTGTCCCTGATAAATGGACGAGTAGAGTTATCTCTGAGGTTCATTGTTCGGTGTTGGCTGGTCATCCTGGAATCTTTGGTACCAGAGATTTGGTGGCTAGATCCTTTTGGTGGCCGTCTCTGTCGCGGGATGTGCGTTCGTTTGTGCAGTCCTGTGGGATTTGTGCTCGGGCTAAGCCCTGCTGTTCTCGTGCCAGTGGGTTGCTTTTGCCCTTGCCAGTCCCGAAGAGGCCCTGGACACATATCTCTATGGATTTTATTTCGGATCTCCCCGTCTCTCAAAAAATGTCGGTCATTTGGGTTGTTTGTGATCGCTTCTCTAAGATGGTCCATTTGGTACCCTTTTCTAAATTGCCTTCCACCTCTGATTTGGTGCCATTGTTCTTCAAGCATGTGGTCCGTTTACATGGCATTCCGGAGAACATCGTTTCTGACAGAGGTTCCCAGTTTGTTTCGAGGTTTTGGCGAGCCTTTTGTGCTAGGATGGGCATTGATTTGTCTTTTTCCTCGGCTTTCCATCCTCAGACAAATGGCCAGACTGAACGAACCAATCAGACCTTGGAAACATATCTGAGATGTTTTGTTTCTGCCGATCAGGATGATTGGGTGTCCTTTTTGCCTTTGGCTGAGTTCGCCCTTAATAATCGGGCCAGCTCGGCTACTTTGGTTTCGCCGTTTTTCTGCAATTCTGGTTTCCATCCTCGTTTCTCTTCAGGGCAGGTTGAGTCTTCTGACTGTCCTGGTGTGGATACTGTGGTGGATAGGTTGCAGCAGATTTGGACTCATGTGGTGGACAATTTGACATTGTCTCAGGAGAAGGCTCAACGTTTCGCTAACCGCAGGCGCTGTGTGGGTCCCCGACTTCGTGTTGGGGATTTGGTTTGGTTGTCATCTCGTTATATTCCTATGAAAGTTTCCTCTCCTAAGTTTAAACCTCGTTTCATTGGTCCGTATAGGATTTCTGAGGTTCTTAATCCTGTGTCTTTTCGTTTGACCCTTCCAGCTTCTTTTTCCATCCATAACGTATTCCATAGGTCATTGTTGCGGAGATACGTGGTACCTGTGGTTCCATCCGTTGATCCTCCTGCCCCGGTTTTGGTTGAGGGGGAGTTGGAGTATATAGTGGAGAAGATTTTGGATTCTCGTATTTCGAGACGGAAATTCCAGTACCTGGTTAAGTGGAAGGGTTATGGTCAGGAAGATAATTCCTGGGTCTTTGCCTCTGATGTTCATGCTGCCGATCTGGTTCGTGCCTTTCATTTGGCTCATCCTGGTCGGCCTGGGGGCTCTGGTGAGGGTTCGGTGACCCCTCCTCAAGGGGAGGGGGTACTGTTGTGAATTCTGTGGTCAAGCTCCCTCCTGTGGTCATGAGTGGTACTTCGGCTGGTTCTGTCTATGAGCTTCCTCTGGTGGATGTGAGTGGGGCTGCTTCTTCTGAGTTTCCTTCCTCAGGTGATGAGGTTAAGTGGTTAGGTGCTGCTCTATTTAACTCCACCTGGTGCTTTGATCCTGGCCTCCAGTCAATGTTCTAGTATTGGTCTTGCTTCCTCCTGGATCGTTCCTGTGGCCTCTCTATCCTGCATAAGCTATTCAGTAAGTCGGGCCTCACTTTGCTAAAATCTCTTTCATCTCTGTGTTTGTATTTTCATCTTAACTCACAGTCATTATATGTGGGGGGCTGCCTTTTCCTTTGGGGAATTTCTCTGAGGCAAGGTAGGCTTATTTTTCTATCTTCAGGGCTAGCTAGTTTCTCAGGCTGTGCCGAGTTGCATAGGGAGTGTTAGGCGCAATCCACGGCTACCTCTAGTGTGGTATGATAGGATTAGGGATTGCCGTCAGCAGAGTTCCCACGTCTCAGAGCTCGTCCTATGTTAGTAACTATCAGGTCACTTTGTGTGCTCTTAACCACTAGGTCCATTGTGGTTCTGAATCACCTGTTCATAACATCCTGCCCCGTGTTGTTTCCATTCCTGCCCTGTGTTGTTTCCATTGCTGCCCCCTGTGTTGTTTCCATTGCTGCCCCCTGTGTTGTTTCCATTCCTGCCACCTGTGTTGTTTCCATTCCTGCCCTGTGTTGTTTCCATTCCTGCCCCCTGTGTTATTTCCATTCCTGCCCCGTGTTGTTTCCATTCCTGCCCCGTGCCTCACATTCTGCCCCTTGTGTTGTTTCCATTGCTGCCCCCTGTATTGTTTCCATTCCTGCCCCGTGTTGTTTCCATTCCTGCCCCGTGCCTCACATTCTGCCCCTTGTGTTGTTTCCATTGCTGCCCCCTGTGTTGTTTCCATTCCTGCCACCTGTGTTGTTTCCATTCCTGCCCCATGCCTCACATTGTGCCCCCTGTGTTGTTTCCATTCCTGCCCCCTGTGTCTCACATTCTGCCCTTGTGTTGCTTCCATTCCTGCCTCTTGTGTTGTTTCCATTTATGCCCCATGCCTCACATTCTGCCCCCTGTGTTGTTTCCATTCCTGCCCCCTGTGTTGTTTCCATTCTTGCACCGTGTTGTTTCCATTCCTGCCCCGTGTTGTTTCCATTCCTGCCCCGTGTTGTTTCCATTCCTGCCCCGTACCTCACATTCTGCCCCTTGTGTTATTTCCATTGCTGCCCCCTGTGTTGTTTCCATTCCTGCCCCGTGTTGTTTCTATTCCTGCCCCGTGCCTCACATTCTGCCCCTTGTGTTGTTTCCATTGCTGCCCCCTGTGTTGTTTCCATTCCTGCCCCGTGTTGTTTCCATTCCTGCCCCGTGCCTCACATTCTGCCCCTTGTGTTGTTTCCATTGCTACCCCCTGTGTTGTTTCCATTCCTGCCACTTGTGTTGTTTCCATTCCTGCCCCATGCCTCACATTCTGCCCCCTGTGTTGTTTCCATTCCTGCCCCCTGTGTCTCACATTCTGCCCTTGTGTTGCTTCCATTCCTGCCTCTTGTGTTGTTTCCATTCCTGCCCCGTGCCTCACATTCTGCCCTTTGTGTTGTTTCCATTCCTGCCCCCTGTGTTGTTTCCATTCCTGCCCCGTGTTGTTACCATTCCTGCCCCATGCCTCACATTCTGCCCCTTGTGTTGTTTCCATTCCTGCCCCCTGTGTTGTTTCCATTCCTGCCCCCTGTGTTGTTTCCATTCCTGCCTCGTGTTGTTTCCATTCCTGCCCCGTGCCTCACATTCTGCCCCTTGTGTTGTTTCCATTGCTGCCCCCTGTGTTGTTTCCATTCCTGCCCCGTGTTGTTTCCATTCCTGCCCCGTGCCTCACATTCTGCCCCTTGTGTTGTTTCCATTGCTGCCCCCTGTGTTGTTTCCATTCCTGCCCCTTGTTGTTTCCATTCCTGCCCCGTGTCTCACATTCTGCCCCCTGTGTTGTTTCCATTCCTGCCCCTGTGTTGTTTCCATTCCTGCCCCCTGTGTTTTTCCATTCCTGCCCCTGTGTTGTTTCCATTCCTGCCCCCTGTGTTGTTTCCATTCCTGCCTCGTGTTGTTTCCATTCCTACCCCGTGCCTCACATTCTGCCCCTTGTGTTGTTTCCATTGCTGCCCCCTGTGTTGTTTCCATTCCTGCCCCGTGTTGTTTCCATTCATGCCCCGTGCCTCACATTCTGCCCCTTGTGTTGTTTCCATTGCTGCCCCCTGTGTTGTTTCCATTCCTGCCCCGTGTTGTTTCCATTCCTGCCCCGTGTCTCACATTCTGCCCCCCCGTATTGTTTCCATTCCTGCTCCGTGCCTCACATTCTGCCCCTTGTGTTGTTTCCATTGCTGCCCCCTGTGTTGTTTCCATTCCTGCCCCATGTTGTTTCCATTCCTGCCCCGTGTCTCACATTCTGCCCCCTGTGTTGTTTCCATTCCTGCCCCTGTGTTGTTTCCATTCCTGCCCCCTGTGTTGTTTCCATTCCTGCCCCGTGTTGTTTCCATTCCTGCCCCGTGTCTCACATTCTGCCCCCTGTGTTGTTTCCATTCCTGCCCCTTGTTGTTTCCATTCCTGCCCCGTGTCTCACATTCTGCCCCTTGTGTTGTTTCCATTCCTGCCCCGTGCCTCACATTCTGCCCCTTGTGTTGTTTCCATTGCTGCCCCCTGTGTTGTTTCCATTCCTGCCCCGTGTTGTTTCCATTCCTGCCCCGTGCCTCACATTCTGCCCCTTGTGTTGTTTCCATTGCTACCCCTTGTGTTGTTTCCATTCCTGCCCCATGCCTCACATTCTGCCCCCTGTGTTGTTTCCATTCCTGCCTCCTGTGTCTCACATTCTGCCCTTGTGTTGCTTCCATTCCTGCCTCTTGTGTTGTTTCCATTCCTGCCCCGTGCCTCACATTCTGCCCTTTGTGTTGTTTCCATTCCTGCCCCCTGTGTTGTTTCCATTCCTGCCCCGTGTTGTTACCATTCCTGCCCCATGCCTCACATTCTGCCCCTTGTGTTGTTTCCATTCCTGCCCCCTGTGCTGTTTCCATTCCTACCTCGTGTTGTTTCCATTCCTGCCCCGTGCCTCACATTCTGCCCCTTGTGTTGTTTCCATTCCTGCCCCGTGTTGTTTCCATTCCTGCCCCGTGCCTCACATTCTGCCCCTTGTTCTGTTTCCATTGCTGCCCCCTGTGTTGTTTCCATTCCTGCCCCGTGTTGTTTCCATTCCTGACCCATGTCTCACATTCTGCCCCCTGTGTTGTTTCCATTCCTGCCCCGTGTTGTTTCCATTCCTGCCCTGTGTCTCACATTCTGCCCCCTGTGTTGTTTGCATTCCTGCCCCCATGTTGTTTCCATTCCTGCCCCGTGTCTCACATTCTGCCCCCTGTGTTGTTTCCATTCCTGCCCCCTGTGTTGTTTCCATTCCTGCCCCATGTTGTTTCCATTTCTGCCCCGTGTCTCACATTCTGCCCCTTGTGTTGTTTCCATTCCTGCCCCGTGCCTCACATTCTGCCCCTTGTGTTGTTTCCATTCCTGCCCCTTGTGTTGTTTCCATTCCTGCCCCGTGTCTGACATTCTGCCCCTTGTGTTGTTTCCATTGCTACCCCCTGTGTTGTTTCCATTCCTGCCCCATGCCTCACATTCTGCCCCTTGTGTTGTTTCCATTCCTGCCCCGTGTTGTTTCCATTCCTGCCCCGTGTCTCACATTCTGCCACCTGTGTTGTTTCCATTCCTGCCTCCTGTGTCTCACATTCTGCCCTTGTGTTGCTTCCATTCCTGCCTCTTGTGTTATTTCCATTCCTGCCCCGTGCCTCACATTCTGCCCTTTGTGTTGTTTCCATTCCTGCCACCTGTGTTGTTTCCATTCCTGCCTCCTGTGTCTCACATTCTGCCCTTGTGTTGCTTCCATTCCTGCCTCTTGTGTTGTTTCCATTCCTGCCCCGTGCCTCACATTCTGCCCTTTGTGTTGTTTCCATTCCTGCCACCTGTGTTGTTTCCATTCCTGCCCCGTGTCTCACATTCTGCCACCTGTGTTGTTTTCATTCCTGCCCCGTGTTGTTTCCATTCCTGCCCCGTGCCTCACATTCTGCCCCTTGTTCTGTTTCCATTGCTGCCCCCTGTGTTGTTTCCATTCCTGCCCCGTGTTGTTTCCATTCCTGCCCCATGTCTCACATTCTGCCCCCTGTGTTGTTTCCATTCCTGCCCTGTGTCTCACATTCTGCCCCGTGTTGTTTGCATTCCTGCCCCCATGTTGTTTCCATTCCTGCCCCGTGTCTGACATTCTGCCCCCTGTGTTGTTTCCATTCCTGCCCTGTGTTGTTTCCATTCCTGCCCCGTGTCTCACATTCTGCCCCTTGTGTTGTTTCCATTCCTGCCCCGTGCCTCACATTCTGCCCCTTGTGTTGTTTCCATTCCTGCCCCCTGTGTTGTTTCCATTCCTGCCCCATGTTGTTTCCATTTCTGCCCCGTGTCTCACATTCTGCCTCTTGTGTTGTTTCCATTCCTGCCCCGTGCCTCACATTCTGCCCCTTGTGTTGTTTCCATTCCTGCCCCTTGTGTTGTTTCCATTCCTGCCCCGTGTCTGACATTCTGCCCCTTGTGTTGTTTCCATTGCTACCCCCTGTGTTGTTTCCATTCCTGCTCCATGCCTCACATTCTGCCCCTTGTGTTGTTTCCATTCCTGCCCCGTGTTGTTTCCATTCCTGCCCCGTGTCTCACATTCTGCCACCTGTGTTGTTTCCATTCCTGCCTCCTGTGTCTCACATTCTGCCCTTGTGTTGCTTCCATTCCTGCCTCTTGTTTTGTTTCCATTCCTGCCCCGTGCCTCACATTCTGCCCTTTGTGTTGTTTCCATTCCTGCCCCCTGTGTTGTTTCCATTCCTGCCCCGTGTTGTTACCATTCCTGCCCCATGCCTCACATTCTGCCCCTTGTGTTGTTTCCATTCCTGCCCCTGAGTTGTTTCCATTCCTGCCCCCTGTGCTGTTTCCATTCCTGCCTCGTGTTGTTTCCATTCCTGCCCCGTGCCTCACATTCTGCCCCTTGTGTTGTTTCCATTCCTGCCCCGTGCCTCACATTCTGCCCCTTGTGCTGTTTCCATTGCTGCCCCCTGTGTTTTTTCCATTCCTGCCCCGTGTTGTTTCCATTCCTGCCCCGTGTCTCACATTCTGCCCCTGTGTTGTATCCATTCCTGCCCCGTGTTGTTTCCATTCCTGCCCTGTGTCTCACATTCTGCCCCCTGTGTTGTTTGCATTCCTGCCCCCCATGTTGTTTCCATTCCTGCCCCGTGCCTCACATTCTGCCTCCTGTGTTGTTTCCATTCCTGCCCTGTGTTGTTTCCATTCCTGCCCCGTGTCTCACATTCTGCCCCTTGTGTTGTTTCCATTCCTGCCCCGTGCCTCACATTCTGCCCCTTGTGTTGTTTCCATTCCTGCCCCCTGTGTTGTTTCCATTCCTGCCCCATGTTGTTTCCATTTCTGCCCCGTGTCTCACATTCTGCCCCTTGTGTTGTTTCCATTCCTGCCCCGTGCCTCACATTCTGCCCCTTGTGTTGTTTCCATTCCTGCCCCTTGTGTTGTTTCCATTGCTACCCCCTGTGTTGTTTCCATTCCTTCCCCATGCCTCACATTCTGCCCCTTGTGTTGTTTCCATTCCTGCCCCGTGTCTCACATTCTGCCACCTGTTGTTTCCATTCCTGCCCCTGTGTTGTTTCCATTCCTGCCCCTGTGTTGTTTCCATTCCTGCCCCTGTGTTGTTTCCATTCCTGCCCCGTGTTGTTTCCATTCCTGCCCCGTGTCTCACATTCTGCCACCTGTGTTGTTTCCATTCCTGCCCCTGTGTTGTTTCCATTCCTGCCCCTTGTGTTGTTTCCATTCCTGCCACTGTGTTGTTTCCATTCCTGCCCCGTGTCTCACATTCTGCCACCTGTGTTGTTTCCATTCCTGCCCCTGTGTTGTTTCCATTCCTGCCCCTGTGTTGTTTCCATTCCTGCCCCGTGTTGTTTCCATTCCTGCCCCGTGTCTCACATTCTGCCCCTTGTGTTGTTTCCATTCCTGCCCCCTGTGTTGTTTCCATTCCTGCCCCCCGTGTTGTTTCCATTCCTGCCCCGTGTCTCACATTCTGCCCCTTGTGATGTTTACATTCCTGCCCCTGTGTTGTTTCCATTCCTGCCCTGTGTTGTTTCCATTCCTGCCCGTGTTGTTTCCATTCCTGCCCCCTGTGTTGTTTCCATTCCTGCCCTGTGTTGTTTCCATTCCTGCCCCCTGTGTTGTTTCCATTCCTGCCCTGTGTTGTTTCCATTCCTGCCCCCTGTGTTGTTTCCATTCCTGCCCCCTGTGTTGTTTCCATTCCTGCCCCCTGTGTTGTTTCCATTCCTGCCCCCTGTGTTGTTTCCATTCCTGCCCCCTGTGTTGTTTCCATTCCTGCCCCCTGTGTTGTTTCCATTCCTGCCCCCTGTGTTGTTTCCATTGCTGCCCCCTGTGTTGTTTCCATTGCTGCCCCTGTGTTGTTTCCATTCCTGCCCCCTGTGTTGTTTCCATTCCTGCCCCCTGTGTTGTTTCCATTCCTGCCCCGTGTTGTTTCCATTGCTGCCCCCTTTGTTGTTTCCATTGCTGCCCCTGTGTTGTTTCCATTTCTGCCCCCTGTGTTGTTTCCATTGCTGCCCCTGTGTTGTTTCCATTCCTGCCCTGTGTTGTTTCCATTCCTGCCCCCTGTGTTGTTTCCATTCCTGCCCCCTGTGTTGTTTCCATTGCTGCCCCCTGTGTTGTTTCCATTCCTGCCCCCTGTGTTGTTTCCATTCCTGCCCCCTGTGTTGTTTCCATTGCTGCCCCTGTGTTGTTTCCATTTCTGCCCCCTGTGTTGTTTCCATTCCTGCCCTGTGTTGTTTCCATTCCTGCCCCCTGTGTTGTTTCCATTCCTGCCCCCTGTGTTGTTTCCATTCCTGCCCCCTGTGTTGTTTCCATTGCTGCCCCTGTGTTGTTTCCATTCCTGCCCCCTGCGTTGTTTCCATTCCTGCCCCCTGTGTTGTTTCCATTCCTGCCCCCTGTGTTGTTTCCATTTCTGCCCCCTGTGTTGTTTCCATTGCTGCCCCTGTGTTGTTTCCATTCCTGCCCTGTGTTGTTTCCATTCCTGCCCCCTGTGTTGTTTCCATTCCTGCCCCTTGTGTTGTTTCCATTGCTACCCCCTGTGTTGTTTCCATTCCTTCCCCATGCCTCACATTCTGCCCCTTGTGTTGTTTCCATTCCTGCCCCGTGTCTCACATTCTGCCCCCTGTGTTGTTTCCATTCCTGCCCCTGTGTTGTTTCCATTCCTGCCCCTGTGTTGTTTCCATTCCTGCCCCTTGTGTTGTTTCCATTCCTGCCCCCTGTGTTGTTTCCATTCCTGCCCCTTGTGTTGTTTCCATTGCTACCCCCTGTGTTGTTTCCATTCCTTCCCCATGCCTCACATTCTGCCCCTTGTGTTGTTTCCATTCCTGCCCCGTGTTGTTTCCATTCCTGCCCCCCGTGTTGTTTCCATTCCTGCCCCGTGTCTCACATTCTGCCCCTTGTGATGTTTACATTCCTGCCCCTGTGTTGTTTACATTCCTGCCCCTGTGTTGTTTCCATTCCTGCCCTGTGTTGTTTCCATTCCTGCCCCCTGTGTTGTTTCCATTCCTGCCCCCTGTGTTGTTTCCATTGCTGCCCCCTGTGTTGTTTCCATTCCTGCCCCCTGTGTTGTTTCCATTCCTGCCCCCTGTGTTGTTTCCATTGCTGCCCCTGTGTTGTTTCCATTGCTGCCCCCTGTGTTGTTTCCATTGCTGCCCCCTGTGTTGTTTCCATTCCTGCCCTGTGTTGTTTCCATTGCTGCCCCGTGTGTTGTTTCCATTCTTGCCCCCTGTGCTGTTTTCATTCCTGCCCCCGTGTCTCCATCAAGCCCCTGTGTCTCCCATTCTACCCTCTTGTCTTTATCATGCCCCGAGCTTGCCGCATTCAGTAAAAATAAAAAACACCTTTCTTCTTACCTGGCCGCTGTCCAACGCCGGCGTCCATCTCACCGACGTTATTTTTGCAAAAGGAGGATCTACTAATTATTAATGTCACTTTTCTGGTGGGGTGCCCATACTTATGCACCTGTCAAATTTTGTTTGAATGCAGATTGCACATTTTCTGTTAGTCCAATAAACCTCATTTCAAGGCAGAAACATTACTGTGTCCAACAGTTATTAGATATACTGTATGAAACTGAAATAGATGTTGCAAAAAATTTTTTTTTTTTTTATAAAACATTAAGCTTAAGATTAATAGGGGTGCCCAAACTTTTTCATATAACTGTATATCTTTGCTATCTGATTCCTACAAGCCATTCTAAGTATCTCCTCACCCTGTCATGCTAGAACAGATTGAGACCCTGGAAGGCGTTCGGCCAGTTCCAGAGGTTCTCGAAAATATAGCCGGTGTTTAGCCAGAACTTTCTCTTATGAAATCGCTGTTGGAACAAAGAAGTTAGACAGCATGGTACCCACATGGCAAGCAGGCTTTTTTCCTGAGCTTACCTGGCTCAAGGTGTGAGATCTGTCACTCACATCCTTATGAGGCTTGACCCCCCCCCCCCATGTTGAGCTAGGTGTTCTCATACAGCTGCACACTGAAGGGGGTTTAAGGGTATGTGCATATGTTGCGAATTTTGTTGCGTATCCGCAGGGGTTTTGGCGCTGCAGATTCACAGCTGTTTTCCATGAGTTTACAGTACCATGTAAACCTATGGAAAACAAAATCCGCATGTTCATTCTTTGTGCGTATTCCGCAGTGGTTTACACCTGCTTCATAATGGGAATCCGCAGGTGTAAATCAAAGGTGGAATCCGCACAAAAAACGCATAAAATCCGCAGTAAATCCGCAGGTAAAACGCAGTGCTTTTTACCTGCGGATTTCTCAGAATAGGTGCGGAAAAATCCGCAGAGGTTCCATCTACGTGTGCACATACCCTTAAGGTACAAATAATTTACATGGAATTCTATCTCCCATATTCTTCACACCACATTTATATCTTTTTTTATGTTTTGCGCTTTTGCACAATAAAAGCTATTTTATAGAAAAAATAATTGTTTTTGCATCGCTATATTCTGGGATATATAGCTTTTTTTATCTTTTTACCGCTGATGGAGATGTACGGCAGCTGTTTTTTGCCGGGCAAGATGACATTTTTAGCTATACTATTTCTGTTTCTTTTTAATTGCGTTTTATTCCACTTTTTCTTCAGCACTGTAATAAAAAAACAGTTTTTTTGCCACTTTTTTTTTTGCGGAGTTCACTGAAGGCGTTAACATACCAAATATGTGTACTTTATTTGTTTTGACATAAATATATGTATTTATTGCTTTAATATTTTTCCTTGTTTTTGTTCTTTATTTAGTTTTTTTATATTTTTACTACTTTTAAAAACTTTTGTTAAAAACTTCTTTACCTTATCCCAGGATGGGACATCAACTTTCCTTGCCCTGATCTACTGCTTTTGCATTACGTGGCACTAGATCAGGGCATCGCATGCAAGCCGGAGGCATGTCAGCTTCTTCTCCAAACAGGAGCTTACAGGCCACCATACCTGGGTGACTCCGCAGCCATATTTTGGCCGATGGAGACCATCAGCACAATCATGTTGTGCCGATCAGAGCAGAGAGTGAGCTTTCTCCCTCTGCTTTGCCAATCGTTGTCGCTGTCACTATTGACGGCAGCATTAGAGCGGTTAAATGCCTGTCACTCCGTACATGTACGACAGTTTGCGGGAACGCACCTCCCGCAAAGGGGGTGTCATAAAGGGGTTAAATTCTGCATTGAAAATTACAATGAGAACTTCTGATACTATATAAATAAGATTTGTATTGTGTAGCCTCATATTATAATTGCACTGCTGGACTACAGGACTTTTTCAGACTATGCAATGTAAATACATCACTGTAAATACAGTGCTCAGCATAAATGAGTAGACCCCTACGGATTTGTCAGAAAACCTTTAGTTTCCTTTCATAATCAACATTCTATGGGATACCATACCACAAAAACTCCTACAAATGTGGGCCAAGATTTGACCCCCTGACGAAGCTGCCCGCCAAATGCGCATTGAGGTACTGGGCAGTGTGGTCTTTGACTCATAATTGCACATGGTGGTGTGGGATTGCTGTTCACTTGGGTACATCTTAAAGCTACACAGGAAGCGTGTCCATTTAAATGTCCATGCTGGTTTATTGGTGCTTCATAAATCAGCCACAAGCAAAGCAAAAACAAATGGCCTTTTCTTGCAGGCAAAACAAAATAATCGGTTCTTGACAAAGTCTCTTTAGACCCAGTCCTGGTCACACAAGCTGGATAGCATCCAGTATACCAACTCAGTCTAGAGATAACACAGAGGAGACCTTCTTCCTCCATGCACACAGCTCACGTGACAAACAACAGTATCCATTTTAACATGTGTACTACACCCAGACAAGGGGTATGTGGGCAGTCAGACGCACTCATCCCTTAGGCTGCCCGTAAAACATGGCCCAGGGGCACAAAACAAGCCTCTTAGTACTATGTGCACTACAGCAATACTCCAGGTTTACATCCCAGAGGACAACCACCTCTGTGATACAACTACAGTATGTGTCCAATAGCCACCTTACAGTGGGTATGGTGGCTAATTAATATATTACTCTATTTTATGGGCACCAACATGGTGGTTCTTTTTATTGCTTCAAGTTACATACATCTATGTTGTAATTGATTTTCTAAGTTGGTGCCACGTACAGTATATTCAATGACTGTTATTGATATTACAATAGCTGCTATATATCTTATATGTTTGTGATATTTTTGTTAACTATAGATTCATACCCTTACCAATTCATTAAATTGTCTAACTATTTGTGAATTTTCATGCTTTTTATGACCACACTGCCCGCTCTTCTTTTTATTCAGGTCTTTTGAGTTTTTAAGGGTAATTGCTGAGCTTTGTATGTCTTTATGCTTTAAATGGTATCTGTTAACAGATTTAACAATATGAAATGGATTATTATTGGACATTATTACTTGTACCTGTGTTTGCAGTGCTTTCCGTTAGTAAAACAGCCAGACCTGAAAAGTACAGCAGGCTTATTGATAGGTGTGTAGTGCTCAGCTATAAACAATCACATGGCACATGCCCGCAGTAAAATATAATAAGTCAGTTTCTGAGTCTAGCTAAAGGGTGAGAGAACCAAATGTATTCAGCCTTTCTGACAGCTGCAGCTTGTACGGAACAATGAGAGATCTCAGCAGCAGAGTGGAGGGAAATTGAAGAGCTGTCAATCAGGGTAGGTGAGTGGAAATTAAACAGCTATTCCAACATGGATTTTCAAATTAAGTTTTCCTTAGGTTTAAAAGATCTATTTAGGGCACTTTGATTTATAAAGTATTGTAAAAGGTTTCAGAAATTAAGAAACTTCATGATTTACTTACTGTTAAAGTTCTGCTCTGTACCTGAGCTGTCATGTGGTGATGTGACCTCCAGCGCTATACTTCCTGCCATTCAAATCCAAAAAATGTCATGGCTGCTCTTTGAGTGGTTCAGCCAGTGGCTGTGGTGAACTCTGAACAGTAATGTCACAGGGCCATATCCTGCTCTTCTTGGCTAGTTGTGATTCACTTGGGATGTGTACTCTACAGCAAGGTGTGTCAAACTGCATTCCTCGAGGGTTGCAAACAGGTCATGTTTTCAGGATTTCCTTGTACTGCACAGGTGATAATTTAATCACCAACTCATTATTTGTGTAGGTGATTAAATTATCACCTGTGCAGCTCAAGGAAATCCTGAAAACATGACCTGTTTGCAGCCCTCGAGGAATGCAGTTTGACACCCCTGCTCTACAGGGAAGAAAGCAAAGCAGGGAAAGTACACAAACATTTCAGGCTCCATACAGAACAACCAATGTTATCAACTTGTGACTTTAGGCAGCAGGAATTATGATTAAGTTTTAGAGCACCATTCATTATGATTAATATTTGAGTTCCATATTATATTGGAATAAATGACTAGATTATATGACTCATTATTACCCTACAGTGCACTGAGCCTTTGTGGTGCCAGTGTCTTCACATTTAACATTACTGACTGCAGGATAGTGTCAGGACATCACATACTAAGTGAAGTGGGCAGAATTATAGGACAATGACTTATCCATCTTGAGACTATATAGGAGTCTCCAGATGGTGCTTTGTAGGTGAAGTATGTGGGGACTGAAAGTGGGAGTGTGTGAGCTATGGAATAGATACAGCTCTATCTCTTGGGAAATTTAGTTTAGAGGCACAGAGGTAGAGCTGGCAGGAAGTTCAAGATGTATGCAGTAAGAACCCACAAGAATGGCCGCAGAGGATTGAAACGGAGCTAAACCCCCCTAAAATATATGTAACAAGGGGGTTTGGAGACTCATTACAGGTACAGCCAGATAATTAAAAAAAATAGTTGCATGAAAATCCACTTCAACTGGTTAATGAACTACGATGTACATTTTTGTCACAGTTCACTGTGGGGTGTATGGAATTGACTCTGCTTTATATGCATTTTGCCTGTAACAAAAATGGCTAGATTTAGCACTTATTGCTACTGTTATCCATTTAGATGCCACTGTCAATCACTGACGACACTTAAATGGGGCGACTGCAGCTTTCAAATCACCCCCATGTAGAAATCATAGTGAGCCGATGACTTACAATTACAAACGAGGTCTACTGAACTCCGTTGTTGCTGCCATCTTAATCTTTTTGTGAAGGAGAACTGCAATTATAGTGCATTATATACTGCAATATATACTGTAATACTTTGATAATGCAGCATATAGTATAAAATCTAAGGATCACATATTCAAGTCCCCTGACGGGACTAAAAACAAGAGGAAAAAATGTAAAACCATTATTTAAAAAGATATAAAAAATGTAAAATATATAAAAATTCTAAAACTATATAAACTATATAAACTAAAAATGAAATAAAAAAAAGGTCTTGGTGTATCAGAAAAAGTCTGAACTATCAAAATTAAAAAGTATTTAAGCCCTGTAAAGGAAAACAAATGGAATTACCAAAATTGCAGGGTTTTTTTTTATCACTGCATTGCACAAAATGATATCAATAAAGCACACAGAATAAATCCCTCACCCAGTTCCTTTGCAGAAAATAAAAAGTTATGGATCTCAGAAAACGGTAACACAAATAATTTTTTATTTTCTTTGCAAAGTTCTGAATTATTTTTACCCCTAAAATAAAAAAAAACTTAGAAATTTGGTATTGCTAGAATCATAATGACCTGGAGAATTATATTACCATGTAATTTTTACACAAATGTATTTTTTTCACAATTTAACCCTACTGGAATTTTTTTTTCCTATTTTCATTGTATGGCAAAATGAATAGTGTCTTTTGAAGAGTGCAACTTAATAACAAACCCTCATTATGGTTATGTTTGTGGAAAAAAAACTTGGAAGTTGGAAGAAGTGTAGGTAAAAAACAAAAGGGCAAAAAGAAAAATGGCTAGGTACTGAAAGAGGACCTTTCAACAAATTTTTCATGTTGAACTTGACACACGATGTATTTAATAGTGGCTGTAGATCTGAATTAAACTTTTTTTTCGCCTCTCCATTGCAGAGATACTAGCAGTCAAGGTATTTAGCACCTAATGAGTTAAAGTTTGTTAAAACCAAGTGAGTGTTATCAGATGGTTTTCACTGTGGGTATAGTTCTTTCTGTATATCACTGACCATGAATTTAAGCAGGCAGTAACACACTGGAGAAAAAGAACACGTCCCCACCAAAGCTTAGAAGGGGCTTCTCAATGTGTGAGAGGTAATGATACAGCCCTGATCTCCTGGTCTAACCTCCTGTTAAAGCCAGTGGGGAGAGAGGGGCAGTGCAGCTGGGTTTAACTGTGTCACATTACAAACCCTTCTATCGGATCTCCTCCTTTTGTAGCAGGGTCACCTCTGCTGTAATAATAATAATAATATAATAATCTTTATTGTTATGTAGCGGCAACATATTCCGCTGCGCTTTACAGTTTTGCACACGTTATCATAGCGGTCCTCGATGGGGCTCACAATCTAAATTCCCTATCAGTATGGCTGTACTGCCCCTCCCCCGATGCTGCCTGTCTGGAGCTGAGAGTTCAGCGGTGTCAGCAATCACACTTATGTTTGTTGTGCTCAAATTCTACTGGCTCAGCAGTGAGATCAGGTCAGGTATGTTGCACACAGGAGTAGTCCAAAACAAGCAGGTTACTCCTGTGTGAGACATAATGGCATTTGGTGAAAGTGCTCTTTTAAGGGTTAATAATGTCTACAATTTATACTGTGAAGCCAAGTGATAGACCTGTCTAAATAGCGCAGTTATAAACCCCAAAGCCCTGAAAAGTAATGAACACCTTGGTTGTGTATCTAGTGTTGCGTGTTCTACAATCAACTAATACCCATCCTGTTTAATATACAGGCGATGTTCAGTCTGTGCATGGTTGAAAGTGAAGCGGATGAAGTCAATTTACATGGCGTCACCAGCCTTGGATTAAAGCAGGCTCTTGACTTTGCCTACACTGGACAGGTACTGTATTATAATATTCTACCAGCTTGGTCTTAATGTTTGCGCTTTGCGTTTCTTATTACAACGTAACCCCTTAAGCATGAGAGCTTGTGTTTTTACAAGGTGGGTCCATATCATTTATTTGAAAACATTTTATAATTTTTGGGGAGAGAATGTAAAAGAAATGCAATTTTCCCAACGTATTTATTTAAGGTTTTGGTAACCATTATGAGGTGTAAATGACATCTTACAAGGGTTGTCCGGTCAAAAATGACAAGTCTGCAGTCACTCTATAGTATGTGACTGCGGACACGTGAATCCTACCACGGCGCACACTGACCGCTGGGATGACTCGTTGGTGTCCGCTCCGTGAACGGCGGTAATGTGACTGAAAGTATGCAATATTCTTATTGCTGGCCAAAACCTGACTGCGCCGAAAACAGTCTAGTTGAAATGTAGCCAGGAATATGTATATCGCATATTTGTAGTCACACGACCGCCATTCTCTGCGCCGACACCGGCGAATCCCCACAGCGTGCAGTGCGTGCCGTGGGAGGACTCACAAGTCTGCAGTCACATAGACCTGTCATTTTAGAACAGACAACCCCTTTAACTGTATTGTGTCTTATGCTTTATATTATAACGATGTTACCAAATTTATACTTTTTTTGCTTTTTCTACTTTTACATAATTAAAACAGGTTTCTTGCCCCCACAGAAGACCCATAACATATTTATTTTTACATCAAAGGAGCTGCGTGTTAGCTTGTTTTTTTTATATAGTAAGCTGTAATTTTAATTGAACTCGTTTTGGGGTACATACTACTTCTTCATCATTTTTTTTTTTGTGTGTGTGTAGGCAATATAAAAATGAAATTGTCAATTCTGACCTTGTTTTAATTTTTTTTGCACTATTCACGTAAAGACTTTGCGGTTTGGATTTTGTTACTTTTTTGTATTCAACTTTTTTCTTCCGACTACGGGGCAAAAATGTGTTAGAATATGAAATTTGCTAATTTTAATAAGTTTTTGAATGACATAAATAAAACATTACTGTTCGGGCTCGGTAAGATGAGTGTATTTATTTATATGGGTGTGTGCTGTCCTTGTAAAAATTGGACAGTGCCCTGATCAAGGTTATGTAATTGGGCTGCGCAGAATTCACTAGTTTCGGACTAGCCCATTATAATCGATTTGATCCACAAGAAATGGATCGCGTATGGGTTACTATCTGTATGTCATGTCCATTACAATTATTAAGATGGCAAACATATTTATTTATGAAATTGTTTATGTAAAAACCGTATGATGCGTATGAACAGAACGGACATAGAACATAGAAAACCGCCAAACATATGTAATATGGTTATTAAAAATGGTTATTCGGAACACAATATAGATGTAAAAGCATTTTTGGGGAAGGAAAATGCAGGATTTTGTATATACTCATGTGATCGCAGCCTCACCCTAGTATGAACTCTTCCCTGTAACTCCTCTATCAAGTATTTCCCAGCAGTGATATCTTTTATTATTTAATCTTTGGCACCATCTAGTGGCTATTGAATATATTTTTGCTGTCTTGCTTTTTTGTTGAGTGCCTAAATATCAACAGCATTTACTCTCACTTGCACCCTTTTGATGCAGTTTCTCATGGGAGGAGTATTATACAGGAATTATTCTACAACTCTTTTTTTTTTTTTGGACCATCCTTAGTTATGCTTCAAAAGTTGCATCAAAAAATGCACGAAACACAATGTGTTTTTGCCACCTCAGGCTATGTTCATACTGAGTATTTTTGAGGCATTCAAAGACCATACGTTTTTCAAGCGGAAATTGCTCTTATTGAGTGGAGTTTTAGGAGGAGTTTTTGTTTTTCCAGGGAGGTTTTAGAAGAGTTTTTTTTTTCAGCCTCTTGATTTTACAGTTCCTACTTTGGTGCTCTTCTACAGAAACCGTTTTAAACTAATGACATCCACTTTTGTTTTCTTACAACTGTAGTTTTCCCAAACCTTTTCAGGAGAAAAAAAAAAAGTTGAAAAAATTGCTGATATGACCAGCAAAGTATATGTAAGGTAAAAATGAATGAGAAGAATTTTCCAAGTATTTTTGGAACTATTTTAAAGGAGGATTTTAGCCAAGATCCTTCTCATGTAACTCCTCAAAAATCAATGTGTGAGCATAGCTTTAGGGTATGTGTCCACGTTCAGGATTGCATCAGGATTTGATCAGGATTTGACGCAGGTAAAATCTGCACCAATTCGGCACCTGAAGTCACTGGCAGGTCACCTGCATTTTTCATGCGTTTTTGATGCGTTTTTGACACGTTTTTTTCATGCGGATTTGTGTGTGTTTTTGTAAGCTCAATAAAGATATACCAAAAAAAAAGGGCGATATCATTTCTTGTTCAACCTCTTCATTTACATACTCCATTGAAGAATAATAATGTTTACACACACAGACAGATGATAGATAACAGATAGATCGATAGATAGATGATAGATAATAGATAGCTCTATCGTATCTATAGTATCTATTATCTATCTATGAATATATCTATCGATAGATATATCTATAGATAGCTAGATAGATATATTGATAGATAATAGATAGATAATAGATAGATACGATAGATAGATAGATAGATAGATAATACCAAGCCCAATGTTTAGTATATCTATGTACTGTATCTATAGATATATCTATCTATAAATATGTCTATAGATAGATTATCCATCTACTATATAATTGTCTAAGGGTCACTTCTGTCTTTATTCTGTCTGTCTGTCACGGAAATCCCAAGTCGCTGATTGGTCGCTGCAAAACGGCCACGACCAATCAGCGGCGGGCACAGTCCGGCGGTGAAATGGCCGCTCCCTACTCCCCTGCAGTCAGTGCCCCCTCCAGTCAGCGCTCACACAGGGTTAATGGCAGCGTTAACGGACCGCGCTATGCCACGGTGTAACGCACTCCGTTAACGCTGCTATTAACCCTGTGTGACCAACTTTTTACGCATCAATAGTAAATCTAATAGTAATAGTAATAGTAGATCTAATGTTAAAAATAATATTAAAAAAAAAATCATTATATACTCACCCTCCGTCGGCCCCTGGATCCAGCCGAGGCCTTTCCCGCTCCTCACGACACTCCGGTGACCGGTCCATGCATTGCGGTCTCGCGAGATGATGACGTAGCGGTCTCGCGAGACCGTTACGTCATCATCTCGCGAGACTGCAATGCACTCTTGGGACCGGGGCGTCGCGATGAGCATTGGTAAACGCCTCACCTGGATCCGGGGGCCGACGGAGGGTGAGTATAGAGCTATTTTTTTTCTTTTTTAACAGGGCTATGGTGTCCACATTGCTATATACTACGTGGGCTGTGTTAGATACTGCATGGGCTGTGTTATTACTACATCTCTGTGCTATCTACTGTGTGGGCTGTGTTATATACTACATCGCTGTGCTATATACTACATCGCTGTGCTATATACTACGTGGTTGTGTTATATACTACATGGCTGCTATATACTATGTGGCTGTGCTATCTACTGCGTGGGCTGTGCTATATACTACTGGGCTGTGTTATATACTACATCGCTGTGCTATATACTACATGGCTGTGCTGTATACTACGTGGCTGTGCTACATACTACACAGCCGACCGCAACCAATCAGCGATATTGGCGCGGAATTTAACCCTCACAGCGCGACGTACATACATACAACCATATTCTAGAATATCCAATGCGTTAGAATCGAGCCACCATCTAGTATATATAATTGTCTAAGGGTCTGTAACGGAAATCCCGCGTCGCTGATTGGTCGCGGGCAGCTGGCGCGACCAATCAGCGACAGGTGCAGTCAGGCCATGAATTGGTACAGGATTTAAACCACGCTTCGCTGATGCTCGCGCCTAACCGGCCGCGACCAATCAGCGATATTGCAGCGGGATTTAAACACCACTTCGTAAATAAAGTACATACATATTCTAGAATACCCGATGCGTTAGAATCAGGCCACCATCTAGTAGATATATAATAGCAAGGCCGATGTTTATGAATGAACGTTTAATTTAAAAAAAAATGGGAAAAAAATGGCTACGCAGACAGATGCGGGCTGTTATTCATAGCCTAGAGAGGGGCCATGGATATTGTGCCCCCCGGCTACAAATACCAGCCCACAGCCTCCCCAGAAATGGCGCATCTGTAAGATGCGCCAATTCCGGCACTTAGCCCCTCTCTTCCCACTCCCGTGTAGCGGTTGGATATGGGGCAATAAGGGGTTAATGTCGCCTTGCTATTTTGCTATTGTAAGGTGACATTAAGCCGGGTTAATAATGAAGAGGCGTCAATAAGACACATATCCATTATTAATCCTAGAGTAGTGAAAGAGTTAAAAAAGAAATAAAGACACAGCCAGCAAAAAGTATTTTATTATTCTTAATTTCACCATACTTACCTTACTCGATCGCCTGCAAAAAACGTAAAATAATAAACTGTATACTCCCTGTCCGACGCAGTCCAATTAATAACTGGTGTCCCACGACGATCTCCCCTATAGAACAGTGACATCGGGTGATGTCACTGCTCTATAGGACCCTCAGTGACACACTGACAGGAGACAATGGCTCCTGCAGTTCATCACTGAGAGGTTACTGTAGTTCACTGGTCTCACTTTATGGCAATTGCTGCGTGGGAACTTTCTCACACAGCGATGCCAAAAGTGAGGCTAGGGGCTATTTTCTCACAGGGGCGTAGGAATACATTGTGAGGAATACATTGTGGAAGGATACCTTCCATCATTGTATTCCTGGAGCCCCTGGAGAGCGGTCGCATCAGCTAATGCTGCTGCTCTCCACGGGACACTCGTTTTAATTGGATTTCTGCGGATCAGGGAGTATAGTGTTTGTTTATTATTTTAATATTTTTTACAGGTGACTATGGCTTCGGGGATCAAAGTGACAAGTGATGGCGAGTATGTTTAATGTACTGTATGTCTCTATGAATGTTGTATGTATGTATGTACTGTATGTATGTGTTGTATGTGGCATGGTGCATGTTGTATGGTGCATGTCGCATAGTAACATAGTAAGGCCGAAAAAAGACATTTGTCCATCCAGTTCAGCCTATATTCCATCATAATAAATCCCCAGATCTACATCCTTCTACAGAACCTAATAATTGTATGATGCAATATTGTTCTGCTCCAGGAAGACATCCAGGCCTCTCTTGAACCCCTCGACTGAGTTCGCCATCACCACCTCCTCAGGCAAGCAATTCCAGATTCTCACCGCCCTAACAGTAAAGAATCCTCTTCTATGTTGGTGGAAAAACCTTCTATCCTCCAGACGCAAAGAATGCCCCCTTGTGCCCGTCACCTTCCTTGGTATAAACAGATCCTCAGCGAGATATTTGTATTGTCCCCTTATATACTTATACATGGTTATTAGATCGCCCCTCAGTCGTCTTTTTTCTAGACTAAATAATCCTAATTTCGCTAATCTATCTGGGTATTGTAGTTCTCCCATCCCCTTTATTAATTTTGTTGCCCTCCTTTGTACTCTCTCTAGTTCCATTATATCCTTCCTGAGCACCAGTGCCCAAAACTGGACACAGTACTCCATGTGCGGTCTAACTAGGGATTTGTACAGAGGCAGTATAATGCTCTCATCATGTGTATCCAGACCTCTTTTAATGCACCCCATGATCCTGTTTGCCTTGGCAGCTGCTGCCTGGCACTGGCTGCTCCAGGTAAGTTTATCATTAACTAGGATCCCCAAGTCCTTCTCCCTGTCAGATTTACCCAGTGGTTTCCCATTCAGTGTGTAATGGTGATATTGATTCCTTCTTCCCATGTGTATAACCTTACATTTATCATTGTTAAACCTCATCTGCCACCTTTCAGCCCAAGTTTCCAACTTATCCAGATCCATCTGTAGCAGAATACTATCTTCTCTTGTATTAACTGCTTTACATAGTTTTGTATCATCTGCAAATATCGATATTTTACTGTGTAAACCTTCTACCAGATCATTAATGAATATGTTGAAGAGAACAGGTCCCAATACTGACCCCTGCGGTACCCCACTGGTCACAGCGACCCAGTTAGAGACTATACCATTTATAACCACCCTCTGCTTTCTATCACTAAGCCAGTTACTAACCCATTTACACACATTTTCCCCCAGACCAAGCATTCTCATTTTGTGTACCAACCTCTTGTGCGGCACGGTATCAAATGCTTTGGAAAAATCGAGATATACCACGTCCAATGACTCACCGTGGTCCAGCCTATAGCTTACCTCTTCATAAAAACTGATTAGATTGGTTTGACAGGAGCGATTTCTCATAAACCCATGCTGATATGGAGTTAAACAGTTATTCTCATTGAGATAATCCAGAATAACATCCCTCAGAAACCCTTCAAATATTTTACCAACAATAGAGGTTAGACTTACTGGCCTATAATTTCCAGGTTCACTTTTAGAGCCCTTTTTGAATATTGGCACCACATTTGCTATGCACCAGTCCTGCGGAACAGACTCCGTCGCTATAGAGTCCCTAAAAATAAGAAATAATGGTTTATCTATTACATTACTTAGTTCTCTTAGTACTCGTGGGTGTATGCCATGTTGCATGACGCATGTTGTCGCATGCTCTTGCATGTCGTTACATGTCACATGTTGTCGCATGTTGCATGTAGCATGTTGTCACATGTTGCATGTCGCTTGTTGTTGCATGTTGTATGTAGTATGATGTGTGTTGTATGTTGTGTGTTGTATCTGCACACAGTGTAGCCGAGTCCAGCTCTGCTACGTCTGGATGCCTGACTTCTATATGTAGCAGAGCCGGTAGATGATCGCCGGAGATAACTCTCCAGGGATCACCTACACTACAGCGTTCTCGCAAACAGCAGATCAGCTGTTTGCGAGCACCAGACTAGTGACCGGAGACAAGTCCCGGTCACGTGCTCGGCAGTTCTTGTGATAACATAAGTTATCGCGAGAACTGCAGTGGATGAGGGACTTCCGGCGGCGGGACAGGTGAGCCGGCAGACATGCGTAGTAAGCTGCTTGTACGCAGTTTCTACGCATGTGACTAATCATTAGATGCAATTTTATCGCATCTAATTATAGTCTATGGTAAATATACGGCGCGGCAATGGAGCGTCGCCGCTTTGTAAACAGACATGCTGCGTTCTGAAAAGACGTGCTGCATGTCCGTTTACGTGGGTCTGCCGCCTCCGTGTTTTACCGCATAGTGGAGACGGGATTTCATGAAATCCCCTCCACTATGCTGTAACATCTGGGCGCTGCGTGTTTGACGCTGCGTCTCTACGCAGCGTCAAACACGCAGCGTTTCCTGAACGTGGAAACATACCCTCAGGCTGAATTCATACGTAGCATTTTGTGGCATTTTCACTATGTTTTGATGGCCTTTTTAACTTTTTTCATGTTTTTTTGTAAAGTCTGTAGTGAAAGATAGAATGAACTACATTCAAAGTGTTTAAAAAACAAACACAACACGGCATGTTGTGCTTATGTCATTTTTTAGGGGCGTTTTTTCCCACAGGGTTCATTATAGTACATTACCATTACTATTATAAAAAATATAAATGCAAATAAATGTTTACTTTATTTGAAAAACGCCAGTGCCTTTTTTTAATGGCGTTTCATACAGAGTAAGGCCGAGTTTACACAAGCATATGAAAGATCATCTGATTTTCACCCGGAAAATGAAGATGATTTTCATCTGCATTGTCATCAATACCGGGCAGATACAGCTTTGTTACACAGCAGGCACTGGTGCGAACAGCAGCGACTGGAGCTAACTCTAATCGCTGCTATATAACGGTTTAAACACCTCTGTCAGTCTAATTTAAAATGCACAATTACATGGAAAGAAGAAATATAAGCCAACTCACCCGTGATGCATAAACCAAGCTTCAGGAGCACGGACCTGCTGTGTCCAGGCGTATAAAGTCCCCCCCCAAAAAAGGACCATATGGGTAAGAATTTCAACGCGTTTCTGGAGACTAAGCTCCCTTAGTCATGATTAAGGGAGCTTAGTCTCCAGAAACGCGTTGAAATTCTTACCCATATGGTTCGTGCTGAAGTCTGTATCCTCTATGCTTAAAAGTTGTGAATAAAGAAAACTCTTTTTTACGGATTCAGTGAAGCTGGACATTCTCTTCCTTTTTTTTTGGACAATTACATGGCGCAATCATTCCGGCACTTATTGCCCCATCATCTGCAACAAAATTGTTGGTAGATTCTAGGATACCATGGCAGCTGGGAGGCCCCTGTCGCCACCATCTTGGTGCTGTTTTTGAAGCCCAGCTTGTGACTAGGCTTCATAGAAGATCAGTAATTTTACTATATACAGCAATACTGAAGTATCGTGGTATATGGTCTAAGCAAACAAATGATTGCAGGTTCACATTTTACATGGAATCTAAAATATAAAGTAAGAATTAATAAAATAATGTTTGAAAAAATATTAGAAAAATAGACGTAGAAAAGTTTAAATCGCCCTCCCCTTTGCCAATTTAAAAAATAAAGAAATTGTAAATTTTTTTTAATAATTAAAATATAAATATATTTGATATTGTGTCTGTAAAAGTCTGATCTATCAAAATGTACAATTGCCGTACTTTCCAGACTTCAGACTTTCCAGACGCACTTTTTCCCCAAAAAATGTTTTGGGGGAAATGGGGATGCCCTTAAGGCCGGGATCACACACAGCGAGATACCACCGAGTCTCGCAGGTTAAAACCAAGCTCTGGCACCGGCACTCCAAAGCGGAGCATGCAGCCACATAGCAATACATGGAGCTGCACGCTCCGCTCCGGAGTGCCGGTGCCAGAGCTTGTTTTTAACCTGCGAGACTCGGCCGTATCTCGCTTCTCGTTGTGTGTGATCCTGGCCTTAGGGCTTATACTCACCTGTGATAAAACTCGGATGAGTCTGGCACGTCAATGCCCGTCGCTGCTTCCGCCACTCAGGAGCGGAGCGTGTGGCTGCATGTACTCCTATGCGGCCACACGCTCCGCTCCTGAGTGCCGGGTGCAGTGCCGGGTATTAACATGCAAGACTCATCCGAGTTTCTTGCAGGTGAGTATAAGCCCTTATAGTTGGAATATACTTACATGTAGTGTGGCGGCAGAAGGAGTCGGGCAATTCTGCGGCGATACCAGTCCGACACTGCAGGGCATTGATCACACTCCCTTCCCAGGCTAGTGCAGCAGGTTTGGCGGTGCTCTGTGGTGCGGGGGGCTCTGCCGGCATTTTGTGAAAGCCCGGAGGCTCCCTCACATCCATTGCTGCGATGCGGCGGCCTCTGAGAAAATGGCCGCCAGGGCAGCAAACCCATACTATACAGCAAACCCATAGGTTATGTGCACAAAATGCGGACATTTCTGCAAGGTTTTTGCATATCTTGGCAGAAAAGCGCTGTGGAAAATCTGCTACTTTTTGTTACTTTTTTGTTGCGGATTTTCATGCTTTTTTGTAAGCTCCGCCCACACACTCTTCTTCCATCAGACATCATTACCTGACAATTCTGCAGTGTTTTTGGAAGCAAATCTGCAGCAACTCCACAAACCTTTTTACACCAGAGTTTTTTCCTCGGACTGACTCAATGGAAGTCAATGGGTGCAGAAACGCTGCAGATCTGCAAAAAGAATTGACATGCTGCGGAAAATAAAACGCTGCAAATCTGCGTGGAAATTTACAAATCATGTGCACAACACTTCAGGAATGTCATTGATTAATATTGCTTAAGTAATCCATTGTATTTTCTGAGCATTTTCGCACAGAAAAAACGCTGCGGAAATGCTACAAATCCACATCAAGGGGTGATGGCTTAGTATTAAAAAACCTCCTATATTGTGCAAAAATGTTTGCACTTTATTTTTCAGATTGCAGCCAGGCCCATTATTTTTGGTCTTGTAGACTGTGGTGTCTGTTCACATAGGATGCAGCCTGCCTGATCTAATAGCATGGGCGTCACTAGTAGGCTGTAAGACAAATACTGAGCATTACCTGTATGTGAGCAGCGCCCTATACAAGCCTCTTTTGTGCAATCATATACTAAGAAGTCACCCCTCCATGGATTGGTAGCCTGTGAGTGGTTGTCTCATCAGTATTTTGCACCTGTGTTGCTGCCATCTTTACTACATGGGTCTGCTGCCTCCTGATGCATTGGTGCTGAGACCTGGGCAGGTAAATACTGCTGCCCCTTTTTTGCTGAGGGGAAAAAAAGCACAAAAACCGCCCATTCTGGATGAAATTAAAATATTGTATTTTAGAAAACGCCAAATTTTTTACATTTTTTTATGTTGTTAAATAGTAAATTAAATAAATAGCTGGGAAAAAAACAAGAGGATTATATTTGTTTAGGTTGCACTGCTCATACTATGAGACAAATTCTGCTGTACAGCTTTTTTGACAGATGCAACAAAAAGAATGTGTGCCACACTCTTGTCTTATTAAAGGGAATCTGTCAGAAGATTTTGCTACTTAATCTGAGAGCAGCGCAATGTAGGGGATGAGATCTTGATTCCAGTGACATGTCACTTACTGGGCTGCTTGTTGTACTTTAAGTAAAATCCGTGTTGTATTAGCAGGACATTATCACTACAGGACTAGTTGTCATGTGCCATTCAGTCCTCCTGTTCTGTGTAACCCCACCCCCACCACCGATTGGCAGCTTTCTGGTTTTGCATAGTGTATACAGAAAGCTGCCAATCAGTGGTGTGGGCGGGGTTATACAGAGCTCGGCATTCAGAGAACTGCTTGATCTGCACCAAAGAAAGCAGTCATTTTATCAAACCTATAGCAACAAACCCAGTAAGTGACGCATCGCTGGAATCAGGGTGTCTGTACCAATATCACACAGATTCCCTTTAACAATATCTAAATCACTGTAATAATCTTCTCACTGCCTGAACTACGTCTCCACTGTCTGTTTGAAAGTATTAATAAATGTGGTCCATTGTATAAAGAAGGACTAAAGACTACATAGTATGCTGGGAACATGCTGAGACCAGGGCGGCACTGAGTCTTTTGGAGTGCTTCTGATTATATTTTTATGTATTGGCCTACTAATAGTGTAAGCTTAGTAAATGCAGCGTGTCAGTCACTGTGACACACACTGTGTGATGGATTACTCAAAAAATTCGACACTTTCTCCTTCTCATGTCAACAGTTCATGTGAAAATCCCACACAATACTTTTGCAGTTAAACTGTCACCATGTGCTCCATGTTATAGTTGTTTTACAAGTGTGCTAAAGGGAATGTTTCACCTATATGTGATTTGTAATCATTAAAACCAGAAATAGATGCACTTTTTCTGGGCAGCTGCGGGCTGCTGTTTTTAGGCTGGGTGGTCAATATCCATGGCCCTTACCAGTCTGAGAATACCAGCCCAGAGCTGTGAGCTTTAGCAAGGCTGGTTGTCAAAAATGTGGGGGACCCACTCCATTTTTAAAAATTATTTATTAAAGAAATTAAAAAAAACAGCGTGGGGACCCCTCTATTCTTGATAACCAACCGTGCAGAAGCTGACAGCTGAGGGCTGCAACCCCCAGCTGTGAGTTTTGTCAGGTTGGTTCAATAAAATAGGGGGGAAGCCAATTCGGGTTTTTCATTAATTTACGAACGATCGCAGCCGGCAGCTGTGGAATACCCCGATCATCCGCACCTACTGTCACTGTTATTAGTGGCAGCAGGTGTGGGATGATGGGGGGGGTAACAGTCCCAAAAGCCCCCACCTGCTGTCGTTCGGACTTTAATATAACCCTCATCATTCTCCTGTGCTCGCCAGCAGAGAAGGGGAGAATGATGACAGCCGAATTCAGCACCAGCCTCCGAGGAACAGTGCTTAGTGTAGCGCTTCTTCCCCAGCGGCTGACCGTGTGGTACTGATGCAGCACATGGTTGCCACACGTGTGCCACTCGTAGTACACACACGGACACGGATATCTCCAGTACCGGAAATATCAGGATGTGTGAACCCAGCCTTACTGTGAATAGTATGTACTTGTGTTCTCTATATGTAGGTTTTACCAATCATTGTAAACCTGCCTGTGGTGAATATGAAATATCAGCCCAATAATAAATTTAGTGGTCAATCTGAAAATTCAGGATTTCTATATAAATATTATATTAAAAACAATAAATATTAAATAATATGTCTTCTGATTACACATTTGTTTTAATATTGCACCTTACATGATCTTAGGGCACTTCAATGGATTACAAGATATCGGCATGTGTGCTCTCACAACCCATCGGACGGCCCCATGGCCTCTGCTTACGGATCGGCAGAGCTTCTTTGGCAGGACCCAAGCCGCTGATATGAAAAATTACAGTATATTCTGACCTAACTTAGTAATTGAGCTATTTAAAAGGGTTTTATGATGTATTTTTTTCTGAGAAATGTTTTTAAAAATGTCTTAGATCTAATGTCTGAAATCTGATTTTGTTCACTTAACGTTCTAATGGTTCTATCGAGTCTGATGTTCCTCTTTGGCTTGTGGAGCAGGCTGTGCTTATAATAGTGTATTTATTGCTATCGTTCTGATGTCTCATCTTTCTTCTGTTTTAATAGATCCTATTGGAGCCAGGAGCGATTCAAGATGTTTTGGCAGCTGGTAGTCATTTACAGTTACTTGAGCTCTTAAACCTTTGTTCTCAGTACCTAATCCAGGTAGGTTTCCCAAAGACACTTAATGTGGTATTCCATCTCAGACCGAAACTAGACTTCCCCCCCTTATAGTCATTGGGGCCCTTCTGCTTCAGGTTGTGTCTGTTTTGTAATTGAATCGTTTTCCGCATAAATTACTTTTATCTATTCCAAAAACGGAACAGAGAAACTGAACTGAAAACACAGGTATGAACAGAGAAGCTGAGTCCTCCAGAATGGAGGATGCCTATTCCTGTATCTTACTGCCTAATAAAGGGGGTCTCATGCAGTGAACTACTCTCTATGATGTCCATCAAGCTTTATTGGACAACCCTATTAAGCATGCCGCTTTTCTTTGGGAACCTGCTTCATAATCCTTTTTAAATCACAATTCACTTACATAAACAGAATAGACAGGCTGCTTAGCAACTGATGAATGAGCAAAACCCTCTTAATCATTTGATCAGTTCATCAGATCCTTGCAGATGTTATCCTTCATGGGATTTCAACCCAGAATTGATGATTCAACCGAAAACATCTAAACCCTGCCCAGAATTGCAATCTAAAAAACAGGTGAACAAATAAAAAAAGTGAAAAAAAAAAGGTGCAAATGGAAAGATTAGTTAAGATTAGTTGATGCAAATAAAAAATAAAAGGTGCAAAACACCTATAAAGTAGGCAAAAAAAAAGGGTAATAAGCTATGATGACTTGGCCCCATGGTGCCGTGGTTTATCATAAAGCTGCAATAGTAGAAATAGATTATAGGTGAGAATGTCTATTTTCTGAAAGAAGGAAAACCAAGCAAACAAAAAATTATATAAATAAGTGCAGTTAGATCTTGAAATATTTGGGCAGTGATTGAATCATTGCAATTTGGGCTCTGCATGCCACTATTTTTTTTATTTAATATGAAATACAGTGCCTTGCGAAAGTATTCGGCCCCCTGGAACTTCTAAACCTTTTCCCACATATCATGCTTCAAACATAAAGATACCAAATGTAAATTTTTGGTGAAGAATCAACAACAAGTGGAACACAATTGTGAAGTTGAATGAAATGTATTAGTTATTTTAAATTTTTGTGGAAATTCAAAAACTGAAAAGTAGGGCGTGCAATATTATTCGGCCCCTTTACGTTCAGTGCAGCAAACTCACTCCAGAAGTTCATTGTGGATCTTTAAATGATCCAATGTTGTCCTAAATGCCTAATGATGATAAATATAATCCACCTGTGTGTAATCAAGTCTCCGTATAAATGCACCTGGTCTGTGATAATCTCAGGGTTCTGTTTGAAGCACAGAGAGCATCATGAAGACCAAGGAACACAACAGGCAGGTCCGTGATACTGTTGTGGAGAAGTTTAAAGCCGGATTTGGATACAAAATAATTTCCAAAACTTTAAACATCCCAAGAAGCACTGTGCAAGTGATCATATTGAAATGGAAAGAGTATCATATCACTGCAAATCTACCAAGACCCTGCCGTCCCTCTAAACTTTCATCTCAAGCAAGGAGAACACAGATCAGAGATGCAGCCAAGAGGCCCATGATCACTCTGGATGAACTGCAGAGATCTACAGCTGAGGTGGAACAGTCTGTCCATAGGACAACAATCAGTCGTACACTGCACAAATCTGGCCTTTATGGAAGAGTGGCAAGAAGAAAGCCATTTCTCAAAGATATCCATAAAAAGTGTTGTTTAAAGTTTGCAACAAGCCACTTGAGAGACACACCAAACATGAGGAAGAAGGTGCTCTGGTCAGATGAAACCAAAATCGAACTTTTTGGCAACAATGCCAAAATGATATGTTTGGCGTAAAGGCAACAGAGCTCATCAACCTGAACACACCATCCCCACTGTCAAACATGGTGGTGGCAGCATCATGGTTTGGGCCTACTTTTCTTTAGCAGGGACAGGGAAGATGGTTAAAATTGATGGGAAGATGGATGGAGCCAAATACAGGACCATTCTTGAAGAAAACCTGTTGGAGTCTGCAAAAGACCTGAGACTGGGACGGAGATTTGTCTTCCAACAAGACAATGATCCCAAACATAAAGCAAAATCTACAATGGAATGGTTCACAAATAAACGTATCCAGGTGTTAGAATGGCCAAGTCACAGTCCAGACCTCAATCCAATCGATAATCTGTGGAAAGAGCTGAAACTGCTGTTCACAAACTATCTCCATCAACCCTCACTGAGCTTGAGCTGTTTGCCAAGGAAGAATGGGCAAGAATTTCAGTCTCTCAATGTACAAAACTGGTAGAGACATACCCCAAGTGACTTGCAGGTGTAATCACAGCAAAAGGTGGTGCAACAAAGTATTAAGTTAAAGGGGCCAAATAATATTGCACGCCGCACTTTTCAGTTTTTGAATTTCCACAAAAATTTAAAATAACCAATAAATTTTGTTCAACTTCACAATTGTGTTCCACTTGTTGTTGATTCTTCACCAAAAATTTACATTTGGTATCTTTATGTTTAAAGCATGATATGTGGGAAAAAGTTGAAAAGTTCCAGTGGGCCAAATACTTTCGCAAGGCACTGTAATTGAGATGCAATTGAACTTTAGACTTAAAAATTTGATTAAACGGATTGAACAAAAATATCCTGTGAAATGTTTAGGAATCGTAACCATTTTTCTAAAAAGCCTCCTCATTTCAGGGGCTCAAAAGAAATTGGACAAATTAACTTTACCATATATAAAATGTTCATTTTTAATACCTTTTATAGCAGGGCTGTGGAGTCTGTGTCCATTTTGGTGGAGTCGGAGTCAGTATAAAATGGACCGACTCCGAATATAATATAATAAATTTGGTGCAGTAGTACAATGCAGGATGTGCTGTGAATTTTTTTATAAGAATCTAAGAAAGTTCTGAAATGTCCTATAAATGTCTGTTCTGTTCCTGATGTAAGGATCTTGGTTTTTCGTGGAGATGAATCTGTGCTGCACTTTATGTACATGCTCAGTAGTGAGGCAGTGCTTTGGAGTCCGTGTTGGAGGTTTTTCTTAACGATTCCACAGCCTTGCTTTGTAGAGAATCCTTTGCAGGCATTGACTCCCTGAAGTCTAGAAGCCAAGGACGTCACCAAACACTGGGTTTCGCCTTTGTGATGCTTTGTCAGGCCTTTACTGCAGCTGACTTTAGTTGTTGCATGGTTGTGGTTTTTTATGCCTTAAGTTTTGTATAATCATGTGAAATGCATGCTCGATCATGATGAGATCTGGTGATTGACTTGACCAGTGCAGAATATCCCACTTCTTTGCTTCAAAAACTCCTGGGTTGCAGCATTGGGTTGACTGTGAGCAGGAAGTATAGCCCTTTACACTTCAGAATTCATCCCGCTGCTTCTGTCTTAAGTCACATCATCATTAAACACTATTGACCCTGTGATGCATCTGCAGGCCTGTTGCACTCAACCTCCCCCAGGGGGTGCAGGTAAGGGGAACAAGGTAGCACTCACCGTGTAGCACCACAGTACAAGGCGTGGAGCGCCGCTAGAAGGCGGCAGAGTAGTCAGACAGACCGGTCCGCAACAAACAGGAGACGAGCTACCAGAAGTAACAGCAGAGTACGTAGTCAAAGATAAGCCAGAAGTCAGAGCCAAACGGGAGCGCAGTATCCAAAACATGAGATGTAAGACAAAGTCGGGGTACAAGCCAGAGAGTCAAAAGCCAGTCTGGGAATGAGGTACAGAGACGGAAATCAAGAGGCGAGGTCACAGATCAGGCCGAGTCATACACTGTAAGGAAGTGGTCTAAAACAAATAAGGGAAGTCAGAGGCAGAAGGAACACCAGGGTATATGGGTCAGCTGCTCTAGCCAGGAAGCATGAACTATCACTGATGCCGTCCAGCAGACTACAGAGGACTTAAAAAGCCCAGCCAGCTCCAAAACAAGGCCAAGGGGATTAACTCCCGCATGACCAGTCCAGAGAGGGAACAGCAGAAAACAAACTTCGAACTGGATCATGACAGACCCAGTGCCATTGGAAGCCATGCATAGCCATGTCATCACACTGCCTCCACCATGTTTTACAGAAGATGTAGTGTGCTTTGGATGATGAGCCATTCCAAGCTTTTTCTGTCATGACTCTGTTGTTGGGTGTCACGAGACCAGGGGCTCTTTCCCTGTCCCTAATGCTAGGGGTGCCCTAGCTCGCCCTGCTCCCTGGATTGCTTCTGATGGTGAAGAGATCAGAGCTATTTACCTTGCATTAGCGCTTGTATCTGCCCTCATTCTGTACCTTTCAACCACCCAAGGAAGAGGGGTATAGTAGTATACCATAATACACCAACCAGACTAACAAGGTAATACAAACAGGGGTAATGAAAAATACCAAACATACTGACACATACAACAGAGGAATGCGTCGGGGAGTGGAGGATGGGGTTAAACCAAAGTAGGAGAAGAAAGGGAATTATCAAACAGTCAAAACCTAGCAACAGTCACAGATAAATTCACCAAGTGCCTTCTCCAATAATAACCAGCAACCTCCAGCTATGCAGCATAAGCTAACTCTGTCAATGAGTGCTAGCCAGGACCCAGATTATATAGGAGATAGGAGTGGCTAACAGTGCACAGCTGAGAGCCTTAACACTCCAGGAGCTCTCAACTGGGCAGATTAACCCCTGCACTGCTAAAAGATATTTACACCGTTTAATAAGAAGGTGAAGTGCTTCTGATCAGTGCAGGAGTAGGAGAAATGAGAGGCTGAGGTTTTCTGGCTCGTCTTTGTTGCAGTAAACCCGTGACATTCTCCAAATTTTTTGTTCCCATCAGTTTGGCACAGGTTGATCTTAAGTTTCATCGTTCAAAATCATGCAACTGCAGAGACTCGAACATAATATGCGAGAACTTACAGATGCTTGAATAACACCTGAGCATGCTCTGATAAGATGTTATCCAAGCACGTTTCCTCATCAATAGTGTGTATAAACATACAGACCACGTGATACTTAGATTGCACACAGGTGGACTTCCTTTCACTAAGCATGGGTCTTATGCAAGCCACTGTATGCACGTTTTTATGTTTTCCATTTAACTAATCTCATTAAGTATTACTTATATGATCGTTTTTATGATCAAAATCTAATAAAGATTTTATATTTTAATTAAAGTGTGACACATTTCTGTAGAGTTATTAACTTTGCTAATTCATACTTTATGTCTTTTCAAGGTTTTGTAAATATCTTATCCTGTATCTTGAATTTCTTAAACGGATAAAATGCCAAAACTTATGTCACTGTCCAAAATTTTTCTGGACATAACTGTACTGTATATACTTTGAAAGTCAAAAAGTTGCTGTAGCCTGTCTTGCGGAATGAATGACTATTGTTTTTGACCTCACCATCCACATGTTTAGGATGCATGATGTCACTGTGCCCCTCACAATACTGAGTACCTACTGCATCACCTACTAATAACATACTAACCTACCACAAATAATTGGTTTCTGTCACTTCAAGCCCTGTGCAACGTCAACACTCAAGTAGAAACCAAGTAATGACTTCTCCTGACATCTGATAGGACATTGGCCTTTCCTGAGTTGACACTAGAGTACAACTAACATCTATAAGACTTAAAGTAGTTTTCTTGCTTAATATAAAGCTTAAGGAGTTGGACCATCTTAAACACGACTGTTCCAGCCAAACACTAATCTCTGCATTCTTATGCCATATACCTCTAAGGTCAGTGATTGGCTGCAGCGGTCATAAGCTGTAGACAAGATATCACCACTACAGACCTGTAAAGAAAGTACTGTATTTTCTGGCGTATAAGACTACTTTTTAACCCCTGAAAATCTTCTCAAAAGTCGGGTGTTGTCTTATACGCCAGGTGTCGTCTTATAGGGCAGATGCGGAGTAATCTGCGGTCGCCGCATATTGTGGGGGGAGCGGTCCCAATGACGAGGTGAGGGGGCGCCTCACCGGGAAGGTGTAAGTGAAGCAGAGGCAGAGAAGGAGATAATAGGATACAAGGGCGAGCCAGATGAGTGAAAGAGGAGTGTTTTTCTAGGCACAGCACCGCTCTCTCTCTCTTTTTTGCACAGACGCTGACAGTTTGCTTCACTTACACCTTCCTGGTGAGGTGCTCCCTCACCTCATCATCGGGACCACTCCCCCCCACTATATACGTCGACCGCAGATTGCTCCGCACCCACCCTATAAGACGACACCCAGCATTTAAGACAACCCCCGACTTTTGAGAAGATTTTATATTTTAACTGGAAAAGTTGGGGGTCGTCTTATACACCCAGTCGTCTTATACGCCGGAAAATAAATTAAGTGATGCCTGTTTTGTTATTATATAGTGTTACATGAAGTAGGACAAATTTGGTCTGATCTTGGGAATCACTTCAATTACTAAATACTGTACAACTTTCTGATATACTTTACATTTATTTATTATTTTACCATTTTCAACATATTCATTTGCTGTAAGTGCATTATATTTAGAAGCAAAGGTATCCAGTGTAATGCTCAGAGCTAAACAACCTGAACTGCAGGACCATATTGCTGTAAAATGGCAGAAACATGTCCATCCACTTGTTAGCTAAGAGCAGGACCAGCTTTCTAGAGGTTCTAAGTAATCATTGTATTCCTGCATGTCATAGTTTACCCAAAAAAGTTTGAGATTTATTCCCAATACCCAATCAGGGGTTTGGGGGATATACTTGTATTGTTGAAGAATCGCTCTGTATTGTAGTGCAGGTCTGGTTCCAGAGCTATATTCACAGCTCATGTGGCCCTAGTTAATAAGCCTAAATATACCTCATTAAAGATACACTCATCAAATCAGATATATTCATATCTGCTTTTGGAATCTCACAATTACACATTTCATTACTTATGACAGAGGAAATGGCACGTCATGCCATCCTGTCTTTTCCGCCAAAATTATGGACACTATGACCAAACCCAAAGCACTACAGTGGTAACCATTGGTTTGTACATATCTATAGTACAAGTGAACATATAAGAAAAAACTCTGTTATATGAGTACATCTTAGAGAAATCTGCTTCTTTCTCAACTAATGAGCTCCTTTTCTCCCTTCCCACAGCCATCCCAAACTCTACTCTGAAAAAAAGGTCAAATTAGTCACTCATGATGGACTGACAGTACAGTGAGGTGTCAGGTTACAACTCCTATACTACATGGAGAAGAGAGTGTGAGCAGAAGCAAGGATCATAATGAAAAAACAGGCAGAGAGATAAACACAAATTGTGCTGAGGTTTCTGACAAGTCTTTTACCTCACCTTAGAGGTGAATTCACATGTACACTGATGAGTACTGCTGTACAATTTCCTCCACACTGCTGCTGATTTTTTTCTGTGTGCTAACTAAAGAATGAAGAGCAGGAATACATATGTGCGCTATGCTATGTTTTGAAGAAATAATAGCAGCTAGTCTCTTCCCATCAGCTAAAAGTGAATTGCAAATTAAGAGATAGTCTGCAAAATATAAAAATGTAAAAATCCAGTAATATCATAAGATAAATAATGATATTCTTCATATACACATGACATCTTATTTGTAAGTTACTTGAAAGTACAATGAACCCTTTGAATTTCAAATGTGTCTGCTACCACAAATGTGTCTGCTGCGTGCTACATACAGTTAGGTCCATATATACTTGGACAGAGACAACATTTTTCTAATTTTGGTTATAGACATTACCACAATGAATTTTAAACAAAACAATTCAAATGCAGTTGAAGTTCAAACTTTCAGCTTTCATTTGAGGGTATCCACATTAAAATTGGATGAAGGGTTTAGGAGTTTCAGCTCCTTAACATGTGCCACCCTGTTTTTAAAGGGACCAAAAGTAATTGGACAGATTCAATAATTTTAAATAAAATGTTCATTTTTAGTACTTGGATTGAAAACCCTTTTTTGGCAATGACTGCCTGAAGTGTTGAACTCATGGACATCACCAGATGCTGTGTTTCATCCTTTTTGAAGCTCTGCCAGGCCTTCACTGCGGTGGTTTTTGGTTGCTGTTTGTTCGTGGGCCTTTCTGTCTGAAGTTTAGTCTTTAACAAGTGAAATGCATGCTCAATTGGGTTGAGATCAGGTGACTGACTTGGCCATTCAAGAATATTCCACTTCTTTGCTTTAATAAACTCCTGGGTTGCTTTGGCTTTATGTTTTGGGTCATTGTCCATCTGTAGTATGAAATGACGACCAATCAGTTTGGCTGCATTTTGCTGGATCTGAACACACAGTATGTCTCTGAATACCTCAGAACTCATTCAGCTGCTTCTGTCCTGTGTCACATCATCAATAAACACTAGTGACCCAGTGCCACTGGCAGCCATGCATGCCCAAGCCATCACACTGCCTCCACCGTGTTTTACAGATGATGTGGTATGCTTTGGATCATGAGCTGTACCACGCCTTCGCCATACTTTTCTCTTTCCATCATTCTGGTAGAGGTTGATGTTGGTTTCATCTGTCCAAAGAATGTTCTTCCAGAACTGTGCTGGCTTTTTTAGATGTTTTTTGAGCAAAGTCCAGTCTAGCCTTCTTATTCTTGATGCTTACGAATTGCTTGCACCCTGCAGTGAACCCTCTGTATTTACTTTCATGCAGTCTTCTCCTTATGGAAGATTTGGATATTGATACGCCTACCTCCTGGAGAGTGTTGTTCACTTGGTTGACTGTTGTGAAGGTATTTCTCTTCACCATGGAGATTATTCTGCGATCATCCCCCACTGTTGTCTTCTGTGGGCGCCCAGGTCTTTTTGCATTGATGAGTTCACCAGAGCTTTCTTTCTTTCTCAGAATGTACCAAACTGTAGATTTTGCCACTCCTAATATTGCAGCAATTTCTCTGATGGGTTTTTTCTGTTTTCGCAGCTTAAGGATGGCTTGTTTCACCTGCATGGAGAGCTCCTTTGACCACATGTTTGCTTCACAGCAAAACCTTCCAAATGCATGCACCACACCTCAAATCAACTCCAGGCCTTTTATCTGCTTAATTGAGAATGACATAATGAAGGGATTGCCCACACCTGTACATGAAATAGCCTTGGAGTCAATTGTCCAATTACTTTTGGTCCCTTTAAAAACATGGTGGCACATGTTAAGGAGCTGAAACTCCTAAACCCTTCATCCAATTTTAATGTGGATACCCTCAAATGAAAGCTGAAAGTCTGAACTTCAACTGCATCTGAATTGTTTTGTTTAAAATTCATTGTGGTAATGTCTATAACCAAAATTAGAAAAATGTTGTCTCTGTCCAAATATATATGGACCTAACTGTAGGTATTTATACTGCTAGATTGGTTACCTAGTTTGTATTATGTATAAATGGCATTTTTGGCCTTCATTTGACATACATACAGGGAAACATTGTTAAAGTATATATTAAATTGGAGGCTTTTCTAGTGTACATCATAAATGCAAACAAAGAATGTGAACCAGCCCTCTTTTTAATGGGAAACAGGATAAATATATGTGCTCTCTCTTGTAAGGGCTGAAGACAGCTATTTTATCATTTATAATATATGATTGCGTGAAAAGGAGAGAGTTTTGAGCTCGATATAACAATAATGGAGCTTCAGTTATTTTAAGGATGCATTCTAAAGCTATTTACAGCTTATAAAACAGTTCTAGCGTTATCTAATGTTATAATGTATCTACTATATAGTAATTACAAACTCTTTAACTTATTACCAACTGCTCAATTACAATGCGGCCTTTAGAACATAAAAGGTATTTTACTGGCCCTAAATATTTCAGACCTGGGGACCCATGCCCATCAGCATGATGAAACAACACCTGTGTTTCTGAAACCTTCATTGTTTGTACAGGTACAGGTTGTCTCATTATATTAAATGAGTACAGTTGCAAAATGCTTCTAAAAACCAGCAACGTTGCAGTTTACCTCTTAGCATAAATTCTTTCTGCTCTCAAGAACTGAAGGATTGTTAATTTTGTAGTGTACAGCTTGCTGCCAAAGTTACTGGCCATCTCAGAGCTGACCAGATTTCTAGGCAGGGAGTTTGCGCTTTCAAGCTGTTTGCTATTCAGTTAGCAAGTGCTGCCCTGAAGCTAGCCCAATTTCTGAAACTAGTCCGATTCAGTGCCCCAATTCTTCACCTGTGCTGCAGAGGTAACGTTGCCTCTGCCAGCAGCGTGGGAGAGCACAGATTAGCCAACAGCTCAGCCATGCTGTCAATCTTCAGGAGCGCACTTCACCCCGTCATGCAGGAAGTCATGGGGCTGAGGAGCAGTGCGCTCCTGATGACAGGATCAAGAGACAACCCATTCAAGCTTAAGAACCGGGCACCGCTACAGAGATACGGTGCACACACCAATGTGCCTTTATAAACTATAGTATTTTATAATAGTAGCAGAGATCAAACATTTAGAGCCTATTCTAAGGATTGGCCTTCATTGTCTATATTTACAAGGGAGATGTCACTTCCCAAAGTTGTTAGTTACCGATCATTTTCTTTCCAGGAGACATTTTTTGATTTTTTTTTATGCATAATGAATTGTGTTGACTTCTCTTAGGCAATCTAGGAAAAGTGCAAACCATCTTTTAACACTCACCCTGAGCAGTGCTGTGTTTTGGGTGTTTGATTGTTTGACATTTAGCCGGTTTTTGTTGGACTAGAGCCATCACACCTATTTAGTGACATGATTACTGTGTTACTTGACATAGTGGCAGCTTGCAGATTAGTGCTAGGAAAAGTGCTGTGCCCCCTCCTTTATCCCCTCATTACAGTGAAATAATGATAGGATTGCTAAGCAGTTGAAAAATATGACCTGGAAATGGCTGAGACGATTCTGAATGTCAGCGCACGTTATTGCAGGTTAAATTGAACACTAATGCCAGGATTTGCTTTGGCCTGTTGTTTGGTATCACACCTCGATCTGTCAGGAATGGCAGATAATTCCAGATTCTGGTGCAATACCATGAAAAACAAAAACCAAGGTAATTCTCCGATGTCAATTATAGAAAAAGCCTGGTTTCTGGAGAAGAAAACCATTTTGAAATGATGATAGAAAATATTGTCTGCTTCTTTGCAATTTGCTTTGACTGGTGTCAATGGGAAACAAAGCACGGGGCTCACAGAACTAGCTTTAACATTGCTCCAATAATGGAGATTTAATTTTTCACATTATCCTAAAAAGGGTTTTAAAAACAAATACATTGTATAAAACTTTATATAATATTTGTCAATCAGTAACAGCTTTCATGAATTGAACATGATGCCGAATGCCTTTTTATATCATTTTCTGCACTAGAAACGATTATGTGAGATTATGGAGAGCAGACGTTTTTTCAAAAATCAGAAATAGTAATTTATGATAACATATGCAGTGTACTATAATGTATAATACAGAAATTAGTATAGATGAGGATAGATCATTAGAAAGGCCGACATGCTATTGCACCTACGACAACAGCTATGAGGAAAACAAACTGGGGGGCCAGTCTTCTGCCTGGTAGCCATCTACTTTTCTCTCGATATTTCTACTTTTCTCTCGATATTCACCACAAATGTTGAGAGGATTTGTAGAAAGCAGTCTCATAGCATTGAATCCTCTTGATATTATTGGTTTATAGTGACTGGAGTAACATTTCTGGCATAAGAAATGTCAGAACTATTGACACCCCATCCTGCCCCATCTCCTAGCTTCGTTCCATTGGCTCGAAAATGCAAAAAGTTGTTAATTTTTTGCAAAACTTTGAGCTGCGCAAAGTGGCACAAGTGTTTTGTGCCAGTTTTCTGGTGAGAACCCTTTGATGAATCATATTTTAATTTTTAGGAGGACTCCTGACTATCTCGCTAGAGTAGAATCGAACACCGGGAGCTTCACATTTTATTTCTTTTTTAATTTGTTAATGCTGTAAGAAATTTCACAGATATTTATTTCACGGTTGGCCACTGTGTAATTCTGTTTTTTTTCATACTGTACATTTTAGTCCAATCCTGACCTGTTAGAATGCTAGTACAGGAGACAACTAATGTGGTTTAAAGTGCTGCTACTATGAGTAATAATAGGGCCCTGTCCCTGGGAGAGGTAGCAAATGGCTGTGCTTAGGATAACTCTTCATGTTGTCTGGTGGCTGGGTCTAGTAATATGAACTTAAAGGAGTTGTCCGGTCAAAACAGATAAGTCTGCAGTCACTCTGTGTGACTGCGGACTTATGAATCACCCCAGCGCACAGGCTGTGCGCTATGGGGATTTGCCCGTTTCAGACCCGGGACCAGAGGGTACGTATGAGTTATACATACCCTGAGCCAGTGGGCCGGCCTCGCTCCTTACACTTGTATGGACCAAGGTCACCCCCTCTAGTTGGCCATGCACACTGGCCAGCTTTCTCTCTAGATGGGGTGCGGCCCGGCTCAATACAAGTGTATGCAGCGAGGCTGCGCCCACTGGCCAGGGGAATGTATAGCTCTTACGTACCTTCCGGTCCCGGGTCTTAAACTGGCGAATCACCATAGCGCACATTGCGTGCGCTCGGGGGATTCATAAGTCTGCTGTCACACAGAGTGACTGCAGACTTATCGATTTTGACTGTACAACCCCTTTAATCTACAACTGTTTGAAGGTTCCAAACGAGGAGGGCTCCAAATAAAGTCCTGAAGGCCCAGGGCAATTGCCATATTTACCATCCTTATAATCATGTCATAAGTAGTAACATCAATAATAGAATATATGTGAAGTTATGAATAGCTAAGTGATGCACAGAAGCATAGAAAATACTGTAGTTATCGATAGATGGATGTAGTTGATGATGATTCAATGGATAAACAAATGATAGATGGATAGATCAATAGATACTCGGACAGAAAGACAGAAAAGGCGAGAGAGAGAGTGATAAAGGATATATGGATGGGTAGAGGAATGAGTATGTGTGATAATAAGTGACCTTCTGCTTGTGACCTTCATAGAATATATAATTTATTGCAATGTTCTTACCTCAATAAACATTAATACGTGAAAACCATTAACGTGTCAACAAATGAAATAAGTAGCATAATAGACATATTTGGTTTAATCGTAAATGTCAGGACCTCATTTTATTGTTGCATCCCAATGACCTTGTAAAGGAGAGCAAAGCAGAACTTGTCCGCATTGCACTGGTTAATCCAATTCCCAGAAAGCAGTGTGCGCTCAGTATGGATCGCAGTGCAGTAGATGGCAGTGTCTGACCGGTGTCTGAAAAATGAGCTCCAAATGGGACCGGTGCAGAACGTATTTATTTTTCTCATTATTATTAGCATTACGAGCTGCGGAGCAGATATTATTCGCACGTTGGCCGCGATGCATTGTCATTTTCTAACAAACACCCAGGACGCTTTAATGTTTTAAGAGGCAATGTAGCCCGATTTTTTTTTTGCCGGAATGGTCATTTGTCATTATTCTTTGTGAAATCTTTCATTTGCTCTAATTTGAATGTAAATGACTCCAAGGTTTTACAAATAAGGTGACAGACTCACATAAATGTAATTGGCGGGTTCATCTCCTTTCTTTTTCTATATCACTCATTAGGTTAGGAATTAAATACATCTTATTAAACTAGGGGCATGTCCAATGATGATATTGTAATGGCAAATTACTGTGTGCTATTAGTGGTGTATTTTTTATTCATGGACATTAATTTGTCATTAAGGCGGCATTAGTTTAACACTTTTACGGAGATTACGTGACCTGAAAGAAGAAGCTAGTTCTGGAATGTGAGGGAAGGAAGGAGAGATCCTAGCGCTAGACATATATTATGCATTTTGGCAGCAATTCAGATGCTGCTGAACAATGTACTGTACCTGTGAAATTTCTTTGTGATTCTCAAAACTAACCTGAGAGCCAAAACATCTTCTGGTACAAATGACTGCAGCGTTCACACAAAAGTCCCTTAATGTCTTAACAATGAATTTATATGCTTTTATGAGGATTTTTTCCCGTCGTTGTTATGGGTGGCTCCCAATGTCAGACGAGACCAGTGTTATAATGGAGTTGCTCGCAAAGTCACCTTAATATTCCGATCAATTATAGCATGCAAACCCGACATTGACAAAACCTTGTAATATACATGTTCCCAAAATTTAGTCCCTGATTTGAAATCTCTGGTACTGTCCTTTACCAAAGTGGTTTTTTTAATTGGATTTTGATGCAAAATCCGTACCAGAGTTTTCCATCAGTCACATCCAGTTTATATTTTTAGTCTTTTATCGGTCTTCTTGAAGGTACCAAGTCTTGGTACAACTACAGACTCTTCACCATTTATAGATATGCTCCCAGCAAACACAGCTGTAATTTATAAGCAGAAGTGAGAACCAGTTACTAAAATTAAAAAGTAATAGCATAGTTGACCACATTCCCAAATTTGTGGTAATTGTCCCTGTTTCAAAGGCTATGGACACTTTTGACATGGGAAAACAATATTTATACATTTAATCAATGAAATTGTTCTAAATTTCAGTCTGCAGTTTTAATTTCTTTTTAAGACCCCTGATATGCAATTTGTATCCTAATGCACATTTCAGATTTTTCTCTTGTCGGAGTGTCTCTCCCTGTAATGTAGGTTGGATTTGAGTTCTGTGTGTATCCAGAGTACTGCCGACTTCAGTTGCTCTAATTTATCAGCACAGCTTCTATCCTGTACTTATTTCTTCTCCATATAGTTTCCTCCAAGTCTGTAGCCTGTTTTCTCTGCTCTCCCTGAGGAAAAAAAAATCTGTACAAAGGTGTACACCGTCTCTAATGCAATCTTGACAAATATCACCTGAACTACTTTGGCATTTTCCACTGCTTAAGTCTTCGCTCTGCAAGTCTGTTTTGGGGGTCTGGATTTTGAGGTCGGAGCGGGAGTCTAATTTATGAAGCTTGGTCTGGGTTCTGACTTTGTGATTTGATCTGGAGTCTGTCTAATACTTTTTGTCTGGGATCTGATTTATCGTGCCGGAACTACAGGCTATCGGGTTTAAATATTGGAATTTGAATTACGGTGTCTGATTTGAATTATACAGTGTTTAGGATAAATGAGCACACCCCCTTAGAGTAAGTAAGATTTTAATCAATATCTCACTGTACAAAAGAACATTTTGCAAAAATTTGACAAGACTAAGTTTCATAGATCAAATTTTTTTTACCTATAACATGAAAGTAAGGTTAAAAATATAACTTTTTTTTGCAAAATCTTCAGTTCTACTCAAATTTGTTGATGTAAAAATAAATACACCCCACCATAGGTGTTCGATTTGGTTCAGATCAAGAGTCATGCTTGGCCACTGCATCACTTTCACCCCGTTCGTTTTCAGAAATGCAACAGATGTGCGTTTTGGATCATTGTCATGTTGGAAAAGTGCACATCTACCAAGGGCACGGAGTAATGGTAGCATTTTTTTATTTACAGATAGACCAGTTCATTTGTGAATTCATGATACCATCAATGAAATGTAGATCCCCAACACCAAGAGCCCTCGTGCAGCCCCACATAAAGACACTGCTGCCACCATGTTTCACTATAGGCAACAAGAATGTTTCTAAACAATTTTTTCTAAATGCATGGTGAACGTGGATCAGTAGCAGTACTGCCCAATGTACAGCAGGCTGTAATGCAATATGTTCTTACACATTTCTATAACGACCAGCTTTACATTTTTCAGTAATTTGTGCTATTATTATTATTTATTGTTATAGCGCCATTTATTCCATGGCGCTTTACATGTGAGGAGGGGTATACATAATAAAAACAAGTACAATAATCTTAAACAATACAAGTCATAACTGGTACAGGAGGAGAGAGGACCCTGCCCACGAGGGCTCACAATCTACAAGGGATGGGTGAGGATACAGTAGGCGAGGGTAGAGCTATAGCAGCTTTATTTTGTGAGATCCAGCAAAATTAGCTGTCACTGCTCATTTGTTGTCTTTTTTTAGACTAATTTTGGTAGGTAAAAACCATGGTATTTTGGTAAACACCCCAAGATCTTCCACTGGGTGATGCTAAGACCAAGTTGTTTAGCCATCTCAGTTTACCTTTTGTCAGAGTCTTTGATATCTTGTCTATTTTTTTTATTATCATTGGATTTTCTTTATGAACTTATTTTTATTTGATGCATACTGTATCCAACTGCCTGACAGCTGTCATTGTCACTAGTTAAAGGGGTGGTGGGAAGGCATAGTCATTCTCCTAATTCTCTATTTGATGGCATAAACTAAGCTATTTTCTAATGTACCCTAACCACACTATCTAATAGCAATTGTATTTTTTGTTCCCTGCTTCCTGTGTGATGGCGAGTGTCCCAGTGCATGCAATGACTGCAGCCAGGGGTGAACCTAGCCTCTCTGCTGCCTGAGGCGAACTGCATAATAGCGCCCCCCCCCCTTCCCGTAGTAAATTTTTTAAATTGGTAGAAATGAATCTGGTTCATACAGATTTATTTGTATCCTGTAAAAATTTGTGCAATAGTGGTCATTTTAATTTAGAGAAATTAAAAAAATTATGTCCGAACACAAGTACATCAGCGTCATCACCGCACATACAAGAACCACACAGAAGAATCCAGAACAAGGATCATTAATGGCAATGGCGGGTCTGTAGCAGGTCCGGACTGGGACAAAAAAGCAGCCCTGGCACACAAACCCCTCCAGCCCACATAACACGTCATAACACGTCCCACCCCACATCAGTGAATTTTTGCTATACTTTGTCATTCTGCTCACCACTCTCTTATAGATGTATATATATATATTATAGAGGTGTATGATTGACCACAGCTCCATTTACATGGTGCTCTTCAAAGCTATGTTTCTCAGGATCATGCAATAAGATCCACAACAAACAGAAAGTCATCCCCTATCCAGAAGATAGGGGAGAACTTCCAAATTTGAGATAGCTTAAACAGGTTTTTCATGACTTGCGGTATTTTTATTACATAGTTACATAGTTACATAGTTACATAGTTATTAAGGTTGAAGGAAGACTATATGTCCATCTAGTTCAACCCATAGCCTAACCTAACATGCCCTAACATGTTGATCCAGAGGAAGGCAAAAAAACCCCATGTGCAAAGAGTAAGCTCCACATTGGGGAAAAAAATTCCTTCCCGACTCCACATACGGCAATCAGACTAGTTCCCTGGATCAACGCCCTATCAAGGAATCTAGTGTATATACCCTGTAACATTATACTTTTCCAGAAAGGTATCCAGTCCCCTCTTAAATTTAAGTAATGAATCAATCATTACAACATCATACGGCAGAGAGTTCCATAGTCTCACTGCTCTTACAGTAAAGAATCTGTGTCTGTTATTATGCTTAAACCTTTTTTCCTCCAACCGCAGAGGATGCCCCCTTGTCCCTGTTTCAGGTCTATGATTAAAAAGATCATCAGAAAGGTCTTTGTACTGTCCCCTCATATATTTATACATTAAAATGAGATCACCCCTTAGTCTTCGTTTTTCAATTACATTATGGGAATGTAGAAAATAATAAACCAATAATGAGAATCCAGTAGTCCAATGCTCGTGCAAACAAGTGTATAAATCAGGCATGATTTTTTATCAGATAGCACACTGACCGATGTTATACAATGGGGCCACGCAGAGAAACATTTTTTTTCTCAAACTGATTCGGCGGGAGAAAAAAATCATATCATGCTGCGATTTGGCTCTGCAATTGAATGAGACTCACCCATTCTAGTCTATGGGTGGGAGAAAAAAATGGATACCTGAGTATAACATCCATTATTTATGGTTACATTACAATTATGTAACATAGAGAACTGTAAATGATCCTGTAAAAGATTAATAACTGCTCAGAAAAAAAACTGACTGCAAACAGAAAACAACTGAGAAAAAAAATCATCCCATTCTCCTGGGTAAAAACAGATACTTATATATGATGTACAGGGAAATATAGGTACAGTACAATGCCAAAGATTTCACTTCGCACAGTGCATGCTCTGGGAGGATTCAAAAGTCTGCAGTCACACAGAGTGGCACACAGAGTGAGTGCAGACAGTATAGTCCTCCACACGGTATTATAGGCACCACGTAGTCCTCCACACAGTATTATGGGCACCGCATAGTCCTCCATACAGAATTATGGGCACCACATAGTCCTCCATACAGTATTATGGGCACCACATAGTCCTCCATACAGTATAATGGGCCCACATAATGCTCCATACAGTATTATGGGCCCCATATATTACTCTATACAGTATCATGGGCCCCAAATATTACTTCATACAGTATAATGGGCCCTATATAGTCCATACATTTAAAAAATCATCAAATACTTCTCCCTGTAGCCTGCTGCTCTGGTGTCAGCGTATTCTCACCCTTTGCACTGCTCGGCACAGAGGATGCGCTGTAGTGATGTAATTGCGCCCTCTGCACTAAGACGTCACAGAGCTTAGACACAGAGGGGGAATGATGGGAGAGGGAGCATCAGCGGGTGGCTCCCTCAATCATCATTGTTTTCAACTGTGTCGGCGCTGGCACTGGGGCCCCACGACTTACGAGCCCCATAGCATGCCATGTCTACGATGGTTTGTGGACTCTGGCACTTACCAACTTGCGCCGAGTGGTGATGTCAGTCCTGACACTCGTTTGTGTCATAACTGAGCACCACCAAAAATTAAGAAGTGGGTGAAATGCTTTTAGGACACACACCCTTAACCGTTTCCTGACATGCGCCGTACTAGTACTGCTCTGCGGGAACTGAGTTCCCCCAAACTGCAGTACTAGTAGGGCAGCACAATCACGCAGTCTCACAGTGAGCACCGCAGCGATCGCATGCGGACATCAGCTGTATGTGACAGCTGACACCCTGCAGCAATGCCCACGATCGGCGCTAGCACTGATCATGGGCATTTAACCCCTCTTATGCCGCTGTCAGTAGTGACAGCGACATAGAAGGGCATCGCGCAGGGACAGGGACTCCCTGCGCTCTCCCATCAGAACAACGCAATGCGATCGTGTTGTTCCGGTGTTCTGGAAGGAGTCCCCAGATCCAAAATGGCCGCGGGGCTCCTTCCGGGTCCTTCACTGAAGTGGCTTGCTGGCGCCTGCTCTAAGCCTCCTGCACTGCCTGTCAGATCGCTGATCTGACATAGTGCTATGCAAAGTGTCAGATCAGCGATCTGAGGAAATATAGTGATGTCCCACCCTGGGACAATGTTAGAAAGTAAAAAAAAAAAAAAAATACTATGTATAAAAAAAAAAACAAATAAATAATTAAATATTTCCCAATAAATCCATTTATTTCTGTAAATAAAAAAACAATAAAAGTACACATATTTGGTATCGACGCGTCCTTAACGACCCGCTCTATAAAACTATCATGCTAGTTAACCCCTTCAGTGAACACCGCAAAAAAAAAACAAGGAAAAAAACAATACTTTATCATCATACTGCCGAGCAAAAAGTGCAATAAAATGTGATAAAAAAGACGGATATAAATAACCATGGTAACGCTGAAAACGACATTTTGTCCCGCAAATAAAAAGCCGCCATACAGCATCATTAGCAGAAAAGTAAAAAAGTTATAGCTCTCAGAATAATGCGATAATATAAATGAGGTATCGCTGTAATTGTACTAACCCGAAAAACGTCCCCCCTAAAAGAAATTCAGGAATTGCTGGTTTTTGTTCATTCTGCCTCCCAAAAATCGGAAAAAAAATCGATCAAAAAATGTCATGTGCCCAAAAATAGTACCAATTAAAACGTCAACTTGTCCCGCAAAAAACAAGACCTTACATGACTGTGGGCCAAAATATGGATAAATTATAGCTCTCAAAATGTGGTGATGCAAAAAACAATTTTTTGCACTAAAAAGCATCTCTTAGCGTGTGACAGCTGCCAAACCAAAACCCGCTATAAAAACCCGCTATAAATAGTAAATCAAACCCCCCTTTATCATCTCCTTAGTTAGGGAAAAATAATAAAATTAAAAAAATGTATTTATTTCCATTTTCCCATTAGGGATAGGGTTGGGGTTAACGTTAGGGTTGGGACTAAAGTTAGGGTTAGGGTTGGGGCTAAAGATATGGTTAAGGTTGAGGCTAAAGTTACGTTTGGGGCTAAAGTTAGGGTTAGGGTTGGGGCTAAAGTTAGAGTTAGGGCTGGGGCTAAAGTTAGGGTTGGGCTAAAGTTAGGGTTTGGATTATGTTTCGGTTGGGGTTAGGGTTGGGATTAGGGTTAGGTGTGTGACAGGGTTAGGGGTGTGGTTATGGTTATGGTTAGGATTGACATTAGGGCTGGTATTAGGGTTATGGTTAGGGTTGAGATTAGGGGTGTGTTTTGGTTAGGGTGTGTTTTGGTTAGGGTGTGGGTGTGGTTATAGTTATGGTTGGGATTAGGCTTAGGGGTGCCTTGGGGTTAGGGTTGGAGTTAGAATTGGGGGGTTTCCACTGTTTAGGCACATCAGAGGCTCTCCAAGTGCAACATGGCGTCCAATCGCAATTCCAGCCAATTCTGCGTTGAAAAAGTAAAACAGTGCTCCTTCCCTTCCGAGCTTTCCCGTGCGCCCAAACAGGGGTTTACCCCAACATATGGGGTATCAGCGTACTCAGGACAAATTGGACAACAACATTTGGGGTCCAATTTCTCCTGTTACCCTTGGGAAAATAAAAATTTGGAGGCTAAAATAACATTTTCATAGAAAAAATTTTTTATTTTTATTTTCACGGCTCTGAACGTTAGCGAAACATTTGGGGGTTCAAAGTTCTCACAACACATCTAGATAAGTTCCTTGGGGGGTCTAGTTTCCAATATGGGGTCACTTGTGGGAGTTTCTACTGTTTAGGTACATTAGGGGCTCTGCAAACGCAGCGTGACGCCCGCAGACCATCCCATCAAAATCTGCATTCCAAAACAGCACTGCTTCCCTTCCGAGCTCTGCCATGCGCCCAAACAGTGGTTCCCCCCACATATGGGGTCTCAGCGTACTCAGGACAAATTGGCCAACAATGTTTGGGGTCCAATTTCTCCTGTTACCCTTGGAAAAATTAATATTTGGGGGCTAAAATATCACTTTTGTGTTAAAAAATATATTTTTATTTTCACGGCTCTGCGTTATAAACTTTAGCGAAACATTTGGGGGTTCAAAGTTCTCACAACACATCTAGATAAGTTCCTTGGGGGGTCTAGTTTCCAATATGGGGTCACTTTTGGGAGTTTCTACTGTTTAGGTACATCAGGGGCTCTGCAAACGCAACGTGACGCCCGCAGACCATTCCATCAAAGTCTGCATTCCAAAACAGCGCTCCTTCCCTTCCGAGCTCTGCCATGCGTCCAAACGGTGGTTCCCCCACATGTTGGGTATCAATTGGGGTTTAAAGTGTTCACCACACATGTAGATAAGTTCCTTAGGGGGTCTTCTCTCCAAAATGGGGTCACTTGTGGGGGGTTTCCACTGTTTAGGCACATCAGGGGCTCTCCAAACGCGACATGTGTTCTGATCTCAATTCCAGCCAATTTTGCATTGAAAAGTCAAATGGCACTCCTTCCCTTCCGAGCTCTGCCATGCGCCCAAACAGTGGTTTACCCCCATATATGGGGTATCAGCGTACTCATTTTTTGTAAAAAAAAATATGATTTTTTTTTACGGCTCTACATTATAAACTTCTGTGAAGCACTTGGAGGTTCAAAGTGCTCACCACACATCTAGATTAGTTCCTTAGGGGGTTTCCTTTCCAAAATGGTGTCAAATGTGGGGGATTTCCACTGATTAGGCACATCAGAGGCTCTCCAAATGCGACATGGTGTCCGATCTCAATTCCAGCAAATTTTGCATTGAAAAGTCAAATGGCGCTCCTTCCCTTCTGAGCTCTGCCATGTGCCCAAACAGTGGTTTACTCCCACATATGGGGTATCGGCGTACTCAGGACAAATTGTGCAACAACTTTTGTGGTCCAATTTTTCCTGTTACCCTTGGTAAAATAAAACAAATTGGATCTGAAGTAAAAAGTTAAATGTTCAATTTTTTAAAAACATTCCAAAAATTCATGTGAAGCACCTGAAGGGTTAATAAACTTTTTGAATGTGGTTTTGAGTACCTTGAGGGGCGCAGTTTTTAGAATGGTGCCACTTTTGGTCATTTTCTGTCATATAGGAAAGTCATTTCAAGTGTGAGGTGGTCCCTAAAAAAATGGTTTTGCAAATTTTGTTGTACAAATGAGAAATCGCTGGTCAACTTTTAACCCTGATAACTTCCTAACAAAAAAAATTATGTTTGCAAAATTGTTCTAATGTAAAGCAGACATGTGGGTAATGTTATTTATTAACTATTTTGTATTATATGATTCTCTAATTTAAGGGCATAAAAACTAAAGGTTTAAAAATTGCAAAATTTTCAAAATGTTTGCCAAATTTCCGTTTTTTTCACAAATAAACGCAAGTCAAATGAAAGACATTTTACCTCTATCATGAAGTACAAAATGTCTTGAGAAAACAATCTCAGAATCACCAGGATCCGTTGAAGCATTTCAGAGTTATGACCTCATAAAGTGACAATGGTCAGAATTGAAAAAAAATGGCCTAGTCAGGAAGTTGAAAACAGGCTTCAGGGTGATGGGGTTAAATCAAAGGGATTTAGGCTAAGTGCACACGTAGAATGGTCCACTGCGGATTTTTCCGCAGCGGATTTGAGAAATCTGCATGGCAAAAACGCTGCGGTTTTGCTGCAGATTTATTGTGAATTTATCGCGGATTTACCGCGTTTTTTCTGCGGATTTCACTGCGGTTTTACAACTGCAGTTTTCTTTTGGAACAGCTGTTAAACCGCTGCAGACTCCGCAGGAAGAAGTGACATGCTGCGGAATGTAAACCGCTGCGTTTCCGCAAAGCGTTTTCTGTTTCCCATAGGTTTACATTGTAATGTAAACTCTGGGGAAACTGCTGTGGATCCACAGCGTTTTCTGCATCGTGTGCACATATGCTTATAAAAAGAAAATAATCAGCACACAGATTAAATAAGAGAAAAGTGGAGGAATATTTATTAGCCCATTTGGTAACATTTCAATTCCATAGCAGAGAAATGTTCGGTTATGGATCTGAAACGTTGCCACATGAGTAGTGTTGAGCGATACCATCCGATATTTGAAAGTACCGGTATCGGATTGTATCGGATACCAATGCAAGTCAATGGGACACAAATATCGGAATGTAACCTCGATGGATCCCAGAGGAAACTCTCCATCAGGCCCTGGGATCCATATTTATGTGTAAAATAAAGAATAAAAATAAAAAATAGGGATATACTCACCCTCGGACACGCCCTGGTTCTAAACGTTGCAATCGGCAGCCCCCGTTCCTAAAAATGAGCGGGTGAAGGACCTTCGATGACGTCGCGGCTTGTGATTCGTCGCGTGACCGCTCACGCGACCAATCACAAGCCGCGACGTCATCGCAGGTCCTTTACCCGCTCATTCTTAGGAACGGGGGCTGCCGGTTACACCGCTAAGGTCCAGGGTCCGCCGGAGGGGTGAGTATACTTGCGGTATCGGAATGCTCAACACTACACATGAGCTAATAAAGAGTCCTCCACCATATATTTACACCATGCATACAAGACAGGAGGAGTATACACAATGTACACAGCATCACAATATATACTGTGCTAAGGAATGTAGAGTGGAGCTGTGTATATAGTATATAGTGTATATAGTGTGGATTCTACACTATATACACAAAAATATACTATATGAACAGCTTTACACTATATACACACACAACTCTACATTATAATTAAGACAGTACTATACTATATTATTCTGATGCATACATCACATAAGAGACACACATATACAGTGTATCATATAGGAGACACCGCAACTGCTGAATATTATTATTATTTATTGTTATAGGGCCATTTATTCCATGGCACTTTACATGTAAGGAGGGATATCACATTGAGACCACTGTACATACATTATATAGGTGATACTGCAACTGCTATGCATATTCGCAGTATCACTTATAGAATGTATATATATATACAAATAAAATAAATAAATCTTTATTTTTATATAGCGCTAACATATTCCGCAGCGCTTTACAGTTTGCACACATTATCATCACTGTCCCCAATGGGGCTCACAATCTAAATTCCCTATCAGTACGTCTTTGGAATGTGGGAGGAAACCGGAGGAAACGTCACAGCAGAGGACCCGGGAGACGGAGCTGCACGCAGCGCTGGAACGGGGGACAGGTGAATATACTCACTCTCCTGGCGGTCCCTGACTCTCCGGTGGAGATGGCGGTGTGCGTTCAGTGCTTACGCATACCGCGATCTCCTGGGAGCGTCACTCTGTGGTGGCCAGACTGCGCTTGCGCAGTCTATAAAGGCTTCGGACAGAGTGACGCTCCCAGCGTTATATTATAGATATACAGTTAGGTCCATATATATTTGGACAGAGACAACATTTTTCCAATTTTGGTTATAGACATTACCACAATGAATTTTAAACAAAACAATTCAGATGCAGTTGAAGTTCAGACGTTCAGCTTTCATTTGAGGGTATCCACATTAAAATTGGATGAAGGGTTTAGGAGTATCAGCTCCTTAACATGTGCCACCCTGTTTTTAAAGGGACCAAAAGTAATTGGACAATTGACTCCAAGGCTATTTCATGGACACGTGTGGGCAATCCCTTCGTTATTTCATTCTCAATTAAGCAGATAAAAGGTTTGGAGTTGATTTGAGGTGTGGTGCTTGCATTTGGAAGGTTTTGCTGTGAAGTAAACATGCGGTCAAAGGAGCTCTCCATGCACGTGAAACAAGCCATCCTTAAGCTGCGAAAGCAGAAAACACCCATCCGAGAAATTGCTACAATATTAGGAGTGGCAAAATCTACAGTTTGATACATCCTGAGAAAGAAAGAAAGCACTGGGGAACTCATCAATGCAAAAAGACCTGGACGCCCACGGAAGGCAACAGTGGTGGATGATCACAGAATAATCTCCATGGTGAAGAGAAATCCCTTCACAACAGCCAACCAAGTGACCAACACTCTCCAGGAGGTCGGCGTATCAATATCCAAATCTACCATAAAGGGAAGACTGCATGAAAGTAAATACAGAGGGTTCACTGAACGGTGCAGCCACTCATAAGCATCAAGAATAAAAAGGCTAGACTGGACTTTGCTAAAAAACATCTAAAAAAGCCAGCACAGTTCTGGAAGAACATTCTTTGGACAGATGAAACCAAGATCAACCTCTACCAGAATGATGGAAAGAGAAAAGTATGGAGAAGGCGTGGTACAGCTCATGATCCAAAGCATACCACATCAACTGTAAAACACGGTGGAGGCAGTGTGATGGCTTGGGCATGCATGGCTGCCGGTGGCACTGGGTCACTAGTGTTTATTGATGGCGTGACACAGGACAGAAGCAGCCGAATGAATTCTGAGATATTCAGAGACATACTGTGTGCTCAGATCCAGCCAAATGCAGCCAAACTGATTGGTCGTCGTTTCATACTACAGATGGACAATGACCCAAAACATAAAGCCAAAGCAACCCAGGAGTTTATTAAAGCAAAGAAGTGCAATATTCTTGATTGGCCAAGTCAGTCACCTGATCTCCACCCAATTGAGCATGCATTTCACTTGTTAAAGACTAAACTTCAGACAGAAAGGCCCAGAAACAAACAGCAACTGAAAACCACCGCAGTGAAGGCCTGGCAGAGCATCAAAAATGAGGAAACACAGCGTCTGGTGATGTCCATGTGTTCAAGATTTCAGGCAGTCATTGCCAACAAAGGGTTTTCAACCAAGTACTAGAAATGAACATTTTATTTAAAATTATTGAATCTGTCCAATTACTTTTGGTCCCTTTAAAAACAGGGTGGCACATGTTAAGGAGCTGAAACTCCTAAATCCTTCATTCAATTTTAATGTGGATACCCTCAAATGAAAGCTGAAAGTCTGAACTTCAACTGCATCTGAATTGTTTTGTTTAAAATTCATTGTGGTGATGTCTATAACCAAAATTAGAAAAATGTTGTCTCTGTCCAAATATATATGGACCTAACTGTAGATTGGTGTATTTACATTATATAGGTATACTGTGACTTTTGTATATATGTTATGTAGGTGATACTGTGATTATACACAGCAGTCTATATTACAGCAACTGCTTGCACAATTGCAGTATCGCCTATAAAATGTATATACAGCAGTAGCAGTATCACCAACATAATGTATATAGAGTTGTCTGTATACATCATATAGGTGATACTGCAACCGTTATATATAGAATATATAGGTGATACTGCAATTATACACAGCAGTTGCTGTAATATACAAAGACTGCTGTGAATAATCACAATATTATCTACATAACATATATAGTATACAGCACTAGTGCCACACAATACACACCATGGCGGATATGGCACACAACACAATTATACAATTCCAACACTATACACAATTGTGTGTGATGATAGCATTATAACTAAGGCAAACCCACAAATGTGTGTAAAGTTCCATATTTATGATTGTGCGTTTGTATTGTGTAGCACAATACACAATTGTCTTTTATTTTGCCTGACTTGTGCGGTTTCCACAATAGTGCCAATTGTGTTGGACACGGACACAATCAAAGACCACAACTGTCTCTAGAGTGCAACACAACACACACAGTCGTGAATGTAGCGCAAGACATAAATCTACGCACAATTGTGTCTAACGATGGCACTATTAGGGCTCATTCACAAGTCTGATTTTCATTGGTGCTTTTCACAGTCTATCCGAGGGCTATCACAGGTACTACAAAGCATAGTGCGGGACTTGTATAGTTGTGTCTTGTGCCGCATTGACAACGGTGTCTGTGTTGTGTTGCACACTTGAGACTTATTCACACAGTTGTGCCTAAGTGTGTAATCTAAACACCATTGTGGATACAGCACAATCTCATCAAGGACAACATCTGCAAGGAGTTTGTATGTTGTCCCCGTGTTTGAGTGGGTTTCCTCTGGGTTTTCCAGTTTCCTCCCACATTCCAAAGACATACTGATAGGGAATTTAGATTGTGAGCCCCATCGGGGACAGCGATGATAATGTGTGTAAAGTGCTGCGGAATATGTTAGTGCTATATCAATAGAGATTATTATTATTAAGTCAGGGGTGTGTGTGTGTGTGTGTGATTACACACAGAGCTCAAGTGTGCAAGACAATAGAGACACACCGCTGTGGATGTGGCACAATTATAATAAAAAGAATGGAGGGCACCACCTAGAAAATATATATACCCTACAATTATGGAAGTCCTGAATCCCCCTCAACAAGTAAACAGAGACCATAGAACTAATAGAGAAAAGACATGTTGTAAAGGAAATCGACAGGACTAAATGGTAGCAAAATATCAAAAATGTTTTATTATATTAACAGTCTAGTAAGCAAACAACACATTTAAAACCAATTAAAAGCACAAAAAATGCCCATAATGACGAGGGATACAGAGCATAGCCCACAGACAAAGATGTAATTTATAAATGTTGGCACCTGAGAGAGCTGAGAATAATGACAGGGCGCACCCAAGAAAAGGAACGATCATGACAATTGTAATACCCAAAATACATGCATGTACATAACAATAAAATAACATAACATAACACTATTGCACCTGTCCCAGCTAACAAAAGGCAGACTAGGACCACATATAGAAACATATATACCCAAACGGAAAGCTACCAGCCCATAAGTGGTGAGGGTATAGCTACCCAAATACCATATCCTAAAGAGAGAGCCACTACAGGTTCGATAGAATGACCCAACCAATATATGGAAAATCTCATGGGAAGAATCTGATATGTATATATACCGAAAGATGAAAGATACTAATGGCTCATTCAGGGTGGTAGCTAATAGGTCATAAGTCCAGGTCACAGGTCCAGTCCGTATCGTCGGTCAGGATACCAGTCAGGATGTCACATAGAGTCGGTGGGGCTATGTAGCCCTACGCGTGTTGCTGCATGAGAGCAGCTTCATCAGGGGCGAGTGGCACAATTACTCGGGTGCAGTTATTATCACCATAGACACAGTTTTTTATAGGGCTCAAGTGTGCAATAGAATACAGGCTTATAGGACTATATACTAGGGGGCAGCCCCACAGCTGCTGTATCACTACACAATTGTATAAGTAGTGTGAAACTCACAGATCCAATCCCATGTGGACAGCGGTATACATACACATACAGTACATGCACATTGCAGCAGCATATAGAGATGCTGGGCAGGATGCCAGTAGGAGCAAACATTGCCTGCTGTGTGCACACAGGCAGAGACAAGGAGTCTGATGGAGGGAAGCAGTGAACTATGACGGAGTCATGGAGCCGTGCAGCAGAGCGTGGGAAGGAGATGTTTACTTACTGCTCTGCGAGTCCCAGCAATCAGCAATGTGTGTCCCCAGGGTCAGGAGACAGGGCGCCGCTGCTGGTAAGGTAGCAGTCACGTTAGGTTGTGAGGGTCAGCAAGGGTCAGCAGGGATTACAGCGAGAGTCGGCAACAGCACCACGTGTTCTGACCGCCACTCTGCCGCCTCCTGACTTGAGGAATGCGCCGCCGCCTGAGACAAAGTGCTCAACTTGCCTCATGATAGCAGCAGCCCTGACTGCAGCCCCCTCTGCACCCTCCCTGAGAAGAAGCATCATCAGTGATGTTCGTTTCAGGGACTGGTCCCTCCTCTGTCCCTGCGGTGTCTCCCCTGTGCGGTCTGCCTCCACCTCCATGCACTGTCTCCCCTGTGCAATGAACACAGCAAATGCTTTGTTGTCAGCTTAGATGCAACTCTGGGTATAGTGACACCGCCCTGCTGTTGGTTTATTACTATTCATCTAAGCTGACAACAGAGTGAACGCTGTGCTCATCGCATAGGGGAGACATCACACGGAGGGCTTAGTACTGTACCGGACAGACACCATGAGACAGAGCAAGGACCATCCCCTTAAATGAGCGTCACTGATGACACTATGGAGTCAGAGCCGTTGAATTGGAGTCAGTATCCATTTTCTTCCTATATTTTGGTTTACCCTATGGCAATGTGCACAGGCCATTCTGGTTGATTCCAGATAAAGGGGAGTGCAGTCTCCATTGGGTGATTATATATATTGTGGGGATACGCTACCTGAGTGTATTGGGGGACACTCGCTTGGCATAGGACTCAAGCACTCAGGCACGGTACCTCACATAAATCTGGTCAAATCCGGTTTATTAAACTTCATAAACCATGTGGTGACATACAGTCTATTTCATTACGTCCATGAACTGATCACGACCTCCAGTCTGTTCATGCAGTAGATAAACTTCTCTGCTGTATATTATAATCCCCTTGTCCGGGGTAAGGCTATGTTCACATTTGCATTGTTGTGTGCTGTGTCGGCGACGCAACGCACAACGCACGCAAAACGCAGCAAAATGCTGCGTTTTGTGACGCATGCGTTCATTTTTATAGCGCAAAAAAAATGCAACAAGCAGCGTCCTCTGCGCCATGACGCTTGCGCCTGTGGTAGCCATGCTGGTTCAGTATGCCTTTAATTTTTAATAAATCCCCAACAGTGTCACCAGCAAAGCACCCCCACAGCATCACACCTCCTCCTCCATGCTTCACGGTGGGAACCAGGCATGTAGAGTCCATCCGTTCACCTTTTCGGCGTCGCACAAAGACACGGTGGTTGGAACCAATGATCTCAAATTTGGACTCATCAGACCAAAGCACAGATTTCCACTGGTCTAATGTCCATTTCTTGTGTTCTGTACCCCAAACAAGTCTCTTCTGCTTGTTGCCTGTCCTTAGCAGTGGTTTCCTAGCAGCTATTTTACCATGAAGGCCTGCTGCACAAAGTCACCTCTTAACAGTTGTTGTAGAGATGCGTCTGCTGCTAGAACTCTGTGTGGCAATGACCTGGTCTCTAATCTGAGCTGCTGTTAACCTGGGATTTCTGAGATTGGTGACTCAGAAAAACTTATCCTCAGAAGCAGAGGTGACTCTTGGTCTTCCTTTCCTGGGGGGGTCGTCATGTGAGCCAGTTTCTTTGTAGCGCTTGATGGTTTTTGCCACTGCACTTGCGGACACTTTCAAAGTTTTCCCAATTTTTCGGACTGACTGACCTTCATTTCTTAAAGTAATGATGGCCACTCGTTTTTCTTTACTTAGCTGCTTTTTTCTTGCCATAATACAAATTCTAACAGTCTATTCAGTAGGACTATCAGCTGTGCATCCACCAGACTTCTGCACAACACAACTGATGGTCCCAACCCCATTTATAAGGCAAGAAATCTCACTTATTAAACCCGACAGGGCACACCTGTGAAGTGAAAACCATTCCCAGTGACTACCTCTTGAAGCTCATCAAGAGAATGCCAAGAGTGTGCAAAGCAGTCATCAAAGCAAAAGGTGGCTACTTTGAAGAACCTAGAATATGAGACATATTTTCAGTTGTTTCTCACTTTTTTGTTAAGTATATAATTCCATATGTGTTAATTCATAGTTTTGATGCCTTTAGTGTGAATGTACAATTTTCATAGTCATGAGAATACAGAAAAATCTTTAAATGAGAAAGTGTGTCCAAACTTTTGGTCTGTACTGTGTGTATATATATATATATATATATATATATATATATATATATATATATATATATATATATATATATATATATATGTTTTTTTTTTTTAAATTGTGTTTAATCCAAAGGCAAAACTGCTGGAGCCGCAAATGATTCTGGCGCAGTTATTGATGGCTGAGCTTGGCAGTCACATTTCTAAGCAATGTGCACTTTTATTCTATCTTAATTATGCATTCATTAAAAGCTTTTGTACTCAACTGAATAAAGTAAATATTTTCTTGATCTCTGTAGTGTGCTCCCAGACTGTAGATTTGCACAGCAGGGCACTGATAATATGAATAAATTGCATTTCCCCAAGGAGATTATCTTTCAAAGGCAGTTGTATCGAAGTGCAGTTATATTATTTGGTTCTTCTTGGGCTCCCTTGCCATGAGTAACATGCATATCTTTGTTTACTCATGAACAAGTTTAATTCATTAATTTGTGTTTGGATATTATACAAATCCTTGCATATCTTGGTTTTTCCATCTACATACAATAAGGGAGCAGGGAGATAACAAGATTAGAGTGGATGTTTGTGCTTGACGCACCTTGGTACATGTTTGAAAGTGTTATATGTTTAGATTTTTTCTTCTTTTTGAACTATTTCATTTGTTATATCTGTTTGGGCTGAAGTTCTGCATTGGTAGTTCATATACTGAAACGTCAGAGACAAGAACAAGAGTAAGACTGCTCACTGTCCATTTATTCTTTCAGTTTGTCTATTCCGTGTAGAACAGACAAACGCAACCGATAAATGGAATTAGACCCTACTTGAGATATGAAGTACTATGCCTCCTAAGGATAATGAGAGCAAACTTCCATTCATACAAAAATTGCAAATTTTATTATTACACATTAAAAACATGACACAAATAAACAATACATGATTGATGGGTATTGGTGAGTGACAAATCTCGGTGGCCCCAGCAATTTGTGGTAGCACATTATAACCAGTAGCGTGAAGCATAAGTAGAAACCCTGTGTCTTGAAAACATCAGCGCCGTATGGAAGGTAGGTTGTGTACACCACGATGCATGCCAAAATGTGACTGCAAGTAGCTAGTTATGAATATAATGATGCAGGGGCGGACACAAGCAGCAATGGGCCCCTGTGCAGGAAATACATTCGGGGCCCCCCTCATCCATATACACTGTATATAAAATACCTATAATAACATATGTGTATACACAGCAGTATACACACACATACTAGCCCTATACAGACAGCAGTATACATACAGCAGAAATTACACACACTAGCAATATATACACACACAGCACTGCAGTATACACACAGCAGTATACACACACATACTAGCCCTATATATACACACACACAGCAGTATACACACAGCAGTATACACACACAGCAGTATACACACACATACTAACCCTATATATACACACACACACACAGCAGTATACACACTAGCTCTATATACACACAGCAGTATACACACACATACTAGCCCTATATATACACACACACAGCAGTATACACACTAGCTCTATATACACACACAGCAGTATACACACATACAGTGGGGCAAAAAAGTATTTAGTCAATCAGCAATAGTGCAAGTTCCACCACTTAAAAAGATGAGAGGCGTCTGTAATTTACATCATAGGTAGACCTCAACTATGGGAGACAAACTGAGAAAAAAAAATCCAGAAAATCACATTGTCTGTTTTTTTATCATTTTTTTTGCATATTATGGTGGAAAATAAGTATTTGGTCAGAAACAAACAATCAAGATTTCTGGCTCTCACAGACCTGTAACTTCTTCTTTAAGAGTCTCCTCTTTCCTCCACTCATTACCTGTAGTAATGGCACCTGTTTAAACTTGTTATCAGTATAAAAAGACACCTGTGCACACCCTCAAACAGTCTGACTCCAAACTCCACTATGGTGAAGACCAAAGAGCTGTCAAAGGACACCAGAAACAAAATTGTAGCCCTGCACCAGGCTGGGAAGACTGCATCTGCAATAGCCAACCAGCTTGGAGTGAAGAAATCAACAGTGGGAGCAATAATTAGAAAATGGAAGACATACAAGACCACTGATAATCTCCCTCGATCTGGGGCTCCACGCAAAATCCCACCCCGTGGGGTCAGAATGATCACAAGAACGGTGAGCAAAAATCCCAGAACCACGCGGGGGGACCTAGTGAATGAACTGCATTGAGCTGGGACCAATGTAACAAGGCCTACCATAAGTAACACACTACGCCACCATGGACTCCGATCCTGCAGTGCCAGACGTGTCCCACTGCTTAAGCCAGTACATGTCTGGGCCCGTCTGAAGTTTGCTAGAGAGCATTTGGATGATCCAGAGGAGTTTTGGGAGAATGTCCTATGGTCTGATGAAACCAAACTGGAACTGTTTGGTAGAAACACAACTTGTCATGTTTGGAGGAAAAAGAATACTGAGTTGCATCCCTCAAACACCATACCTACTGTAAAGGATGGTGGTGGAAACATCATGCTCTGGGGCTGTTTCTCTGCAAAGGGGCCAGGACGACTGATCCGGGTACATGAAAGAATGAATGGGGCCATGTATCGTGAGATTTTGAGTGCAAACCTCCTTCCATCAGCAAGGGCATTGAAGATGAAACGTGGCTGGGTCTATCAACATGACAATGATCCAAAGCACACCGCCAGGGCAACGAACGAGTGGCTTCGTAAGAAGCATTTCAAGGTCCTGGAGTGGCCTAGCCAGTCTCCAGATCTCAACCCTATAGAAAACCTTTGGAGGGAGTTGAAAGTCCGTGTTGCCAAGCGAAAAGCCAAAAACATCACTGCTCTAGAGGAGATCTGCATGGAGGAATGGGCCAACGTACCAACAACAGTGTGTGGCAACCTTGTGAAGACTTACAGAAAACGTTTGACCTCTGTCATTGCCAACAAAGGATATATTACAAAGTATTGAGATGAAATTTTGTTTCTGACCAAATACTTATTTTCCACCATAATATGCAAATAAAATGTTAAAAATACAGACAATGTGATTCTCTGGATTTTTTTTCTCAGTTTGTCTCCCATAGTTGAGGTCTACCTATGATGTAAATTACAGACGCCTCTCATCTTTTTAAGTGGTGGAACTTGCACTATTGCTGACTGACTAAATACTTTTTTGCCCCACTGTATACTAGCCCTATATATACACACACACACACACACACACACACACACACAGCAGTATACACACATATAATAGCCCTATTTATATACACACTAGCTCTATATACACACACAGCAGTATACACACACATACTAGCCCTATATATACACACACACAGCAGTATACACACTAGCTCTATATACACACACAGCAGTATACACACATATACTAGCCCTATATATATATACACACACAGCAGTATACGCACATATACTAGCCCTATATAAACACACACTAGCTCTATATACACACACAGCAGTATACACACACATACTAGCCCTATATATACACACACACAGCAGTATACACACTAGCTCTATATACACACACAGCAGTATACACACATATACTAGCCCTATATATATACACACACACACACACACACACAGCAGTATACACACATATACTAGCCCTATATATACACACTAGCTCTATATACACACACAGCAGTATACACACACATACTAGCCCTATATATATACACACACACACAGCAGTATACACACTAGCCATATACACACACAGCAGTAAACACATATATACTAGCCATATATATATATATATATATATATATACACGCACACACACACACACTATATATATATATATATATATATATGCACACAGCAGTATACACACACTAGTAATATATACACACACAGCAGTACACACACACTAGCAATATATATACACACAGCAGTATACACACACACACACTAGCTATATATATACACACACACTAGCTATATATACACACACACACTAGCTATATATACACACACACTAGCTATATATACACACACACTAGCAATATACACATACACTAGCAATACACACACACACACACACTAGACAGATCAACATCCATCACATGGAATATGTACAGTACCTACAGAGAGTGCAGTTGCAGGGAGCTGGTCAGGCCCAGAACACAGGAAATGAGCAGGGGAGATATGGAGCCTGTCCAGACTGTCAGCACTCATCCCTGCACCTGCAGACTCCCCGGCGGGCCAGGCCTTCTCCTATCTCCTACCTAGAGTAGTAATTCCTCCTCCCCTCCCCCTATTTTCACGTGTATCCACTATCCCAGTCCTGCTGATCACTGTCACTGAGGCTCTGGGAAGAATGTGTACCTGCACAGCAGCGACTCAGAGACGCATCTTCAGTGACTCCCTCACTCCTCTCTTCCAGCGTCTGCCGCCCCTCACCACACTGCACCAGTGACAGCCGGACAGCAACGTAATGTCTGCTAACAGGAGAGGTCAGGCAGGGGGCCCCTTTTGACCATAATATCACGTGTGCATCAGAGCGGGCCCCCTGCTTCTCCTGTTATCAGTAATCCTGCCGCCGGCTGTCATTCACCGCCCTGCTTTCTCGGTCCTTCAGGGGCCCCCTCCGGCTCTGGGCCCCGGTGCAGTTGCACAGGTTGAACCGGCGGTATGTCCGCCCATGTAATGATATCCCACAAGTACCCCATGTACTCCATACATAAATTCAATCATATAGTGCCAGTACGGGACCTAGTCACAGTAAAGTGCCTGCACAGGTGTTTTGTTAAGGTTCCACAAATTGTGTTGAATAAATAAATGCTCACATGAAAATTGAATAAGACAAAAATGAATTTACTTAATAAAAGATAATAAATATAAACAGTCACTCAAAATAGTAAATAATCAATTAAGTCATAAGTCATACATTACATTGGAAATGGTAGGAGTCAAATCAGCCTCTCTCTCTGTGTCCTCATTCATCCAAATCTGTCTCTCTCTGTCCTTTGTGTCCCAGGCATACCTCATTTATATGTAAACCAACTCCATTGCAACTTCTCTAAAGGTTTGATGTTTATCCTGGTATGTGTACTGAAGCCTTAAAGCCAGATAGATAAGACTTCACCACCTGGCATCCCTGGGGGCTTAACAAGTATCTGTAATTAACATTTACATGATACCATCTCATGGGAACAAGTCCATTCCATTGGTTCTCATTATTGAAGATACATGTCCTTTGTTTAGACTGACCATTTGGACAATTAACATGTGGCTGGACAAGTTTTCAATTAGCTTTCTGTGGACTCCATTGAAAAGTGTATATATATATCTATAATATAACGCTGGGAGCGTCACTCTGTCCAAAGCCTTTATAGACTGCGCAAGCGACGGCGCAGTCTGGACCCCACAGAGTGACGCTCCCAGGCGATCGCGGTATGCGTAAGCACTGAACGCACACCGCGATCTCCAATGGAGAGGCAGGGACCGCCAGGAGGGTGAGTATATTCACCTGTCCCCCGTTCCAGCGCTGCGTGCAGCTCCGTCTCCGTGTCCTGGTCCTCTGCCTGTGACGTTCACAGTTCAGAGGGTGCGATGACGCGCTTAATGCTCGCCGCCCTCTGACTGAACAGTCAAAGCCAGAGGAGCTGGAAGAAGCGGCGGGCAGTGCTGGAACGGGACAAACAGGTGAGTATAGCAAGTGCTGGGGGGCCTGAGCTGGCGGCGATACCGGCACCTGACCCCCACAGCGCGCCGGTGTCCCCGCCTGCTCAGGCCCCCCAGTACACGGCGCCCAGCGACGATAGGTGAGTATGGTATTTTTTATATATATATATATATCGCAGCAGCATACGGGGCATATATTATGGAGCATCTTATGGGGGCCATAAACCATAATGGAGCAGTGTACGGGGGCATATATTATGGAGCATCTTATGGGGGCCATCAACCATAATGGAGCAGTGTACGGGGGCATATACTATGGAGCATCTTATGGGGCCATCAACCATAATGGAGCAGTGTACGGGGGCATATACTATGGAGCATCTTATGGAGGCCATCAACCATAATGGAGCAGTGTACGGGGGCATATACTATGGAGCATCTTATGGGGGCCATCAACCATAATGGAGCAGTGTACAGGGGCATATACTATGGAGCATCTTATGGGGGCCATAAACCTTTATGGAGCAGCGTATGGGGCATATGGATGGGAGCAGCAAATTACAGAACGGTGGCGCAGGATGGGAGCAGCACATGACAGAACGGGGGCGCAGGATGGGAGCAGCACATGACAGAACGGGGGTGCAGGATGGGAGCAGCACATGACAGAATAAGGGCGCAGGATGGCAGCAGCACATGTCAGAATGGGGGCGCAGGATGGGAGCAGCACATGACAGAATGGGGGCGCAGGATGGGAGCAGCACATGTCAGAATGGGGACTAAGGATGGGAGCAGCACATGTCAGAATAGGGGCGCAGGATGGGAGCAGCAAATGACAGAATGGGGGTGCAGGATGGGTGCAGCACATGACGGGATGGGGGTGCAGGATGGGAGCAGCACATACCAGGGTGGAGACCATATACCAATATAAATGCTCGCCACCCGGGCGTAGAACGGGTTCAATAGCTAGTATATATATATATATATATATATATATATATATATTAATAACAAAAGCAATCAATATCTCTATCATTCGTATTAATTAATAGGAGTGTTGAAATCATATTAAAAATATATAACATACTACACAACAGGTATAAAGTGCTGAGAATAGTGCTTAGCCATAGAACAATCGCTGGAAAGCGCCCACAAAAGCCCTGATGCACATTTCGTGCTGTGGGCTTCCTCTGGGGGTTGTTGTATGTGTAGGAGAATAAATATCCACTCCACAGCTGTATGCAATCGCCGTCGCGATAAGTGAGAACCACAGTCGTGTCACTTCCGACCATCCTGGCACAAGGAAAAAGTTCCTATGACGTCAGTGACCCACACTGTGCCGATATGGATGCTTTCCGAAATGCAAGTTTTAAAAGTATCCTCTGCGGATGTGCACGATGCGACGGCCATCTTATGTAAGGGAACATTTATAGACAGCATATTCGATATATGGACATAGAGGACAAAAACCCTGACGGTAAGTATGGTGGTAAGAGATATACATAAGGTGCGCTAGTGATGGCTGAAAAGCACAAATAAGATGCCACACATATATCATGGCATAGAACTAGTCCATCATAACTTCCATCAGGAGATGCCGTTTTCTCGTCTCCACAATGCTCTTTTTGATATCCAATAGGTGGAAGTAAGGAGATGGACATGTCTACAAGATGTGGAGGGGATTCCAAGGGGGGTCCAGAACATATGAACTGTATACAAATAAAAATAATGTTTAAAACAAATACAACAACAAAATAAAATTAGAGGAACAGAGAAAGCTGATGGAATATGCCTCATAAGAAGGGGACAAAGGAGAGCTTCTCATTAAGGCCATAAGGAGACATGGTTCCTAGAGAGACTATCCAGTGACACTCCAGCTGCGCCAGTGTCCATTTAAGATCACGTCTTCTGATGTCACAGTGTACCTTGTCTATCCCACGTATTTTTAATGCATCAGGGTCGCAATCATGATGGAGCCTGAAGTGTTGCGGGATAGTCTTCAATTCAGAAACATCAGTGGTGTCCTTAGCAGCCCTGATGTCCCTGACATGCTCCCTAGCCCTGATACAAAATTCCTGAGAGGTAAGGCCAATGTATAGCAAATTGCATGTACACATAGCATAATAGATGACATGGTTAGTGCTGCTTGAGATACAGCTTGTGATCTGTTGTCCCTCCCTACTTCTGTCCACCAAAGAAAACGTGGTTGTACCTATGATGTTCCTACATGCCAAACAAGACCCACAGGGGAAGCATCCCCATCTTTGTCAGCCTACACCAAAAAGACTAGGGAGATTGGCCACATAGTGGCTTCTGACTAATAAGTCCTTAACACTAGGACTACTCGTGAACCCTGACTAGAACTACTGCAAGTAAGTAGTGAAAATTACTATACCAGTAGTCCTAGTGTTAAGATTCCTACCCCGTTTAGCCGTGAGGAGGGGTCAATCAGGTAAAATTTGATTTAACCCCTTAATGACCGCAAATATATCTTTTTACTGACCTGAAATGTAAGAGCATAGCATCCCCACACAGGTAACAATCCAGCAGCTGTCAGCTGTACACTATAACTGACAACTTGCTGCATTACCCACGATCAGTGTCGGCACCGTCCATATCTGTTTAACCCCTTAGATGCTTCTGTCATTGTGCACCTGCTGAGTCAGGAGCAAAGGAGGAGTGATGGGAGAGGGATTGTCCTTTGACGCACTCTCCTCCATTACTGCTTTCAACTGTATCGGCATCTATGATGGCGATAAGTTGAATGCGGGGGAAGGTGGCGCAACACCGGGCCCCATAGTTTCTTGCTCTGCTAGCCCCTAACACTGCCCTGTGGGCCACATGAAGCAGCCTCAGGGCCGCATGCATAGTCCCCTCATCCCCATCTTGGTATGCATGGCCTCCTCATCCCTATCCTGGTATGCATGGCCCCCTCATCCCTATCCTAGTATGCATGGCCCCCTCATCCCCATACAGGGATACATGACCCCCTCATCCCTATCCTGGTATGCATAGCTCCCTTATTACTATTCTGGTATGCATGGCCCTCATCCCTATCTTGGTATGTATGGCCCTCTCAAAGTACAATGCAACTCCCCCTCATAGAGTACAATGCAGCCCCTCTGCGAGTATAATGTACCACCACCTAAGAGTATAATGCAGTGCCTCCTCATAGAGTATAATGCAGCACCCCCTCAGAATATAATGCAGTGCCCCCTCATAGAGTATAATGCAGCACCCTAATACAGTATAATACAAATCCTCACACACACCCAGTATAATGAAGCCCCCCACAAACCGTATAATGAAACCCCCCACAGACAGTATAATGCTGCTGCCACACACATGCAATATGATCCAGCTGCCACACACACGCAATACTTACCTCTCTTCGTTTCCCCGCTATCTGGCTTCTGCAGTGCATTTCATTGGCTCCTCTGCTGGCACAGCATGGCGCACGATGAAGTGAGGTCATCATGCGCCCGCTGAGTCAGAAGCAGAGTAGTGATGGGAGAGGGAGTGTCATCTGATGATCTCTCCTCCATCACTGCTTTCAACTGTATAAGAGTCTATGATGTCGATAAGTTGATTGTGGGTTTAAAAATGAAGGAAATATACACACCCAGGTTGTCTCCCTCCACATGACCAGTAACATGTTTGGCACAAGATGGACAGACCTTAATGTAATGATCCATAAGACTGAAGTAAAAACATGCGCCATCCCATGGTGAATCGCAGGCAACATAGTATGAAAGGAGACACCTCCTAAATGCATGGGTTTGTCAGACAACACCTGTGTGATCTCCTCTTTAGGAAGAACAACAGGGCAGAGTCAGTGTAAGTTTCTCCTTGAGGCAACTATCCGCCCTGATATCAAGGGCCACGTCGGACTCCAATGACCTTGGAATAGCGTATTGAACCAGAAAATCTTGAAGCCTAGCTGACAAACCCTGACAAAAATGTCTCCTAAGGGCAGGGTAATTCCACTGAGTGTCAGTGGCCCAGCTCTGGAACTCCGAGCAGTACTCCTCAGCCGGCTGGGTCCTCTGCTTGATGTTATGGAGTTTAGACTCAGCCAGGGCGACACCATCAGGATCACCATACAGATCAAACAACTACCAGCTCCTTTATTCTTTGTATGTCTGCCTACCCCTGATGAACCCCCGTCATTCCCTATGGGGGGGAAACGCGTCGGGCATTGCTTAGGGACAATATGACAGAAGCTGGTTTTGGTTATTTGCATGGAACCATTTGAAACTCTGGTAGTTGTTTGATCTACACCACGGGAGACCCCAGCAAATAGATAAGTACATTGGTGGCTATATATTCTGTTGCTTATCTACCTGTACTAATGGGATGATCGAGTCCTTTTGTCTTCATTATATTTATATATTGGGGAGTTTCTCTGCCTATTGCCACTGAGCATTGGTTGTGATCTTCTTTTGATACCTGGAATTTTCTGTTGTCCATATTTGGTCATGGTTATGAAATCGTTGATTAGTATATCATATCTAACCCTGAGGACATATACTAATAGTCCACTTTGTGTTTTACATCCAACACTGACATATTAATACAGTGGGACAAGTGTGGACATGTCCCCATAAGGCCTATAACTATAACTATAATAAACACAAGACACCTTTATTGGTTGGAATAAAATGGCCGTGAGGTTTTATTTTGGGTTACAAAATTCCAATTAATTAAATAAATAACCAATAAATAATATCCATAAGTTCATAAGTCCAAATGTCCATAAACTTCCAGAAACCAAATCCACCCAAAGTTGAGTGATTTTTACCCACAAATAAAACCAAACGACAGGTGAATGATAACATAAAGGGAGGGAGGGCGGGCTCTTCTTTTCTTCAAGCGCCGGCGATCTGAGTATCCAACGCCGGCGCCCAGATATATATAACAACCAATTCTGCCCAGCAACTGATTGACAACCAATCAACTATCAAAAATTTAGGCGGGCAAAAAGCCAGTCAGAACCAGATCTGACTGCTTTTACATACATTAACAGTAAATAGCCTGACCTCAATTTGACCCCAATGAATATAATATTAACCCCTTCAAGACCCAGCCTATTTTGACCTTAAAGACCTTGCCGTTTTTTGCAATTCTGACCAGTGTCCCTTTATGAGGTAATAACTCAGGAACGCTTCAACGGATCCTAGCGGTTCTGAGATTGTTTTTTCGTGACATATTGGGCTTCATGTTAGTGGTAAATTTAGGTCAATAAATTCTGCATTTATTTGTGATAAACACGGAAATTTGGCGAAAATTTTGAAAATTTCGCAATTTTCACATTTTGAATTTTTATTCTGTTAAACCAGAGAGATATGTGACACAAAATAGTTAATAAATAACATTTCCCACATGTTTACTTTACATCAGCACAATTTTGGAAACAAAATTTTTTTTTGTTAGGAAGTTATAAGGGTTAAAATTCGACCAGCGATTTGTCATTTTTACAACGAAATTTACAAAACCATTTTTTTTAGGGACCACCTCACATTTGAAGTCAGTTTGAGGGGTCTATATGGCTGAAAATACCCAAAAGTGACACCATTCTAAAAACTGCACCCCTCAAGGTACTCAAAACCACATTCAAGAAGTTTATTAACCCTTCAGGTGCTTCACAGAAGCAGAAGCAACATGGAAGGAAAAAATGAACATTTAACTTTTTAGTCACAAAAATTATCTTTTAGCAACAATTTTTTTATTTTCCCAATGGTAAAAGGAGAAACTGAACCACGAAAGTTGTTTTCCAATTTGTCCTGAGTACGCTGATACCTCATATGTGGGGGTAAACCACTGTTTTGGCGCACGGCAGGGCTTGGAAGGGAAGGAGCGCCATTTGACTTTTTGAATCAAAAATTGGCTCCACTCTTTAGCGGACACCATGTCACGTTTGGAGAGCCCCCGTGTGCCTAAAAATTGGAGCTCCCCCACAAGTGACCCCATTTTGGAAACAAGACGCCCCAAGGAACTTATCTAGATGCATAGTGAGCACTTTGAACCCCCAGGTGCTTCACAAATTGATCCGTAAAAATGAAAAAGTACTTTTTTTTCGCAAAAAAATTCTTTTAGCCTCAATTTTTTCATTTTCACATGGGCAACAGGATAAAATGGATCCTAAAATGTGTTGGGCAATTTCTCCTGAGTACACCAATACCTCACATGTGGAGGTAAACCACTGTTTGGGCACATGGTAAGGCTCGGAAGGGAAGGAGCGCCATTTGACTTTTTGAATGAAAAATTATTTCCATCGTTAGCGGACACCATGTCGCGTTTGGATAGCTCCTGTGTGCCTAAACATTGGCGCTCCCCCACAAGTGACCCCATTTTGGAAACTAGACCCCCCAAGGAACTAATTTAGATGCCTAGTGAGCACTTTAAACCCTCAGGTGCTTCACAAATTGATCTGTAAAAATGAAAAAGTAATTTTTTTTCACAAAAAAATTCTTTTCGCCTCAATTTTTTTATTTTCACATGGGCAGTAGGATAAAATGGATCATAAAATTTGTTGGGCAATTTCTCCCGAGTACGCCGATACCTCATATGTGGGGGTAAACCACTGTTTGGGCACTCGGCAGGGCTCGGAAGAGAAGGCGCGCCATTTGACTTTTTGAATGGAAAATTAGCTCCAATTGTTAGCGGACACCATGTCGCGTTTGGAGAGCCCCTGTGTGCCTAAACATTGGAGCTCCCCCACAAGTGACCCCATTTTGTAAACTAGACCCCCCAAGGAACTTATCTAGATGCATATTGAGCACTTTAAACCCCCAAGTGCTTCACAGAAGTTTATAACGCAGCGCCATGAAAATAAAAAATAATTTTTCTTTCCTCAAAAATGATTTTTTAGCCTGGAATTTCCTATTTTGCCAAGGATAATAGGAGAAATTGGACCCCAAATATTGTTGTCCAGTTTGTCCTGAGTACGCTGATACCCCATATGTGGGGGTAAACCACTGTTTGGGCGCACGGCAGGGCTCGGAAGGGATGGCACGCCATTTGGCTTTTTAAATGGAAAATTAGCTCCAATCATTAGCGGACACCATGTCACGTTTGGAGAGGCCCTGTGTGCCTAAACATTGGAGATCCCCCAGAAATGACACCATTTTAGAAACTAGACCCCCAAAGGAACTAATCTAGATGTGTGGTGAGGACTTTGAACCCCCAAGTGCTTCACAGAAGTTTATAACGCAGAGCCATGAAAATAAAAAAAAAAATTATTTTCTCAAAAATGATCTTTTAGCCTGCAATTTTTTATTTTCCCAAGGGTAACAGGAGAAATTTGACCCCAAAAGTTGTTGTCCAGTTTCTCCTGAGTACGCTGATACCCCATATGTGGGGGTAAATCACTGTTTGGGCACATGCCGGGGCTCGGAAGTGAAGTAGTGACGTTTTGAAATGCAGACTTTGATGGAATGCTCTGTGGGCGTCACGTTGCGTTTGCAGAGCCCCTGATGTGGCTTAACAGTAGAAACCCCCCACAAGTGACCCCATTTTGGAAACTAGACCCCCAAAGGAACTTATCTAGATGTGTGGTGAGCACTTTGAACCCCCAAGTGCTTCATAGAAGTTTATAATGCAGAGCCGTGAAAATAATAAATACGTTTTCTTTCCTCAAAAATAATTATTTAGCCCAGAATTTTTTAATTTTCCCAAGGGTAACAGGAGAAATTTGACCCCAATATTTGTTGTCCAGTTTCTCCTGAGTACGGTGATACCCCATATGTGGGGGTAAACTACTGTTTGGGCACATGCCGGGGCTTGGAATTGAAGTAGTGACGTTTTGAAATGCAGACTTTGATGGAATGCTCTGCGGGCGTCACGTTGCGTTTGCAGAGCCCCTGATGTGCCTAAACAGTAGAAACCCCCCACAAGTGACCCCATTTTGGAAACTAGACCCTGAAAGGAACTTTTCTAGATGTGTGGTGAGCACTTTGAACCCCCAAGTGCTTCATAGAAGTTTATAATGCAGAGCCGTGAAAATAATAAATATGTTTTCTTTCCTCAAAAATAATTATTTAGCCCAGAATTTTTTATTTTCCCAAGGGTTACAGGAGAAATTGGACCCCAAAAGTTGTTGTCCAGTTTCTCCTGAGTACGCTGATACCCCATATGTGGGGGTAAACCACTGTTTGGGCACACGTCGGGGCTCAGAAGGGAAGTAGTGACTTTTGAAATGCAGACTTTGATGGAATGGTCTGCGGGTGTCACGTTGCGTTTGCAGAGCCCCTGGTGTGCCTAAACAGTAGAAACCCCCCACAAGTGACCCCATTTTAGAAACTAGACCCCCCAAGGAACTTATCTAGATATGTGGTGAGCACTTTGAACCCCCAAGTGCTTCACAGACGTTTACAACGCAGAGCCGTGAAAATAAAAAATCATTTTTCTTTCCTCAAAAATTATGTTTTAGCAAGCATTTTTTTAGATTCACAAGGGTAACAGGAGAAATTGGACCCCAGTAATTGTTGCGCAGTTTGTCCTGAGTATGCTGGTACCCCATATGTGGGGGTAAACCACTGTTTGGGCACACGTCAGGGCTCGGAAGTGAGGGAGCACCATTTGACTTTTTGAATACGAGATTGGCTGGAATCAATGGTGGCGCCATGTTGCGTTTGGAGACCCCTGATGTGCCTAAACAGTGGAAACCCCTCAATTCTAACTCCAACACTAACCCCAACACACCCCTAACCCTAATCCCAACTGTAGCCATAATCCTAATCACAACCCTAACCCCAACACACCCCTAACCACAACACTAACCCCAACACACCCCTAACCCTAACCACAACCCTAATTCCAACCCTAACCCTAAGGCTATGTGCCCACGTTGCGGATTCGTGTGAGATATTTCCGCACCATTTTTGAAAAATCTGCGGGTAAAAGGCACTATGTTTTACCTGCGGATTTTCCGCGGATTTCCAGTGTTTTTTGTGCGGATTTCACCTGCGGATTCCTATTGAGGAACAGGTGTAAAACACTGCGGAATCCGCACAAAGAATTGACATGCTGCGGAAAATACAACGCAGCGTTTCCGCGCGGTATTTTCCGCACCATGGGCACAGCGGATTTGGTTTTTCATATGTTTACATGGTACTGTAAACCTGATGGAACACTGCTGCGAATCCGCAGCCAAATCCGCACCGTGTGCACATAGCCTAATTCTAAAGGTATGTGCACACGCTGCGGAAAACGCTGCGGATCCGCAGCAGTTTCCCATGAGTTTACAGTTCAATGTAAACCTACGGGAAACAAAAATCGCTGTGCCCATGCTGCGGAAAAACTGCACGGAAACGCAGCGGTTTACATTCCGCAGCATGTCACTTCTTTGTGCGGATTCCGCAGCGGTTTTACAACTGCTCCAATAGAAAATCGCAATTGTAAAACCGCAGTGAAATGCGCAGAAAAAAACGCGGTAAATCCGCCATAAATCCGCAGCGGTTTAGCACTGCGGATTTATCAAATCCGCAGCGGAAAAATCCGCAGAGGACCAGAATACGTGTGCACATTCCTAGCCCTAACCCTAGCCCTAACCCTAGCCCTAACCCTAGCCCTAACCCTAACCCTACCCCTAACCCTACCCCTACCCCTAACCCTAACCCTACCCCTAGCCCTAACCTTAACCCTAACCCTACCCCTAACCCTAACCCTAACCCTACCCCTAACCCTATTCTATCATTAGTGGAAAAAAAAAAATTATTTATTTTTTTATTGTCCCTACCTATGGGGGTGACAAAGGGGGGGGGTCATTTATTATTTTTTTTATTTTGATCACTGAGATAGATTATATCTCAGTGATCAAAATGCACTTTGGAACGAATCTGCCGGCCGGCAGATTCGGCGGGCGCACTGCGCATGCGCCCGCCATTTTGGAAGATGGCGGCGCCCGGGAGAAGACGGACGGGACCACGGCTGGATCGGTAAGTATGATAGGGTGGGGGGGGACCACGGGGGGGGGATCGGAGCACGGGGGGGGGAATCGGAGCGCGGGAGGGGTGGAACGGAGCGCGGGGGGCGTGGAACGGAGCACGGGGGGGCTGGAACGGAGCACGGGGGGGTGGAACGGAGCACGGGGGGGGTGGATCGGAGTGCAGGGGGGGTGATTGGAGCACGGGGGGGTGATTGGAGCACGGGGGGAGCGGACACGAGCACGGGGGGGAGCGGAGCACAGGGCGGAGGGGAGCCGGAGCAGTGTACCGGCCAGATCGGGGGGGTGGGGGGGGCGATCGGAGGGGTGGGGTGGGGGCACACTAGTATTTCCAGCCATGGCCGATGATATTGCAGCATCGGCCATGGCTGGATTGTAATATTTCACCCGTTATAATGGGTGAAATATTACAAATCGCTCTGATTGGCAGTTTCACTTTCAACAGCCAATCAGAGCGATCGTAGCCACGAGGGGGTGAAGCCACCCCCCCTGGGCTAAACTACCACTCCCCCTGTCCCTGCAGATCGGGTGAAATGGGAGTTAACCCTTTCACCCGATCTGCAGGGACGCGATCTTTCCATGACGCCGCATAGGCGTCATGGGTCGGAATGGCACCGACTTTCATGACGCCTACGTGGCGTCATGGGTCGGGAAGGGGTTAATGAAGGTGCCAGGCCTATGTGGACATGGGACCCCCGCTATATTTCTGCTGTCTCAGCGGGGGGGCTTACATGTCCCCATAAGGCCTATAACTATAACTATAATAAACACAAGACACCTTTATTGGTTGGAATAAAATGGCCGTGAGGTTTTATTTTGGGTTACAAAATTCCAATTAATTAAATAAATAACCAATAAATAATATCCATAAGTTCATAAGTCCAAATGTCCATAAACTTCCAGAAACCAAATCCACCCAAAGTTGAGTGATTTTTACCCAGAAGGCCAAGGTTTGCCCATGTTAAGATTAAATATATCAAGTCCGATATCGGACAAATGAACCAAATCATTTCTAAACATTCCAGGTAAAAAACCTTCTAAATCCGTATGTCTAAAAGAAAACCCAGAAATAAGAGGTGAAAACTTCTTCATGGAGAAATTAACCCTCTTCCGGATTTTATCCAAAAATGAAAGTTGACTACAGTGCCAAGCACGCCTGGGAATGATTTCTGAAAAAACGACACCAGACAACGGAAAAGTCTGTCTTAACCCTCCGTCACATACAACTGATCTGACAGGTGCTTCTCTTTTACTTTCATTTCTCCTTCCTCACCAGATTGTGAGGAAACCCCCTCCCTCCAGGTAGTCTCCTGTCTCTTGAAGGTCTGTGAAACCTGATATCACAGTTGGATTTCAGAGCTTCAGGGGAGAGGATATAGCTGCACAGATCTCTCAGGCTCATTGTATGTGAATACGTCACATTCAGTAAGGTTGGTATTTTATGTTTTTATTCATCACAATAGTTTATTTAGCTTGTTTTATGAATGTGTAGCACAAAATGTGAGGATATTTCATAGAAATAAGGGAGATTTTATAAAAGAAAGTGTGCTGCTCAGGCATATACAGTAGTTCCCTAACATATTCCTTCTCTTGCTTCAGATTATCTGCTGAAATGGAGAGGAAAATGTACAATTTATCCAAACAACTTGATGTTGAGGAAGTAACAAACATGCTGTTAGATGATAGAGACCTCACACTTAATGAGGATTTAGGAGAGGAAAGTGAGATTGATTCTCATGATGAGGTGGAAGAATGTGTCCTGGATTGTGAAACAGAGCAAGATGGTGACAGTGGTGAGGATGAAGAAGTTGGATCATATTATATTGGAAAAGATAAAAATACTAAATGGAACAAGAAGCCATTCCAGAAAAAACGTACTTCTTCTATCAACACTTCATGATGATGCTGTCATCGATCCTGGGACTGGGGCAGAAAAAAACCCGGAGATAATTACATTTTACAATGCCACCAAAGGGGGTGTGGATACAGCAGATCAGATGTGCTCCACTTTCAACGTCAGCAGAAACATCAAACGCTGGCCAATGGTCATATTTTTTGCTATGTTGAATTTGGGTGGTATAAATTAACATAGTAACATAGTAACATAGTTAGTAAGGCCGAAAAAAGACATTTGTCCATCCAGTTCAGCCTATATTCCATCATAATAAATACCCAGATCTACGTCCTTCTACAGAACCTAATAATTGTATGATACAATATTGTTCTGCTCCAGGAAGACATCCAGGCCTCTCTTGAACCCCTCGACTGAGTTCGCCATCACCACCTCCTCAGGCAAGCAATTCCAGATTCTCACTGCCCTAACAGTAAAGAATCCTCTTCTATGTTGGTGGAAAAACCTTCTCTCCTCCAGACGCAAAGAATGCCCCCTTGTGCCCGTCACCTTCCTTGGTATAAACAGATCCTCAGCGAGATATTTGTATTGTCCCCTTATATACTTATACATGGTTATTAGATCGCCCCTCAGTCGTCTTTTTTCTAGACTAAATAATCCTAATTTCGCTAATCTATCTGGGTATTGTAGTTCTCCCATCCCCTTTATTAATTTTGTTGCCCTCCTTTATTAATTTAATTTATCAAGATAAATTCACAAGTAATTTATCTTGAAAACAAGCTTGAACCACTCCGTAGACGATTGTATCTGAAAAAATTGGCCCATGAACTAGTACTTGGAGAGCTACGCAGGAGAAGCGTGAAAACAATCGGTATCCCCTCTCGCCTTCAAGTTCAGCTCAAAAGGTTCCGCCCAGAAGATGATGGTGAAAAGTCACCATCTGCACCACCTCACAAAAGAAGGAGATGCACCACCTGCCAAACGGAAAGCGGAACCAGAAGGCTTTCAAATTATGAATGTCTCAAATGTCATAAAGCAATTTGCCTGACACATGCAAAAATGGTGTGTAATTCTTGCTATTTGCTCTGCAAGTGTGACTTTTCTGGGGAAACCTCAGCATCTACTTCTGATTGAATATGTTTTTAATAGTACTTAAGGTACCTTAAAATTAAGTTTGTGTTCAAAAATTTTCTTTGTACATTTTTTTGAGCGAGTCGAACTGGGGACTATTTGGCGGGAGTTTTGAAAAGTTTGTATTTCATAGTTATTAGTTTTATGTTAAGTAAATGTTTTTTTTTGCAACTGATTATGTGTAGTCTCTTTTATTACATCCCTATGAAGGTCACTGATCACTTTTAGAGCACTGAAATTGCAAACATTAGATATTATAGGTATTTTTCCAGCAGGCGCCTGACAGGCACATTGTATGTGAACTCATTAGTCCGAATATTGTATGTGACGGAGGGTTAAATAAATAAGATCTGACCGCATAATGGCCAGCAAATTCAAAGTGTTGATTCTTCCTAAATCATTCCCAGCGAGATGCACTACAATTAAATCCGGATAAGGGAACCTCTCCAAACAACTCTTTACCTCGTACACCAAAGAAGGCCAATTCAGGCCGCGAATGCCGTGCCAAAAAACTTGAACTTTAGAAGAATGGAACAACAGATTTTCAGAATATGATCGAAGGCCGGCCCTCTTCTGAGCCCAGAAGACAAATGAATGCCCAACGATCCAAATAACTGCGGGGTATAAGAGAAATGAAAATTAATCGGGATATAAATCAGGACGAACATAAATTTTGAATCTTTTCGACTCCCATCTTCCCATTTTTTTAATTCTATCGTCAGACAAGCCAGCTCTTGAGGCTTCTGTAGCCGCACCTATTCTGAAAGAATGGGAAGTAATTTTGAGATGACCTTTACCCAAAAATGCCAAACACTTCTTCAAAATAAAATTGAATTGAAAGACCGTCACCGGGGATGAATCCCTATGAATAAATAGGGAGCCTTCAGCTGGAGGCCTAAACGTAATCCATTTGGACAGAATAGCCACAGGACAAATTTTAGAGTCAGGAAACGAATTCAATCTTAGTTCAGATCCCCTCCCCAGCTGATCCGTTTTAGACTTTCTAATAAACAAAAGAAGAAACGATTCAAAAATTCTGACGTCCGAGAGCATGAGCCCTGGCGGGACAGATTTCTTGGCCGACACTACCTCGCCAACCCTCAGTGCCCCAAAAAAGGAAATAGAAAATATGGAATTAAACAAAAGCGCTTCCTCAAAGTTCTTACAAACATGCGCGAGGGCAGAACAAATGTCAATTAACAAAGAAATAGAAATAGAGCACCTTGAATCCGGAAAAAACCTTTCCCTTTTCAGGCCCTTCAAAAATTGCTTAACTAAGAAAAATTCCGTTAACGCAGTACCGCCATGCAATTTCAAAAAGAAAGAGACTCCCGCAAAGCTTTTGGCTATTGCGGAGTAAGATAAGCCTTGCTTGACCAGAGACTCTGCAAATTTCAAAGCCGAAGTCGGGTCAGAAACAGAGGCGTCAAAACCGAAAAGTACAGAAAAATCAACCCATTTCTTCCATGCAGCTGAGTAATCAGCCCATGATCTGCTTGATAACGAGTTCTGAATAAAATAGGGAATTAAATCGGAATCAGGTCCTGAATTGAAAGGGGGCAATCGTACGCCTCTTTGTCTGCCATTGGGACCTGTAGATAAAAATCATGCCACTGACGATGCAATATAAGACCAGCTAAATAACTAACTTTACCACCTCCCGAGACTGCCTTTAACCAAATATTGCAATTTAAACATTCCAAAACCAATCTCCTCAAAATTTTTGCTGCATATGCATTTTTGGATGAAAGGGTATTGATAGAAAAAATTACTGCCTGATTCATTGAATGTAGTAGAACCCTGGAGTTTCGCAATTCACGGCCCCATAAGCAAATACATAGCAGGATTGACAAAAGCTCAGTAATAAAAGGGGTTTTGTTTAATTTTCTAGCAACCCAATTGACAGGCCAGTCCAGGGATACCCAGTGAGATTGGAACAAACAAGCTACTCCTAGAGTGGCGTCTGTAGAAAAAACGAGGGGAATAGAATCCGAAGAGATAAAAGGAGATTGGATTATTGATCTGCCATTAAAACCCGCTAAAAATGATAGCCAGATTCTGGCGTCCTCTTTTACCTCGGAATGCAATCTGATATGAGAATTAGGAGAAGAATGCCCTTTAGTAGCTTCGTAAAGCGACCTGGAAAAAACCCTGCCAATCGGAATGACCCTTAAGGAAAAGTTCAGTAGCCCCAGCAGGGATTGAAGCTCCTTAAGAGTGATTTTGTCTTTTGATAACAAGGTTTCCAGAGAGCTACGAAGCTTGTCAATCTTATCCTTAGGCAGGACAGTTTCCATTTTTACCGAATCGATCGTGACGCCCAAAAATTCAATGCGACAAGAAGGGCCTACTGTTTTCTCGTGGGCAATTGGGACTCCGAAAAATGCGCACAATTCAAGAAACCTAGAAAGAGTATTTTCACAAAACATAGATTGGGATGGGCCAACAAAAAGGAAGTCATCTAGATAGTGTAGAATACCTGCCTCACAACCGCTAGACTCCAAAACCCAATGCAAAAAACGGGAAAAATTCTCAAAATAGAAACAGGACAGGGAAAAACCCATAGGAAGGCATTTGTCAAAAAAGAAGCAGTTATCAAAGTGAAAACCCAATGAATTAAACCCCTCCGGATGAACTGGGAGAAGCCTGAAGGCAGATTTAATGTCTGATTTGGACATAAGGGCATTAGGGCCAAATTTTCTAAGCATATCCAGAGCGCCATCAAAGGAGGAGCAGGAGACAGAACACATTGTCTTGTCCACCTCATCATTCAGTGATTGGCCGACTGGATAAGATAAGTGGTGAATCATCCGGAAAGAACCTGGCTCCTTTTTGGGAACAATACCCAGGGGGGATAAACGAAAATTTAAAAATGGGGGGGACAAAAAGGGGCCGGCGACTCTGCCTAACTCGATTTCAGAACAAATTTTTTCCCTAGCGACATCAGGGAAGTCGGCAATGGACGGGAGATTTTTAACTAAAACACAACCAGAACCTTTGAATTGAGGAACACGAAAACCCAACGAGAAACCGTCATATAGTAAACTACTGATCTCCCTGTCTGGGTATTTGCTTAGCCAGTGGACCATTTTTTCCAGCCTCACTGGCGATTGAGCCCTTTGAAATTGATTCCTTAGAGGATTGCTGGGCAGCCTGCTTTTTAAAGCACTTGGACATTGAGTGGGAATTCCCACAGAAAGAACATTCGTGCCGAAAACGGCAACTATTGTTCCACTTACAGAAAGAATCATTGTAAGCAAAACAAACACCTTTTTTGCTGACAGAAACAGCAGGCTGCCTAGTAACAGCATTCCTCATGGGAAGCATTAGATTAATCCATAGCCCAATATCTTTGGAGCCCCATTTTACCTCCGGGTGAACTGACAGCTTATGTCTAAATGCCTCATCATAACTGAGCCATGCGGAGCCACCAAAGTTCCTATAAGCCTCCAAAATAATGTCAACGTGTTGGAAGAGACTACTACAAAGGTTAGGTGATTTCTAACACGGCAGCATAGATGGCAAACGCCTGGACCCAGTTATTAAAGGACCTAATACTACGTTTAGGGTCATCGTGCTCAGATTTGTCATCTTTTTTCTCAGGCTTAGGGGGGTGATCCCTACTAGGTAACAATGAAAACAGATCGACAAATTGATTATTCCAAATGAGCTCCTTCACAGAGGGGCTCAGATGGAATCCCAGAGGGGAAAGCTCACAAGTTAAAGCCTCCTTGAATGGGTTCATAGGAGGCATGCTAAGGGCAGGAGCTTCTGGGCGAAAAATAGCAGGAGAAGCTGCTGCCCGAGATGAGCTATTAGCCTCGCTTAACGCTTCGGCTACTACAGATTTAATTAAGTCTCTTAATTGGTTCTGAGGGGCAGACAAGGGGATATTACAAGCCTCACCCCTCGCAGGTCGGTCGTCCGGTCTTCCTCCTTTTTCACAGCCCGCGCTCCAGCCAGCAGAATGGGGCGAGCGCAGCTGCCTTGCGATTCTCGGATCATGGTCCTCCTCTTCGTCAGATGACAGGGGGGGCGGAGCGGACCTCGAGCCCCGTGCAGCAGCCGCAGGAGCCGACCGAGCGCCAGCGGAGAGGGGCACCGCAGCGCTTTTACGGCCGGTGCCCTTTCTGGCTCTTCCGGCCGCTCCTGATGACGTGGACGGCTCACCCAGCTGATGGCCGCCGAAATCTCGCGGAGGGCTGCGAGACGTCGACGCGCAGCGGCGGCGTGACTTCCGGCTTTCTTCTGACAGGCCGGGCCTGGACGCCGCAGGAGACGGAGCAGGGGAGGAAGCCGCCTTCTGTCTTCTGGTCCTCACCGGAGGGCTCACAGCGGCCGGAGTTCCCATCTCTTGCCCCGCAGCTGGCACCGCAGGTTCCGGAACAGGAGGAGGAGAGACGGCTTCGGAGGCTGCTAATGGAGGTTTCATAGCCAAGCAGCTCCTCAGCCAATCCTCTCCGTCCTCCCCGCCGGCTCTTGATAGGAGTTCCTGAAGGAGCTACTCCATCGCTCGGTGAGGTCTCTTCTTTTCTTCAAGCGCCGACGATCTGAGTATCCAACGCCGGCGCCCAGGTATATATAACAACCAATTCTGCCCAGCAACTGATTGACAACCAATCAACTATCAAAAATTTAGGCGGGCAAAAAGCCAGTCAGAACCAGATCTGACTGCTTTTACATACATTAACAGTAAATAGCCTGACCTCAATTTGACCCCCAATGAATATAATATTAATGAAGGTGCCAGGCCTATGTGGACATGGGACCCCCGCTATATTTCTGCTGTCTGAGCGGGGGGGCTTACATTATTTAATAAGATATAGGAGTGTGTACAACGATATCTTATTTTTTCATTGATCGTTTATCTAAGGCATTGATATGCTTTTTTATCCTATTTAGACAAAATATATATTTTTTTGCACTCCATGTACCCGTTGGCGGGTTTAATCATCTGATTGTACTTCACCGTTAGGTGGGCATTGCCTTTTTAGACATTGTGCTTTGTAGTGCCCCCTTTCTTGTACATAGATTAAGTACACTTACTCATCTGATTCTACGTTACTGCTAGGGGGGCATTGTTTTGTAGACATTGCGCTTTGTACCGCCCCCTCTGGTATACTAATTACATTTCTGATAATATATATATTTTTTTGTGTATATTCTTTTTTTTGGGTTATTCTTTGCATTTTGTTTTGTTTTTTTCTCTCACGGGTATTGGAGTTGTATGTGGGACAATATCTTTTGTCTATCTCTTATTTTAGGGATTGTTAGGGACCCTAGGGTCAGCCGTCGTTGAGTGGGGGCGCCTACCGCAGTAAATTAGGATGTCTACCTCCACTGTCAGGCAGTTAGCATTTTTAGGTTAAAACAGGGCTCACCAGCCTCTTTTCTCATTGTAGGTACCTCTTAGGGCGTGTAAGGGTGAGCCGTCGAGGAGTGGGGGCGCCTACCGCAGTAAATTAGGATGCCAACCTCCACTACCAGGCAGGACTCATTGTAGTTCGACGTAGGGTCTGATAGGTATATTTAATACTATTTTACCTTAATTTTTGATAAAAATGGTCTTTTTAGATGTATTATTAAAAGTTATGTTTTAGGGATCCTTGTTTCTTTTGGTTTAGACTTTTTTCTGGGATTCCAAAGTATCGCAGTTAGGTTTTTTTAGTTACCACTTACTCCAGTGAAAGTTTTCATGCTGCTCCAAGGTCACCGGATCATAACAATCATCCCCAAGAAGGGAGACCATAATCTCTATTAATTATTCCTCGATCCCTGAGGATGAAGGGCAGAGCCTGAAATATAATTTACAGCTTGGGACTCAGGAAAACGGTGTTGGTGGTCATAATGTCATGAACACGGGTATGTCCGGCGAATGGCACAACATATACGTACAACAGGATAATAAAGGAAGAGGAAGACACTAATGGTAGGGAGAGGGGAGTGGGACACCTCCTGACACCAACCTGTGCCCATCCCTAAGCTTCCCTAATGAAGCAGGAAGGAAATGAGGGGTACTCTAGCGATGAGAAAAGTTCAATCCACCAGTAAGATAAAAAGTAACTTTTAATTAATCCATTAAAAACTTGTTTTCAACCAGTATGGAACTCAATTCAGATGGGACACGTAAGGAAACCAACCCGTTTCAGCGATATGCCTTACTCATGGTAAGCTCCCCTAATGACCTATGTGGGTCCTTCCCCCCTCCACCATCACGTGCCTAGTACCTGGCTGTCACTCCTACTAACCCTGGCTAGTGCACTGGCCAGTAAGTACGCTAGCCTTGGAACTGCAGATAATATTACACATTGAAAGAGACAAACAAGAGATTGACAGAAAGAATACAACTTAGGTCAGAATCTACTGCTAAGCTCCACAGCAGCAAAGTAAACGGCACCAGGTAAACAGGACTCCAACAGCGGCAATACCACAACCAAAGGAGAACTCCACACACCTAGTTCTCACACCTCTTGCTCTGAACAGGAGCTTACAGACCACTGTACCTGGGTGACCCCGTTACTATCTTTCGGCTTAGCGTAAATATGGAAATCATTGGCACCGATCGGAGTAGAGAGGGATCTCACTCACTCTGCTATGCCGATCGATATTGCTGTCTTTATTGACAGTGGCATACCTGGGGTTAAACGCTTGCAATCAGCGTTTCTTCAGAGTGTCAGCTTCTGTATATTATATAGCTGACACCCACTGATGATTGTGCCGGCTTTGCGAGTGAGTGATTTGTGGGAACGCACCTCCTGCGGCGCCTTTAAATGTGTGGCGGATGTCGTGATGGGGCTAATCATGTGAAATGCATGCTCGATGGAATAGAGATCTGGTGATTGACTTGGCCATTGCAGAATATTCCACTTTTGTTTGATCTAAAAAACTCCTGGGTTGCTTTCACAGTATGACTTGGGTCGTTGTCCATCTGTACTGTGATGAACTGTCCAATCAACCTTGCTGCATTTGGTTAATCTGAACAGAAAGTATAACCCTGCCACATCTTCAATAAAAACTAGTGGAAAACATGGATGCCCATGCCATCATACTGCCTCCACTATGTTTTACAGAAGATGTGGTGTGCTTTGAAATTTTCATAATTTCTTATTTTCATCATTCTGGTACAGGTTGATCTTGGTTTTATCTGTCCAAAGAATGCTTTTCCAAAACTAAGGTGGCATCCTTGATGTGTTTTTTTTACAAAGTCTAATCTGTCCTTTCTATTTTTAACACTGATTAATGTGTTGCACCCTGTGGTGAACTTTCTGTATTTGTTCTTATGTAGTCTTCTCTTTATGGTAGACCTACATACTGAAACCCCTACATTACTTCCCAAAGAGTGTTGTTCACTTGGGTGGATGTTGTGAAGGGGATTTTCTTCACAATGGAAAGGATTCTACGATCATTCACCACTGTTGTCTTGTATGGAGATTTTTGAGTTCCCAGGCTCACCAGTGCGCTCTTTATTTTTTTCAGAATGTGCCAAACTGTTGATTTGGCCACTTCTAACATTTCTGATATCTCTCTTATGGAATTCTCTTTTTTTTCAGCCTAATGTATATTTCCCTTCTATTGAGAGCTACTTTATCCTCATATTGTGAGTTTGTAACAGAGGCCAGGTGGGCAGTCGTGGCTGAGGGTGTCAGTACTGGCCCTCCCTGGCCCTCCGTCTCATAAACATATTGTCCCTTCTGTGGTGCACTTACTTGTACATTAGGGTCCTTCTCGGTCTGCTGGGGCTCCATTCCTTTAAGCACCACATATTGACAGGCAGAGTCCGCATTCAGTTCCAGCAAAGCAACTTTACTCAGTTCTTTTCACAGCTCGTCCAGTTTAGTCACAGAGATAACACAAGATTCTTCACAAAGTATAACCTTTCCTTTTCCTGTGCTGTTCCTCATTCCTCCAGGAATATCGCAGGGTCATACCATCGCCTTTCGGTGCGGCAGCTTTCTGACTGGCCAGCCTAACTCGCTTCAGGAGTTCTCAGTCTGTTTTGCCCCAGACATTTAGGATAGTTCCCACGAAATTAGCTGCTACCATCTTGATGCTGCCCTGTTTTCCTCCACCACCGTGTGACTGTCAACCCATAGGCCTGGACGGCTGGGCTCCCAGATTCAACGTTGCGGGACACAACTGCCCTGTCCTGGCTCCCAGCCTTCTCTGCCTATCTCCAGGAAGTTCCCCCAGCTTACACCCAGTTGGCGCCTCCTAGTTAACTAACTCCTATTGGTCTATCTTATCCCATTATGCCCTCCTCTAGTGAGCTAATCTAAATACTACACTTCTCCCTACATTTATACAATACGAGGAATATATGTACATTACATTAGACATTATAGCAGCATTGTAAGACATGTGAGGTAATATGTATATATACAGGACATTACACAACATAACATTACCACAAGAAATATACCAGTCCTTCAGGGACGTATGTAAGGAATGTGGGGCATGAACCAGTCTCTGTACCCCCTTACAAGTTCACAGCAACAGCTTCCAAAGGCAAATGCCACACCATACCTGTAATCAGCTCTAGATCTTTTACCTGCTTAATAATGATGGATTAATAAATAGTCCATTAAAGAACGTTTTGAGATTTTTGAGACTTTAAAAAGAGGCAGCTACATATTAAAGAACTGTAATTCCCAAACATTTACTCCAATTAAGATGTGAATGTATTTACATGCTAATTATGCAAATTAGGGTCCATGTAAAGATCATGTCTACAACTGTGAACATTTGATTTTCTTTTATTGTGCAGAAAAAAAGAAATAGGACAAAATAATTGAAAACTTCAGTGTGCACAACTATTCACCCCCTAAAGTCAGTACTTTCCAGAGCCTCCTTTTGCGGAAATTACAGCTGCTAGATGTTTTGGATAACTCTCTATGAGGTTTTCACATCTTGCCACTGAGATTTTTGCCCATTCGTCAGGGCAAAACTGCTCCAGCTCCTTCAAGTTAGGTGGTTTCCTCTGGTGAGCAGCAATCTTCAGACAGGCTGAAACTGGTTTTGCTCAAGAATATCCCTGTATTTTGCACCATCCATCTTCCAGAGGTGCAGGAGCCCATGTCATCAGTCCCGCACTCAGGGAGCAAATTTACGATATTTTCACAAATAACACAAGTCATATTGAACAAATTGAACTCTCTCCTTGACAACCTCCAATCTGGCTTCCACCCCCACCACTCCACTGAAACTGCTCTGACCAAAATTACTAATGACTTACAGCCAAAGCTAACAGACAGTTCTCGATCCTCCTCCTTCTCGACCTGTCCTCTGCTTTTGACACAGTCGACCACTGCCTATTGCTACAGATTCTTTCTTCCCTGGGCATCAAAGGCCTTGCCCTGTCCTGGATTGCCTCATACCTTTCCGACTGCATATTTAGCGTTTCCCACTCCCACACTACCTCCTCACCCCGCCCCCTCTCTGTTGGAGTCCCTCAAGGCTCTGTCCTAGGGCCTCTACATTTTTCCATCTATACCCTTGGCCTAGGACAACTCAAAGTCCCATAGCTTCCAGTACCACCTATATGCGGACGACACTCAGATCTACCTCTCTGGCTCAGATGTCGCCTCTCTTCTGTCCAGAATCCCGAAGTGTCTGTCAGCCATATCCTCCTTCCTCAACTCTTGCTTCCTAAAACTCAATCTAGACAAAACCAAACTCATCATCTTTCCCCCATCTTGCGTATCCCCCCTACCTGATCTATCTATTATGGTAAAAGGCATCATGCTCTCTCCCGCATCTGAAATCCACTGCCTCGGGGTAACTCTTGATTCTGCCTTGTCCTTCAAACCACATGTCCAAACTCTTGCCACCTCCTGTCGCCTCCAACTCAAAAATATTGCCAGAATCCATCCCTTCCTCAGCCCACAATCTACTAAAACTCTTGTGCATGCCCTTATCATCTCCCGCCTCGATTACTGCAACACCCTCCTCTGTGGCCTCTCCGCTAACTCCTTTGCAACACTCCAGTCTGTCCTCAACTCTGCTGCTCGGCTAATCCACCTCTCTTCTCACTACTCCCCTGCTTCACCCTTCTGCAAATTCCTCCACTGGCTCTCAAATCCCCAACGAATCCAGCTCAAACTACTAACTCTGATCTACAAAGCCATCCACAACCTGTCATCTCCCTATATCTCTGAACTAATCTCCCACTATCCTCCCTCACGTAATCTTCGATCCTCCCAAGACCTCCTACTCTCCTCCACACTTATTTGTTCCTCACACAACCGCCTCCAAGATTTCTCCCGAATATCCCCCATCCTCTGGAATTCCACGCCTCAACACGTCCGATTCTCCACCACCCTCGCATCCTTCAGACGGAACCTGAAAACCCATCTCTTCAGGAAAGCCTTCAGCCTGCAATAACCATTCTGCCGCCTCACCACCGCCCGAGCTGCTGCCTCACCAACCACCCAAGCTGCTGCCACGTCACCAGCCACCCGAGCTGCCATGTCACCAGAGCTGCCGCCCCACCAACCACCCGAGCTTCCGCCTCACCACCACCAGTGCTGCAGCACACCGACCTCCTGTCTCTTCCCCATTATCCCAAAGAATGTAAGTCCGCAAGGTCAGGGTCCTCTCCCCTCTGTACCAGTCTGTCATTGTAAATTCGTTTACTGTTAACGATATCTATAACTCTGTATGTAACCCCTTTTCACATGTACAGCACCATGGGATTAATGGTGCTATATAAATAAATAATAATAATAATTTCACCACGATCATGAAGTACAATATGTCATGAGAAAACAATCCCAGATTTAGTGGAACCTGTTGAAGCTAGAGTTACTACTTCATAAAATGATATTAGTCAGATTAAAAAAAAATGAGGTAATTAACCTATAAAGTGGCTCAGTCTTTGAGGGGTTAATGTTGTTACAGCCTCTGTGGCCTTTCAGAAGAGGTGTGTATATACTGACAGACCATGTGACACTTATATTGCACAGAGGCAGACTTCTTTTCACTAAGTAGGTGACTTATGAAGGTAATTGTTTGCACCAGAATTCTCAGGGGCTTCATAGCAAAAGGGGTGAATAGTTGTGCACATGCCAATTTTTAGTTATTTGATCCCATAAGTTTAATTTATGGCTATATTTTTCTCACTTCACCAACTTAGACTATTTAGTTCTGATGCATCACATAGGACTCGGCAAAATAGGTAAAAAGCCAATACTTTCGCAAGCCACTGTATATAATGTGCCACCTCAGCTTAAAGGGACTGAAGGGTTGAAATGACAAATTCTGTGATAGTGGAAAAAAAGCCAGAGCTGACAATCTAACGCCAGCACATTATGTAGTTAATAGACAATTAGAAAAATGAATTCTCTATAATTTTCCACCCAAATCAAAACACTCTAAAAGTTTTTTCATTTTAATCGCACAGATGATAATGTTCTGCTTCTTAGCCAAACATATAATAAGTACATTAAGATTTGTGTTGAAATGTTTCTGTAACTCATATTATAGTAATTATGAAATGAAAGACTGAGCACATTTCACATTGTGTAAATTAGTGACTGATATTGAAATTCATGTGCATGACTTCACAAAGTGAAAAAAGGAAGTGGAGTTGGTGTATGAATGATAATTTATCAGTCTCCTCAATTAGGAATAAATACTTGTTCTTTGTGCTATAGAATTAATGGGCCAATCCACATGCACACTTGCTTTTTACCTAAACTAATTAATGATATGCTAAGTTCTCCCAGTTTTCTAGATAATGAGCCCCAACATTCAGTTCTTGCACTGTACCAAACAGTTGATGACCTCAGTCTGTGAAAAATATTGATCTTGGTGTTATCTCTTAATTTATAAAAAAATAGGTATAATGATTTAGCTGTACAGCTGACTCCAAGACTTTACATAATATAAATATATATAATAATACTCATTTTCAGCTCCTGATGTATAATATGACAATGTCAGTTGAAAACCATGGTCCCAATTTATAACATTCTCAACTCAAATGCAAAGAATTAGCTAATGATCTTTTTTCCATCATACATACAGCACCTTTATACAGTTCACTTATGAGAACTAAAATATAATACTATAATTTCAATTTCATAGAATTTATGTTAAACGGAATCTGTCACCAGATTTTTACTACCTCATCTGAGATCATGTAGCCCATGTGTTCCTGTTCTCATCTGAGATCAGCCTGATATAGGCAACAAGATCATGAATCCAAAGATGTATCACTTAGTTTACTTGGTGCAGCCATTTTGACGCAATCAGAATTTATACGTACAGAATGTAGCAAAGCTGAGAAAGCTAACTCTGTCCATACCAGACTCTGTTGTGCATAGTTTGTTGACAATGAGCTGCTTATTACAGGAGAGGGCATGGTCGGACTAGCTTGCATTCTGTGTTGTAGTCAGGCGCGGACTGGGCCAGGTGGCAAAGACGCATTTGCCCCCCCGGGCCGTTAATTATCAACAGACAGGGCCGCCCTTCCTCCATGCAGCATGTATTGTTAACTGTTTATTCAAGACTATCTGCTTGCAGCCACACACAGCTGTGTCTGGACACTTCACACAGTGAGCAAGCTGAGACCCCTTTGCTATGGCACCCGGCACACTGCTGGGATTGGAAGTGCGAGCAGGCCAGGGTTCACGCAGGGTTCAGAGAGACGGGTTGTGTACCGCGTGCTACGTAAGCACGCCTCTGAACCCTGTCTGACCCCTGAGGCTGAGCAGGAAGATATCCAGTCACAGCCATTACACAGGCAGGCTGAATGATGATCTAGTCTATATAGTGGTCCCGTCCCACAGTCCACTCCAGTGTCTACCACATTCCCAGGCTGCTGCCCAGTGCCTGCACCCTGCAGGTAAATGAAGTAGTGATGTGTCCTTTGTGAAGGATCCAGATGATATGAAGGACGGCAGCTGGCTCACCACTGGGAGCTGAGCTGTTTTGTTTTTTTTCTCCTGGTGTTTGCTTAGATTTCTCTTCCCACCTGACTGGGGGCTGGGAGGAGTTGAAGAGGAAACTTAGAGCAGTGTTTACAATGCTTGACTTGCTATACATCCTTTCTTAAAGGGACCGCAGATATTAGCTGGTGCTGGGTCACTCAGCACATGGAGAGTGAATCAGTGATGAAGCCTTTTTGGTGAGCAGAGCCGAGTGAGCCGGATCACCAAAAAAGAGCCGGACTGCCCATCACCACGTCCATACATCTCCTATCCTGGCTGCACAGACTGCTGTAGAGTGCTGTTAGTGGCCATCTGACTCTGCAGCAGCGCAATGCTCCTGGGACAATGAATTCATCATTGTCTCTCATCCAAAGAAAGATCCAATATGTGATGTCCGCATGGAGTGTAATTAAATACCTGAGCGCCGCTGTAGTGTATTAGGCTGGGTGCACACGTGGCGTGTTTGCTGCAGATTGGACGCTGCGCACACATAGATATATAATATATCTATATACATAATTGTCTAAGGGGTATTTCCGTCTGTCCTTCTGTCACAGTTATTCATTCACTGATTGGTCTCGGCAGCTGCCTGTCATGGCTGCCGCAACCAATTAGCGACGGGCACAGTCCGATTAGTCCCTCCCCTGCTCCCCTGCACTCACTGCCCGGCGCCCGCTCCATAATCCCCTCCACTCACCGCTCACACAGGGTTAATGGCAGCGGTAACGGCCCACGGTGTAACGCACTCCGTTACCGCTGCTATTAACCCTGTGTGTCCCCAACTATTTACTATTGATGCTGCCCATGCAGCATCAATAGTAAAAATAGATAATGTTAAAAATAATAATAAAAAAAAAAACCTGCTATACTCACCCTCCGCCGCCTTTCTCGCTCCTCGCCACGCTCCCGGGACCGCTCCATTGCAAGCAGCAGCTTCCGGTCCCGTCCCAGGGCTGGTGTGCGACAAGGACCTGCCGCGACGTCATCATAGGTCCTGCTCGCCCTGGGAGCTGAAGCTGAGCGGTCCCGGGAGCGTGGAGAGGAGCGAGAAAGGCGGCGGATGGTAAGTATAGCAGGACTTCCAACAGGCCTTCGGAAGGTGAGTACCGTATATGTTTATTTTTTTTTTAAGTCTCTATACTACGTGGCTCTGTGCTGGGCAATATACTACGTGACTGGGCAATATACTACGTGGCTCTGCTATATACTATGTGGTTGGGCAATATACTACGTGGCTCTGCTATATACTACGTGGCTGGGCAATATACTATATGGCTGGGCAATATACTATGTGGCTGGACAATATACTATGTGGCTGGACAATATACTACGTGGCTGGACAATATACTACGTGGCTGGACAATATACTACGTGGCTGGGCAATATACTACGTGGCTGGACAATATACTATGTGGCTGGGCAATATACTACGTGACTGGGCAATATACTATGTGACTGGGCAATATGCTACGTCGCTGGGCAATATACTATGTGGCTGGGCAATATACTATGTTACTGGGCAATATACTATGTTACTGGGCAATATACTACGTAGCTGGGCAATATACTACGTAGCTGGGCAATATACTACGTGGTTGGGCAATATACTACGTGGACATGCGTATTCTAGAATACCCGATGCGTTAGAATCGGGCCACCATCTAGTATATATATATATATATATATACACACACCGTATTTTTCGGACTATAAGACGCACCGGACCATAAGACGCACCCCAAATTTGGGGTGAAAATTTGCAGAAAAAAAGATTTTTTATAAGATGGGGGTCCGTCTTATTGTCCGAATTTACAGTATCTTACCTGAGGGATGGCGGTGGCAGAGCAGGGTCACAGGAGGCAAGGTGTCGGCAGAGGTGGGGTGATGCTGGGATGAGGAGGTGCTGGGATGAGAAGGTGCTGGGATGAGGAGGTGCTGGGATGAGAAGGTGCTGGGATGAGAAGGTGCTGGGATCAGGAGGTGCTGGGATGAGAAGGTGCTGGGATCAGGAGGTGCTGGGATCAGGAGGTGCTGGGATCAGGAGGTGCTGGGATCAGGAGGTGCTGGGATCAGGAGGTGCTGGGATGAGAAGGTGCTGGGATCAGGAGATGCTGGGATCAGGAGGTGCTGGGATCAGGAGGTGCTGGGATCAGGAGGTGCTGGGATCAGGAGGTGCTGGGATCAGGAGGTGCAGTGAGAGGTATGGCGTGAGAGGGGTCCCTGGCTTACCATGCAGGCTTACCTTGGTGGCAGAGGTGCGGTGGCAGAGGTCCGGTGGCAGAGGTGCGGTGGCGGGGGTGTGGCGGCAGAGGAGGCGCAGTAAGCGGGGTCCCTTTCCCCGGTATGGTGATGCAGCAGGCCCAGTATGCAGCAGAGCCGGGTGAATCCTCTTGTTATCGGTGGGCGCGGACATCTTCCTGAGGCCGAGCGCGTGCAGATGAAGCGCTCTGCTCCCGGGGCTTCAGGAAAATGGCCACCGCGATCTCCATCTGCGCACGCGCGGCCTCCGGAAAATGGCCGCCACCACCGATAACAAGAGGATTCACCCGGCTCTGCTGCATACCGGGCCTGCTGCATCACCATACCGGGGAAAGGGACCCCGCTTACTGCGCCTCCTCTGCCGCCACACCCCCGCCACCGCACCTCTGCCACCGGACCTCTGCCACCGCACCTCTGCCGCCACGGTAAGACTGCATTGCGACTATTAGACGCACCCCCCATTTTCCCCCCTTTTTTTGGGGGGAAAAAGTGCGTCTTTTAGTCCGAAAAATACGGTATATATATGAGATGTTTATATAGTGTAGAGATGTTTATATGGTGTAGAGAAGTTTATATAATGTGGCGCTATGTATGTATTGTGGAATTCACACTATATATACACTGCTGCCACATCTCTACACTATATAATATATACACCGCTCTATATTCCTTAACACGGTATATAATATGCAGCTGTGTATATAATAGATTGTAGTATGCTGTATATACTAGTGTATAAAGCCGAGACTTTCAGCATATTTTTTTTGTGCTGAAAACGCCCCCCTCGGCTTATACACGAGTCATTGTCACAGAAAGACGGAGAGGGAGCAGCGGGTCACAGAGGCAGGAGCCGGTGGCTGAGGCTAAAGCCTGTGCCGCTGCTAAAGAGAAATGAATATTCACTGCGCTGGCAGTGACTATTCATTTCTCTTACAGTGCACACAGCCACAGCCGCCGGCTTCCAGCACACATCCTACTTACCTTCCCTGCGCGCCCTCGCTGAATCTCGTTCCGGGGCCAGCAGCTCTTCAGGCCGAGCGATCACGTGTCCTCCACTCATTAAGGTAATGAGTATTCACCCCACTCCACTCCCATAGGTGTGGGTAAATATTCATTACCTTAATGAGCGGGGGACACGTGATTGCCAAGCCATAGGAGCTGCTGGCACCAGAACGAGATGCTGCGAGGGCATGCAGGGAAGGTAAGTAGGATGTGTTTTTTTTTAATAGGAACCATGCATACAAGAACAGGGATAAAGAGCCATGCATACAGGGACGGGGATAAGAAGCCATGCATACAAGGACGGGGATAAAGATCCATGCATTCAAGGATGGGGATAAGGAGCCATGGATACAGGGACAGGGGAGCCATGGGGATGTGGGGACAATGTATACCCGGCTTATACTCGAGTCAATAAGTTTTCCCAGTTTTTTGTGGCCAAATTAGGTACCTCTGCTTATACTCGGGTCGGCTTATACTAAAGTATATACGGTATATTGTGGAGCTGTGTATACTTCTACTGTCCTGCATAAATGGTGTAATTCTCAGTATCTATTCTTATTATGTATGTGTGTATCTACAGTATATATCTAGCTATCATTCCGATTAATTGTGAGAAAACTAGCGGACTCTTTATTAGTACATGTGTCAACATTTCGGATCCATAACCGAACATTTCTCTGATATGGAAGTGAAATGTTGCCACATGGGCTAATAAAGAGTATAAAAAAAAAATCTGTTCCATTTTCTTCCACAAAAGTGGTATGATTTTCTTCTCACATCTGATGCCATATTCTACTGTGATTCCACCCTAATGAGTACCTGTATTAAGCCCACGTTCACACGATCAGTATTTGGTCAGTATTTTACATCAGTATTTGTAGCCAAAACCAGGAGTGGAACAAATAGAAGAAAAGAATAATAGAAACATATGCACCACTTCTGCATTTATCGCCCACTCCTAGTTTTGGCTACAAATACTGATGTAAAATACTGACCAAATACTGATCGTGTGAACGTGGCCTAATTCTGCATATATACATTGAAGCTCTAAAAAACTATAGGGAGAAAAATACTTTATCTAAAAAACTAATTAAAGCTGCCAAAAAGGAAACAGAGAAGCACATTGCTAAGGAGAGTAAAACTAATCCTAAACTGTTCTTCAACTATATCAATAGTAAAAGAATAAAAACTGAAAATGTAGGCCCCTTAAAAAATAGTGAGGAAAGAATGGTTGTAGATGACGAGGAAAAAGCTAACATATTAAACACCTTCTTCTCCACGGTATTCACGGTGGAAAATGAAATGCTAGGTGAAATCCCAAGAAACAATGAAAACCCTATATTAAGGGTCACCAATCTAACCCAAGAAGAGGTGCGAAACCGGCTAAATAAGATTAAAATAGATAAATCTCCGGGTCCGGATGGCATACACCCACGAGTACTAAGAGAACTAAGTAATGTAATAGATAAACCATTATTTCTTATTTTTAGGGACTCTATAGCGACAGGGTCTGTTCGGCAGGATTGGCGCATAGCAAATGTGGTGCCAATATTTAAAAAGGGCTCTAAAAGTGAACCTGGAAATTATAGGCCAGTAAGTCTAACCTCTATTGTTGGTAAAATATTTGAAGGGTTTCTGAGGGATGTTATTCTGGATTATTCTAATGAGAATAACTGTTTAACTCCATATCAGCATGGGTTTATGAGAAATCGCTCCTGTCAAACCAATCTAATCAGTTTTTATGAAGAGGTAAGCTATAGGCTGGACCACGGTGAGTCATTGGACGTGGTATATCTCGATTTTTCCAAAGCGTTTGATACCGTGCCGCACAAGAGGTTGGTACACAAAATGAGAATGCTTGGTCTGGGGGAAAATGTGTGTAAATGGGTTAGTAACTGGCTTAGTGATAGAAAGCAGAGGGTGGTTATAAATGGTATAGTCTCTAACTGGGTCGCTGTGACCAGTGGGGTTCCGCAGGGGTCAGTATTGGGACCTGTTCTCTTCAACATATTCATTAATGATCTGGTAGAAGGTTTACACAGTAAAATATCGATATTTGCAGATGATACAAAACTATGTAAAGCAGTTAATACAAGAGAAGATAGTATTCTGCTACAGATGGATCTGGATAAGTTGGAAACTTGGGCTGAAAGGTGGCAGATGAGGTTTAACAATGATAAATGTAAGGTTATACACATGGGAAGAAGGAATCAATGTCACCATTACACACTGAATGGGAAACCACTGGGTAAATCTGACAGGGAGAAGGACTTGGGGATCCTAGTTAATGATAAACTTACCTGGAGCAGCCAGTGCCAGGCAGCAGCTGCCAAGGCAAACAGGATCATGGGGTGCATTAAAAGAGGTCTGGATACACATGATGAGAGCATTATACTGCCTCTGTACAAATCCCTAGTTAGACCGCACATGGAGTACTGTGTCCAGTTTTGGGCACCGGTGCTAAGGAAGGATATAATGGAACTAGAGAGAGTACAAAGGAGGGCAACAAAATTAATAAAGGGGATGGGAGAACTACAATACCCAGATAGATTAGCGAAATTAGGATTATTTAGTCTAGAAAAAAGACGACTGAGGGGCGATCTAATAACCATGTATAAGTATATAAGGGGACAATACAAATATCTCGCTGAGGATCTGTTTATACCAAGGAAGGTGACGGGCACAAGGGGGCATTCTTTGCGTCTGGAGGAGAGAAGGTTTTTCCACCAACATAGAAGAGGATTCTTTACTGTTAGGGCGGTGAGAATCTGGAATTGCTTGCCTGAGGAGGTGGTGATGGCGAACTCAGTCGAGGGGTTCAAGAGAGGCCTGGATGTCTTCCTGGAGCAGAACAATATTGTATCATACAATTATTAGGTTCTGTAGAAGGACGTAGATCTGGGGATTTATTATGATGGAATATAGGCTGAACTGGATGGACAAATGTCTTTTTTCGGCCATACTAACTATGTTACTATGTTACTATGTTACACTGCACAGTACCACTCCTCCTGTCCTGTATATATACACTGCACAGTACCACTCCTCCTGTCCTGTATATATACACTGCACAGTACCACTCCTCCTGTCCTGTATATATACACTGCACAGTACCACTCCTCCTGTATATATACACCGCACAGTACCACTCCTCCTGTCCTGTATATATACACTGCATAGTACCACCTCTCCTGTCCTGTATATATACACTGCACAGTACCACTCCTCCTGTCCTGCATATATACACTGCATAGTACCACCTCTCCTGTCCTGTATATATACACTGCACAGTACCACTCCTCCTGTCCTGTATATATACACTGCACAGTACCACTCCTCCTGTCCTGTATATATACACTGCACAGTACCGCTCCTCCTGTCCTGTATATATACACTGCACAGCACTGCTCCTCCTGTCCTGTATATATACACTGCATAGTACCACTCCTCCTGTCCTGTATGTATACACTGCACAGTACCACTCCTCCTGTCCTGTATATATACACTGCACAGTACCACTCCTCATGTCCTGTATATATACACTGCACAGTACCACTCCTCCTGTACATATACACCGCACAGTACCACTCCTCCTGTCCTGTATATATACACTGCATAGTACCACCTCTCCTGTCCTGTATATATACACTGCACAGTACCACTCCTCCTGTCCTGTATATATACACTGCATAGTACCACCTCTCCTGTCCTGTATATATACACTGCACAGTACCACTCCTCCTGTCCTGTATATATACACTGCACAGTACCACTCCTCCTGTCCTGTATATATACACTGCACAGTACCGCTCCTCCTGTCCTGTATATATACACTGCACAGTACCACTCCTCCTGTCCTGTATATATACACTGCATAGTACCACTCCTCCTGTCCTGTATATATACACTGCATAGTACCACCTCTCCTGTCCTGTATATATACACTGCACAGTACCACTCCTCCTGTCCTGTATATATACACTGCACAGTACCACTCCTCCTGTCCTGTATATATACACTGCATAGTACCACCTCTCCTGTCCTGTATATATACACTGCACAGTACCACTCCTCCTGTCCTGTATATATACACTGCACAGTACCGCTCCTCCTGTCCTGTATATATACACTGCACAGTACTGCTCCTCCTGTCCTGTATATATACACTGCATAGTACCACTCCTCCTGTCCTGTATATATACACTGCATAGTACCACCTCTCCTGTCCTGTATATATACACTGCACAGTACCACTCCTCCTGTCCTGTATATATACACTGCACAGTACCACTCCTCCTGTCCTGTATATATACACTGCACAGTACCACTCCTCCTGTCCTGTATATATACACTGCATAGTACCACTCCTCCTGTCCTGTATATATACACTGCATAGTACCACCTCTCCTGTCCTGTATATATACACTGCACAGTACCACTCCTCCTGTCCTGTATATATACACTGCACAGTACCACTCCTCCTGTCCTGTATATATACACTGCATAGTACCACTCCTCCTGTCCTGTATATATACACTGCACAGTACCACTCCTCCTGTCCTGTATATATACACTGCACAGTACCACTTCTCCTGTCCTGTATATATACACTACACAGTACCACTCCTCATGTCCTGTATATATACACTGCACAGTACCACTCCTCCTGTCCTGTATATATACACTGCACAGTACCACTCCTCCTGTCCTGTATATATACACTGCACAGTACCACTCCTCCTGTCCTGTATATATACACTGCATAGTACCACCTCTCATGTCCTGTATATATACACTGCACAGTACCACTCCTCCTGTCCTGTATATATACACTGCACAGTACCGCTCCTCCTGTCCTGTATATATACACTGCACAGTACTGCTCCTCCTGTCCTGTATATATACACTGCACAGTACCACTCCTCCTGTCCTGTATGTATACACTGCACAGTACCACTCCTCCTGTCCTGTATGTATACACTGCATAGTACCACCTCTCCTGTCCTTTATATATACACTGCACAGTACCACTCCTCCTGTCCTGTATGTATACACTGCACAGTACCACTCCTCCTGTCCTGTATATATACACTGCATAGTACCACCTCTCCTGTCCTGTATATATACACTGCACAGTACCACTCCTCCTGTCCTGTATATATACACTGCACGGTGCCGCTCCTCCTGTCCTGTATATATACACTGCACAGTACCACTCCTCCTGTCCTGTATATATACACTGCACAGTACCGCTCCTCCTGTCCTGTATATATACACTGCACAGTACCGCTCCTCCTGTCCTGTATATATACACTGCACAGTACCACTCCTCCTGTCCTGTATATATACACTGCACAGTACCACTCCTCCTGTCCTGTATATATACACTGCACAGTACCACTTCTCCTGTCCTGTATATATACACTGCACAGCACCACTCCTCCTGTCCTGTATATATACACTGCACAGTACCACTCCTCCTATCCTGTACATATACACTGCACAGTACCACTCCTCCTGTCCTGTATATATACACTGCATAATAATAATAATAATAATAATCTTTATTTATATAGCGCCAACATATTCCGCAGCGCTTTACAGTTTAACAGTTTCAAACACAAAAGTCATAAGTAACAACGTTAACAATACAATAATTAACATAGTACCACCTACACTGTCCTGTATATATACACTGCACAGTACCACTCCTGTCCTGTATATATACACTGCACAGTACCGCTCCTCCTGTCCTGTATATATACACTGCACAGTACCACTCCTGTCCTGTATGTATACACTGCACAGTACCACTCCTCCTGTCCTGTATATATACACTGCACAGTACCACTCCTCCTGTCCTGTATATATACACTGCACAGTACTGCTCCTCCTGTCCTGTATATATACACTGCACAGTACCACTCCTGTCCTGTATGTATATACTGCACAGTACCACTCCTCCTGTCCTGTATATATACACTGCACAGTACCACTCCTCCTGTCCTGTATATATACACTGCACAGTACCACTCCTCCTGTCCTGTATATATACACTGCACACTACCACTTCTCATGTCCTGTATATATACACTGCACAGTACCACTCCTCCTGTCCTGTATGTATATACTGCACAGTAACACTCCTCCTGTCCTGTATATATACACTGCACAGTACCACTCCTCCTGTCCTGTATATATACACTGCACAGTACCACTCCTCCTGTCCTGTATATATACACTGCACAGTACCACTCCTCCTGTCCTGTATATATACACTGCACAGTACCGCTCCTCCTGTCCTGTATATATACACTGCACAGTACCACTCCTCCTGTCCTGTATATATACAGTGCACAGTACCACTCCTCCTGTCCTGTATATATACACTGCACAGTACCACTCCTCCTGTCCTGTATATATACACTGCACAGTACCACTCCTCCTATCCTGTACATATACACTGCACAGTACCACTTGTCCTGTATATATACACTGCACAGCACCACTCCTCCTGTCCTGTATATATACACTGCACAGTACCACTCCTCCTATCCTGTACATATACACTGCACAGTACCACTCCTCCTGTCCTGTATATATACACTGCATAATAATAATAATAATAATAATCTTTATTTATATAGCGCCAACATATTCCGCAGCGCTTTACAGTTTAACAGTTTCAAACACAAAAGTCATAAGTAACAACGTTAACAATACAATAATTAACATAGTACCACCTACACTGTCCTGTATATATACACTGCACAGTACCACTCCTCCTGTCCTGTATATATACACTGCACAGTACCACTCCTCCTGTCCTGTATATATACACTGCACAGTACCACTCCTCCTGTCCTGTATATACACTGCACAGTACCGCTCCTCCTGTCCTGTATATATACACTGCACAGTACCGCTCCTCCTGTCCTGTATATATACACTGCACAGTACCACTCCTCCTGTCCTGTATATATACACTGCACGGTACCACTCCTCCTGTCCTGTATATATACACTGCACAGTACCGCTCCTCCTGTCCTGTATATATACAATGCACAGTACCACTCCTCCTATCCTGTATATATACACTGCACAGTACCACTCCTCCTGTCCTGTATATATACACTGCACAGTACCACTCCTCCTGTCCTGTATATATACACTGCACAGTACCACTCCTCCTGTCCTGTATATATACACTGCACAGTACCACTCCTCCTGTCCTGTATATATACACTGCACAGTACCACTCCTCCTGTCCTGTATATATACACTGCACAGTACCACTCCTCCTGTCCTGTATATATACACTGCACAGTACCGCTCCTCCTGTCCTGTATATATACACTGCACAGTACCACTCCTGCTGTCCTGTATATATACACTGCACAGTACCACTCCTGTCCTGTATGTATATACTGCACAGTACCACTCCTCCTGTCCTGTATATATACACTGCACAGTACCACTCCTGCTGTCCTGTATATATACACTGCACAGTACCACTCCTCCTGTCCTGTATATATACACTGCACAGTACCACTCCTCCTGTCCTGTATATATACACTGCACAGTACCACTCCTCCTGTCCTGTATATATACACTGTACAGTAACACTCCTCCTGTCCTGTATATATACACTGCACAGTACCACTCCTGTCCTGTATGTATATACTGCACAGTACCACTCCTCCTGTCCTGTATATATACACTGCACAGTACCGCTCCTCCTGTCCTGTATATATACACTGCACAGTACCACTCCTCCTGTCCTGTATATATACACTGCACAGTACCACTCCTCCTGTATATATACACTGCACAGTACCACTCCTCCTGTCCTGTATATATACACTGCACAGTACCACTCCTCCTGTCCTGTATATATACACTGCACAGTACCACTCCTGTCCTGTATGTATATACTGCACAGTACCACTCCTCCTGTCCTGTATATATACACTGCACAGTACCACTCCTCCTGTCCTGTATATATACACTGCACAGTACCACTCCTCCTGTCCTGTATATATACACTGCATAGTACCACTCCTCCTGTCCTGTATATATACACTGCACCACTCCTCCTTTCCTGTATATATACACTGCACACTACCACTTCTCCTGTCCTGTATATATACACTGCACAGTACCACTCCTCCTGTCCTGTATATATACACTGCACAGTACCACTCCTGTCCTGTATGTATATACTGCACAGTACCACTCCTCCTGTCCTGTATATATACACTGCACAGTACCACTCCTCCTGTCCTGTATATATACACTGCACAGTACCACTCCTCCTGTCCTGTATATATACACTGCATAGTACCACTCCTCCTGTCCTGTATATATACACTGCACCACTCCTCCTTTCCTGTATATATACACTGCACACTACCACTTCTCCTGTCCTGTATATATACACTGCACAGTACCACTCCTCCTGTCCTGTATATATACACTGCATAGTACCACTTCTCCTGTCCTGTATATATACACTGCACAGTACCACTTCTCCTGTCCTGTATATATACACTGCACAGTACCACTCCTCCTGTCCTGTATATATACACTGCACAGTACCACTCCTCCTGTCCTGTATATATACACTGCACAGTACCACTCCTCCTGTCCTGTATATATATACACTGCACAGTACTGCTCCTCCTGTCCTGTATATATACACTGCACAGTACCACTCCTCCTGTCCTGTATATATACACTGCACAGTACCACTCCTCCTGTCCTGTATATATACACTGCACAGTTCCACTCCTGTCCTGTATATATACACTGCACAGTACCACTCCTCCTGTCCTGTATATATACACTGCACAGTACCACTCCTCCTGTCCTGTATATATACACTGCACAGTACCACTCCTCCTGTATATATACACTGCACAGTACCACTCCTCCTGTCCTGTATATATACACTGCACAGTACCACTCCTCCTGTCCTGTATATATACACTGCACAGTACCACTCCTGTCCTGTATGTATATACTGCACAGTACCACTCCTCCTGTCCTGTATATATACACTGCACAGTACCACTCCTCCTGTCCTGTATATATACACTGCACAGTACCACTCCTCCTGTCCTGTATATATACACTGCATAGTACCACTCCTCCTGTCCTGTATATATACACTGCACCACTCCTCCTTTCCTGTATATATACACTGCACACTACCACTTCTCCTGTCCTGTATATATACACTGCACAGTACCACTCCTCCTGTCCTGTATATATACACTGCACAGTACCACTCCTGTCCTGTATGTATATACTGCACAGTACCACTCCTCCTGTCCTGTATATATACACTGCACAGTACCACTCCTCCTGTCCTGTATATATACACTGCACAGTACCACTCCTCCTGTCCTGTATATATACACTGCATAGTACCACTCCTCCTGTCCTGTATATATACACTGCACCACTCCTCCTTTCCTGTATATATACACTGCACACTACCACTTCTCCTGTCCTGTATATATACACTGCACAGTACCACTCCTCCTGTCCTGTATATATACACTGCATAGTACCACTTCTCCTGTCCTGTATATATACACTGCACAGTACCACTCCTCCTGTCCTGTATATATACACTGCATAGTACCGCTCCTCCTGTCCTGTATATACACTGCACAGTACCACTCCTCCTGTCCTGTATATATACACTGCACAGTACCACTCCTCCTGTCCTGTATATATACACTGCACAGTACCACTCCTCCTGTCCTGTATATATACACTGCACAGTACCACTCCTCCTGTCCTGTATATATACACTGCACAGTACCACTCCTCCTGTCCTGTATATATACACTGCACAGTACCACTTCTCCTGTCCTGTATATATACACTGCACAGTACCACTTCTCCTGTCCTGTATATATACACTGCACAGTACCACTCCTCCTGTCCTCTATATATACACTGCACAGTACCACTCCTCCTGTCCTGTATATATACACTGCACAGTACCACTCCTCCTGTCCTGTATATATATACACTGCACAGTACTGCTCCTCCTGTCCTGTATATATACACTGCACAGTACCACTCCTCCTGTCCTGTATATATATACACTGCACAGTACTGCTCCTCCTGTCCTGTATATATACACTGCACAGTACCACTCCTCCTGTCCTGTATATATATACACTGCACAGTACTGCTCCTCCTGTCCTGTATATATACACTGCACAGTACCACTCCTCCTGTCCTGTATATATACACTGCACAGTACCACTCCTCCTGTCCTGTATATATACACTGCACAGTACCACTCCTCCTGTCCTGTATATATATACACTGCACAGTACTGCTCCTCCTGTCCTGTATATATACACTGCACAGTACCACTCCTCCTGTCCTGTATATATACACTGCACAGTACCACTCCTCCTGTCCTGTATATATACACTGCACAGTACCACTCCTGTCCTGTATATATACACTGCACAGTACCACTCCTCCTGTCCTGTATATATACACTGCACAGTACCACTCCTCCTGTCCTGTATATATACACTGCACAGTACCACTCCTCCTGTATATATACACTGCACAGTACCACTCCTCCTGTCCTGTATATATACACTGCACAGTACCACTCCTCCTGTCCTGTATATATACACTGCACAGTACCACTCCTCCTGTCCTGTATATATACACTGCACAGTACCACTCCTGTCCTGTATATATACACTGCACAGTACCACTCCTCCTGTCCTGTATATATACACTGCACAGTACCACTCCTCCTGTCCTGTATATATACACTGCACAGTACCACTCCTGTCCTGTATATATACACTGCACAGTACCACTCCTCCTGTCCTGTATATATACACTGCACGGTACCATTTCTTCTGTTCTGTTGTCAGAGAGGTGACATTGGTCTTTGGGAAGGTCAATACTGGTTTATTATTTTCAGTTTTTTTATGGGAAAATTAAAAAAAATATTGGAAAATCCATTTAAATGGATTATCCCAAGTAATCTCCTATGCCGAGAACTTAGAATCACCGGGGTCCAACTGCTGAGACCCCCATGATCCCAAGAGCTGGAGCTCTAAAGAGCACCATGTAAATGGACCTGTAGTCGATCATGCGCACTTCGGCGCCATTCACATGTAGCTCTTCAAATAACGCCTTTAAGAGGAGTGTTGATGGGCAGGACAAAGTATGACAAAATTCACTGATTGGGGGTGGGGAGTGTTTGAGTATGTGGACTGGTGGGTTTTTTTTGTGGCAGGGGTGCTTTTTTGTCCCTTTCCAGCCGTGTGTGTGTGAGTGATTATACAGTGGGACTGTGCCTGTGCGTGTCATAAAATATATATATATATATAATCTCGCATGCTTGCAGTCACAAGACCACCTATCCCCGGCGCAGGCACTGGAGAATCCTCACAGCCCACAGTGCGCGCGATATGAGGATTCACACATAGTGACTGTAGACATGTAGCTTAAGATCCGACAACCCCTTTAAGGATGGGCCGCTACTCATGGGCCACTGCTGTGTGCTTGCCCCCCAGGCTAAAATTTGCCAGTCAGCCCCTGGTTGTAGTCCATTCAATGATAATCACCCAGTGATAAAATCTTCAGTGTATGCAAAGAACACCACTCAGCCTGACATGTGACACTTCATTGAAATCTGTGTTCTAACAGCTAGCTCATGCTTGTGTGAGAGGTGTGTCAGCCCACCAGGGCGGTATAATTGAGGATACCTGTACACATGCCTGAATAATCCCTGTACATGCTGTAAATATACAGTTAGGTCCATATATATTTGGACAGAGTCACACCACAAGCACCCTTGGTATTGCTCACCGGCTGGAGGAGCTCCCCCTGCATATGCTGATCATTTTGTTAGGAGCAGACCTGGCAAAAGGACTCTAAAGCCCACTGCGATGCCACAGTAATTAAACGTGCACGCATCACAATATATTTTTGGCGCCAAGAGATACAAGGCCTATAGTTAGTTAGGTATATTGACTTTATGGACCAGGTTCTTTTGCGGTTCAGTAACTGAATACTCTATGGTACTCTGGTGCTGACACAGCATGCAGCAATCCCCTGTGTTTCCTATTTGTCTGCTGGAAGAGGAGTCTCTGTGGAACAATATAAAATGGAGCAGTGGTTCAGCTCCAACTGACTTTGTCCACGGCACCTTTGCTGATATGTATGTAAATTTGGTTAATTTTGTAATATTCTTCATACTGTCGAGGATGGACTTTTTCCTCTAGTTTTCTTGAGATTAAACCGGAATGGGTGGGGAATATTTGATTGGGAAATAGGTATAGAAGTATATATTCTTAGGATTGTGAATCACTGTGCTGAACCGCAGACATGCCCGTGTTTGGCACTCATTTTATTAAACCAGCTTCTCTCATGGTGTAATTAGACGTCGGCCGGTTCAGTCGGGCATGCCAACAGGTAAATTTACGCAGAGAATATAACAGAAACAGTTCTCTTGGGTGCCGAGCTGTTCGGCACAGAGGATATAGCCTTCTGGCTAAATATTTGTTTGATGTGTTTTCTTGGTGTGGTTATCAAAACCAAGTAGGAATGATTTCAAGTCTAAGTAAAATAGTTACAGAGAGTGGACTGTGTGAAATTGGTTCTTTTCCTATCTGTGACTCAGGTGTATCATGAACAACACCCTCGGTGCATGATCTATGCTTTCCTCAGATTACATTGCAAAAAACTGCTGACAGATTCCCTTTAAGGGGAACCTGTCAGCTGTTTCATGCTGTCTCAACCATCTTCTGTCATGCTGTGACAGTCTGCAGCTATGCTAGGAAATTATGGAAGTTGTAGTTTTAAAACAACTGGAGAGCCACAGGTTGAGGAGAACCGTCCTAAACTGCTTACAATTCTTTTAAAAGCTATAAAAAGTAAGGTCAAAATTGCTGCAATCTGGTAGGTCCAATTTGTTCTGTTGTCAAAATAACATAAGCCTCGATTCAATGTCCACTTTTTTTTAAGTTCCGTTCCTTTTTTTTTGTCTTGTGGTATCGGTTGCCGTTTTTTGCACCAAATTCTTAAAAATGGTGCCACGATTCATGAATGTGGCGCAAAGTAAAAAATGGTCTATTTTCTGTCTTTGAAATGTTTTTGTGACTTTTGGCGCCAAAAGTTGCACATTTCACAAGATGGCATACAAATTATGAAAAATACTGGTGTACTCAAAAATACATCGGGGGGAACTGAAGAGGCGTTACGCAACATTTTACAGCTGTTTAAAATATCATAATTTATGAATCAGGCAAAAGCATCTGGAATCATAAAACTCTGGCCATAAAGCTGAAGACAAAAAAATCCAAGCAAGAACATATAAAATAGACTTCAAGAAAAAGACCAAAAAGAATAATGAAGTTGGCACAAATAAAATTACAAAGCACACAAAACTACACAAAAAACTGCCCCAAAGGCAACATTTATCCAATGCTATAGCCCATGATAGGAAGAATATATTATACTAGATGGTGGCCCGATTCTAACGCATCGGGTATTCTAGAATATGCATGTCCACGTAGTATATTGCACAGCCCACGTAGTATATTGCTCAGCCACGTAGTATATTGCCCAGCCACATAGTATATTGCCCAGCCACGTAGTATATTGACCAACCACGTAGTATATTGCCCAGCCACGTAGTATATTGCCCAGTCACGTAGTATATTGCCCATCCATGTAGTATATTGCCCAGCCACGTAGTATATTGCCCAGCCATGTAGTATATTGCCCAGCCACGTAGTATATTGCCCAGCCACATAGTATATTGCCCAGTTACGTAGTATATTGCCCAGTCACGTAGTATTTTGCCCAGCCATGTAGTATATTGCCCAGCCACTTAGTATATTGCCCAGCCACGTAGTATATTGCCCAGTTACGTAGTATATTGCCCAGTGACGTAGTATACAGCACAGAGCCACATAGTATATTGCACAGCGACGTAGTATACAGCACAGAGCCAGGTAGTATATTGGCCAGCCACGTAGTATATTGGCTAGTCACGTACTATATTGCCCAGCTACGTAGTATGTTGCCCAGCCACTATGTTAAAAAATAAACATATACTCACCTTCCGAGGGCAAACATATACTCACCTTCTGAGGGAGCCTTTGTAGTCATGTCGCCTGTGTGCAGTGCACTTAGCAGCTTCCGGTCCCAGGGTTGGTAGCGCAGGACCCGTGATGACGTTGCAGTCGCATGACCATGATGTCATGGCAGGTCCTTGTCGCATACCATCCTTGCCACCCGAACCTGCATAGGCAGCATCAATAGTATAAACTTGGTCACACAGGGTTAATAACGGCGGTAACTGAGTGAGTTACCCGCGGCATAAAGCGGTCCGTTACCGCTGGCAATAACCCTGTGTGAGCGGTCACTGTGGGGAGTATGGAGCAGGCACTGACTGCGGGGAGGAAGGAGTGGCCATGTTGCCGCCAGACTGCGCCCGTCGCTGATTGGTCGTGGCAATGGTAGTGGGCGTTTTGCCACGACCAATCAGCGACTTGGATTCCATGACAGACAGAGGCCGCAACCAATGAATATCCGTGACAGACAGAAGGACAGACGGAAGTGACCCTTAGACAATTATATAGTAGACTAGATTGTGGCCCGATTCTAACGCATCGGGTATTCTAGAATATGCATGTCCCCGTAGTATATGGACAATGATGATTCCAGAATTCGCGGCAGACTGTGCCCGTCGCTGATTGGTCGAGGCAACCTTTATGACATCATCGTCGCCATGGCAACCATTATGACATCATCGTCGCTGTGCCCGTCGCTGATTGGTCGAGGCAACCTTTATGACATCATCGTCGCCATGGCAACCATTATGACATCTTCGTCGCTGTGCCCGTTGCTGATTGGTCGAGGCCTGGCGGCCTCGACCAATCAGAGACGCGGGATGTCTACCTCCTTTATGACATCATCGTCGCTGTGCCCGTTGCTGATTGGTCGAGGCCTGGCGGCCTCGACCAATCAGAGACGCGGGATTTCTACGTCGATGCTGTGCCGGTCTCTGATTGGTCGAGGCCTGGCGGCCTCGACCAATCAGAGAGCCGGGATTTCCAGGACAGACAGACAGACAGACAGACGGAAAAACCCTTAGGCAATTATATATATAGATAATCAATATTATAATTGAATTGGTTGACTCCCGTATTATATATATCGGTAGATTTAAGGAATGTTGATAGTATGTACTCTGACAGCAGCATGAGGTAGGAACTAAGACCCTGATTTCAGCAATGTATCAATTAGTTTACGGGGTGCAGCAGTTATAATAGAATCACAATTTTGTCTCTGCTGCAGATCTAGCAGAGCTTAGTTGTTGGGATGTGTATAGCTCTACCCGCACCACAGATTTATGTGTACACTGTATGGAGACGGAGAGCTACTAATCAGTGTGGGGGGCGTGGTTGGACTTGGATGCAAGTAGTGATAATCTCCTGCTGATAAAACACTGATTGTATTGAAACTGCATAGCAGAGCCTAGTAAGTGATACATCGATTGTAATCAGTTTCTGCTGCTACATTATGGTGCTCTGAGATTACATAGCAAAACCCTGGTGACATATTCCCTTTAACAGAATAGATGCAGTTGCCCATATAGTGGCTACAATGTGACTAGAAGCTGTGGCCAAGTAAGTGATCAGCCTTTTAATCAGTTCCTGGGCGAGGCATCATTATTATAGTATTAATATAGCAGATTTATGGATTGACTGGACAACATTGGGATTAAATTCAGAAAATGATTATGGTATTTTTATTCCCATCATAGTGCCACAATATGGTTTGTCTTTATACGTTGACTTTGCTCTAAGGTCATGATAGTCTGCAGATTTCCCAATGGTGTTTGTCTGACAGATTGTATTGGGAATGATATCACAATAGTGTTGGCCTTTATTTCGAGTTATTTTTAATGAATTCTGAAGTTTCATTGTGTTGATGTTACAATAATATTTGACTATATGCGTAGACAATATTCCAATGTAATTGTCTCATAATAAACCTTCTCTTAAAGGGGTTGTCACTTTTTACAATAGCCCTGTCTTGAACTAGTTAAAAAAATGAACCCATGAGTATTTAATGCTTAAAAAATGAAAAAATAAATAAGCATTTAATAATGAGCCACAGGTATTTAATAAAACTTGAAACTAGTAATGCGTAATGTTTAAGTAATAGGAAGCCCTTATTACTTCAGAGCCGCCTCTCCCCTGCTCTCCGAAGTTCTTTGGTGACAGAGCTGCAGCAGTGACAGTCTGTCTACAACATATGACCGCTGCAGGTAATCACTAGCCCCAGCGGCATTGTACTGTCTACTTCAAGATTTAAAGGGAACCTGTCAGCAGGATTGTGCACAGTAACCTACAGACAGTGCCAGGCTGGCACCGTTATACTGATTACATGATACCTGGGTGATGAAATCCATCTTCTGGTTGTTGCTGCTGTACTGTATTTTCAGTTTTGAGTTAATGATATGCTCGTGCTTCGGGGCGGCCTGTGGAGGGGGTCTTCATGTGGTGCTCTGCTTAGGTATTCATGTGTATGGCTTCTGACAGGTCACTGATCCCTCAGTGACCTGCCCACTAGTTTACATAATGAATATATGTACATACTGCAAAAAAGAAACCTTCTGCAGGCAAGTGTCTGCCATGGCACCTGCACTGGAGCATAATCGCGTGTGTAGTTAATAACTGTGCTTGAGATTTTCCTGAGGAGTATGCAAAAAAAATCAATTTTAAAATGGCGCCCACCGCACCTGCGCAGTAGCAGCTATCGGTGTATGTAGATGATCCGATAGCTGCTACTGCGCATGCGCCAGCGACGTCATATCCAAGATGGTACCACGGGTGCCTGCACAGTAGCAGCTATCTGCGTATGGTTACAGAAACCCCTGTAATGATTAGATCTGCTTCACCTTCTTATTAGCAGTGCAGGTTTTCCTTGCTCTGTTATTGCAAGGGTTAATCAGTTCTGTTTATCTCCTGGAGTTCTCAGTTCTGAACTGTCTTAGCTGTTCTGTGTTGGCCACTGTCCTCTGGTATACATGCTCAACACTGGCACTTGGGAGTTGCCAGTGAAAACTCACACTTCCTGGTTTGGGGTTGAAGGAGACTTCTGAAGTAGTAGCAGTTGTTGTTTTCAGAACATTTCTGCATGAATTTGGTTGGTATATTCATTCTAATCCTCTTCCCATGTTGTTTGTCCCTCCTACTGTTCCCTTGATTACATGCTCAACACTGGCACTTGGGAGTTCCCAGTGAAAACTCACACTTCCTGGTTTGGGGTTGAAGGAGACTTCTGAAGTAGTAGCAGTCAGTAGGGTTGAGCGACTTTTAGTTTTTCAGGGTCGAGTCGGGTTTCACGAAACCCGACTTTCTCAAAAGTCGGGTCGAGTGAAATCGGCCGATCCTATTGAAAAGTCGGGGTCAGGGATCGGCCGAAACTCGAAACCCAATGTAAGTCTATGGGGGTTTTTGTTTTTTTACATTTCCTTCAGGGCGATATAGCAGAAAAGCCGGTAATTCAATTACCGGCTTTTCATTTCTCCTGCCAAAACCCGACATGATATAAGACATGGTTTACATACAGTAAACCATGTCATATCCCCCTTTTTTTGCATATTCCACACTACTAATGTTAGTAGTGTGTATATGCAAAATTTCGGCGCTCTAGCTCTTAAATTTAAGGGTTAAATCGCAAAAAAAATTGGCGTGGGCTCCCGCGCAATTTTCTCCGCCAGAGTAGTAAAGCCAGTGACTGAGGGCATATATTAATAGCCTGGAGAGGGTCCACGGTTTTGCCCCCCCCCCCCCTGGCTAAAAACACCTGCCCCCAGCCACCCCAGAAAAGGCACATCTGGAAGATGCGCCTATTCTGGCACTTGGCCACTCTCTTCCCATTCCCGTGTAGCGGTGGGATATGGGGTAATGAAGGGTTAATGCCACCTTGCTATTGTAAGGTGACATTAAGCCAGATTAATAATGGAGAGGCGTCAATAGCAAGGTGACATTAACCCTTCATTACCCCATATCGCACCGCTACACGGGCTAGGCTATTAATATCTGCCCTCAGTCACTGGCTTTACTACTCTGGCGGAGAAAATTGCGCGGCAGCCCACGCCAATTTTTTCCGCGATTTAACCCTTAAATTTAAGAGCTAGAGCGCTGAAACTGTATGTAAACCATGTCTCAAATCATGTCGGGTTTTGGCAGGAGAAATGAAAAGCCGGTAATTGAATTACCGGCTTTTCTGCTATATCGCGCTGAAGTTAATATAAATATATATATATATATGTTCCCAATACGAAGAAAAAAATGGAGCGCACTCGCCGATCATGCTGTGCAGGTCTCTTTATTCGAACGTAATGTGATACATCTTCACGACCGGGGGTGCTGTACAAGGGGTGCGGCGAAGCTTGACGACGGCCGTTTCGCGCCTATCTGGCGCTTCAACGGGTCAGTGTCCAGTGGAGCTCTGCACCCAGGATCAGATATCTTGGCCTATTCAGCACAGGTGAGCGGTTCCCACTTTGTTCTTCCTGGCAGTGGTGCTGTCCGGCTGTTTCTATTGTTATTGCATATATATATATATATATATATGTGTGTGTCTGAATGACATATATATATATATATATATATATATATATATATATATATATATATATATATATATAAAACGAAACATGACTTCTAATTAGAGATCGCCGACCGCAGACCCGATCCCAGAGTGGGATCGGGTCGGGTTTCACGAAACCCGACTTTGCTAAAAGTGAGCGACTTTTGAAAAGTGCCGATCTGTTTCGCTCAACCCTAGCGGTCAGTTGGTGTTGTTTTCAGAAAATTCCTGCATGAATTTGGTTGGTATATTCATCCTAATCCTCTTCCCATTTGGTTTGTCCCTCCTACTGTTCCCTTGATTTCCATTCAATTGTTTTGGGGGTCTATCTGAATGAATTAGAATTGTTAATCTACACACTGACATATGAGGAGATACTCTATCAGAAACACATTATAATTAGGAAGCTCTATCAGTTTTAACTATCTAATAAATCTACCAATTTATTATTGGTTATTTTTTTTAGATTTTTCCTTTTCTCTTCATACTAATATAACATACTGAGTTTTTAATCACTCTTCCTGGGCCCAGCAATGTCATTGGCTACTGCTCCAGTCTCTGATGATTGGCTGGAGCGCTGACGTCATGTCAATGCCGTTGCAGCAAACATTAGTCTTATTGACTCATGCGTTCCACATTGGTAGAGCCACCGAACCCAGCGATTTGCTACAGTTGTTATAAGGGCTGAAAGCGTGGCGTTACCACTGCCTCAGATCAACGAAAAACGGAACAACCACAAAGAAGCATGGCTGGACCTAGGGTGCTGGAGAAAAAGCTCGGTTTGTTATTCCATCAGTGTCTGAGTCTGTAACAGTTAAAACAATACAACATCTTTAAGATCGCTTCCTAAACTATTATTACTAGCAATGATACTTTTTGATGAAAATCAAATTCTATCACAACCTTGGGGTATAAGCATCATTGCCATAGTTTATGGTGGATGCAATAGGAAACATCAGCAAAATGTGGCACAGCAACACAAGTGAGAAACGTGCACTCCGTTATCTAAATAAAACACGGATTCTAAACAGTTAATGCCATGTGAAAGTCAAGCTGAAATACCATAGTATACCTTTCCTCCACTTCGCAGTTTATTAACTGTCCATAATTCTTTTATCTTTCAGGAACTAAATAGCTTTAATTACTTGGACTTGTATAAATTGGCTGACTTGTTCAATCTGACACTGCTGGAGACGGCGGTGGTGGACTTTCTAGTAAAGCACCTGTCTGAGCTTCTGAAAAATCACCCTGAAGAAATTCTTGCACTCCCCTTCCGTCTGCTCAGAGAGGTCCTGGAAAGTGACCAACTAACATCACTTAGCGAAGAGCAGATTTGGCAGGTGAGTAATGTTAAACCTCGTGGAGATCTACAAAGTTGTACGAAAGATACTAGACTTTCTGTTTGTATGTCAGGCTTTTACCTTCGTTACGTAGCAGTGTTTGATTCCAAGATTCAAGAAATTCACTATATGAGTCAGCATACTAAGGTTGCGGTCAATCACTGATTAGGACCACCCACTGGACTCTAAAGCCCACCAGGAGCTGGGATTACCAGTTATACCAGATCTTTTCCCACAAATGTTATCAATTATATCAGTTAGTTTAGCTCCTTCTGCTCTATAACATGTTGCACATTCATATTGCTCTGTGTTCAGTGGGAAAGTTTTCCAACTTCATAGGACATAAAATATATAAAAACAAAAATAGCTTTGTATTATTTATATTTTTAGTCACTATTTCATTTACATAAAACTTCCCAGGTAATAGCCCTGCTGTTTTTTTAAAGATATTTTAAAAAAGGGATACATTTGGATTATGCAATTCCTCAAAACACAAAAGCTATAAACAGCACTTTTTATATTAGATAGTGGTATGGAAATCTAAAAAAAACAAACCTCAAAAACATTTTTGGAAACATTCTTAAATCATCCTTAATAGTATTCCAAGAGCAAAGAGGAGGCTATGATGGCAGAAAGCCAGCTGAGGAACACTGCCTGTGATCTACCATGGTCGCGGGGACCACAGTAGGACAGGTCCAATGGCAACATTAAGGGAAATGGAACTTGGAGGGGACATCCTCTGGGTGGGGGTTGTGATACATGTAAAACAGGGCAAAGTTACAAATGAGTTAGATTTACACAAATTAATAATTATGGACACGTTTTTAGATCACATTGTGAATTTGGGAATAATCCTGCTCTCTCCATTGTCTGCTCCTCTTCTCTGAGACGTCTCCTCTATTGTGGCTAGCCAGCTTTCTCCATGCTTTACGAGTGAGCCGAAAGTCTATGTTACAGTGTAAGCCTGTGGAGCCTCGCTCTGATGTTCCAAAGACTGACATTGTAAAAGAACAGAGCGCAGCGTGTCCCGTACGTAAGGTTTGCAGAACGGTGACGTCACTCAGAAGAGAAGAATGATGCTGGACACCGGCGAGAGCAGCGAAGGTGAGTACATTAATACACTCACACTACATTACATGTACATATAACTATACATGAGAATGTTTCTTTAAAGCAGCGGCCCTGCGCTTAGTAACCCGATGTTTACCCTGGTTACCGGGGACCTCGGGATCGTTGGTCGCTGGAGAGCGGTCTGTGTGACAGCTCTCCAGCGACCAAACAGCGACGCTGCAGCGATCGACATCGTTGTCGGTATCGCTGCAGTGTCGCTTAGTGTGACGGTGCCTTAAGAGAGGAACTCCAGCAGCAAAGATTGAAGAACATGTTGGGGCAGCAGCAGCAGGAGAGATCAGACACAAGTTTTCAGAGATGCATGTTTTGCAGTGAGGAATTTAAAGGAAACAGCGGTTTTGATAAGATTCTATGTAGAGGGGATGACCTAAGAGGGAGGAGCTCTGTCTCTAGCTCCTCCCTCCTCCCGTCTACATAGAATATTAGATAAGATATATTACAAAATTGCTTATTTTCATGTGTACTATTCATTTATTACATTAAAACTTAACGGCGGTTACTCTTTAAGATTGTTTATTATGCCCTCCCAGCATATAATATTCTTTAGAATTTTGCTTTTTGTAATTTTTCTAAAAGAATATTTTATAGTATGTTTAAGCTTGAAACTATAAAATCTATGTCACATCTGATTATGCAGAGACATTTTAGTCTCATGGAAAAAGTAAAACAAAAGAAGCTGAAAAAATACAGCCATGCTGATACATTAAAGATCCATATTAAGTACTGTCATTTTACCCTGCTTTACTTATATGCAGTCATTGATTTGAATCCATTATCTATCTATCTCTATCTATCTCATATATATCTATCTACAGTGCTGTGCAAATTAATTGGGACAAAGCAAAATATTAAAATGTTATAATGCACTGTTACATACTAATTCTGAAAATTACCTTTTTCCACTGGCTAGTTGACCAAGATATATTTATTATATATTAAAACTGATTTGAATCACTGACTGGTAACCAACTTATGATTTTACTTAAAAAAATGCTTTGTCCTAATTAATTTGCACAGCACTGTATCTATCTATCTTCCTCATATCAATCTAATAACTATCTATCATCAATCTCTCTATCTAATATACTGTATATTTATATCGATTTCATATCTACCTAATATCTATCTTCATATCTATCTATCCATCTAATATCTATCTATTTCATATCTACTTAATATCTATATATCTCCATATCTATCTATCTATCTATGTATCATATCTATCAATCACCTCTCTATCAATCTAATAACTATATATCATCTATCTCTCTATTTACTTAATATCTATCTAGTTCTTATCTACCTAATATCTATATATCTCCATATCTATCTATCTATCTATCTATCTATCTATCTATCTATCTATCTATCTATCTATCTATCTTTATAAGCACTGACCCCAGGTTGAATGGTGAACGTTGGTGGACAGCCATTTTCATGTCTCTCCACAGATACTCAATTGGGTATAGGTCAGGGCTCTGGCTGGGCCAGTCAAGAGCGGTCACAGAGTTGTTCTGAAGCCACTCCTTTGTTATTTTAGCTGTGTGCTTAGGGTCATTGTTTTGTTGGAAGGTGAACCTTCGGCCAAGTCTGCGGTCCAGAGCGCTCTGGAAGAGGTTTTCATCCAGGATATTGCTCTACTTGGCCGCATTCATGTTTCCTTCAATGACAACCAGTCATCCTGTCCCTGCAGCTGAAAAACACCCACAAAGCATGATACTGCCACCACCATGTTTCACTGTTGGGATTGTATTGGACAGGTGATGAGCACTGCCTGGTTTCCTCCACACATACCGCTTAGAATTATCACCAAAAGGTCTATCTTCATCTCATCAGTCCAGAGAATCTTATTTCTCATAGTCTAGGAGTCCTTCATGTGTTTTTGTTAGCAAACTGTATGCGGGCTTTCATATGTCTTGCACTGAGGAGAGGCTTCCATTGGGCCACTCTGCCATAAAGGCCAGACTGGGGGACGGCTGCAGTGATAGTTGACTTTGTGGATCTTTCTCCCTACTGCATCTCTGGAGCTCAGCCGCAGTGATCTTGGGGTTCTTCTTTACCTCTTTCACTAAGGCTCTTCTCCCACGATTGCTCAGTTTGGTTGGACGGCTAGGTCTAGGAAGACTTCTGGTGGTCCCAAACTTCTTCCATTTAAGGATTATGGAGGCTACTGTGCTCTTAGGAACCTTGATTACTACAGAAATTCTGTTGTGACCTTGGCCAGATCTGTGCCTTGCCACAATTCTGTCTCTGAGCTCCTTGGCCAGTTCCTTTGACATCATGAGTCTCATTTGGTCTGACCTGCACTGTGAGCTGTGAGGTCTTATATAGACAGGTGTGTGCCTTTCCAAATCAAGTCCTATCAGTTTAATTAAACACAGCCTCCCTCCAATGAAGGAGTAGAACTATCTCAAGGAGGATCACAAGGAAATGGACAGCATGTGACTTAAATATGAGTGTCCGAGCAAAGGGTCTGAATACTTATGACCATGTGATATTTCAGTTTTTCTTTTTTATTGCAAAAATGTCTACATTTCTGTTTGTTTTTCAGTCAAGATGGGGTGCAGAGTGTACATTAATATGAAAAAAATGAACTTTTTTGAATTTACCAAATGGCTGCAGTGAAACAAAGAGTGAAAAATATAAAGGGGTCTGAATAATTTCCGCATCCACTGTATATGTATACACACACACACTGAGTGACAGCATTTTGTAGTGTCCTCTTATTAGTTCTCATTGCTATCTAACTGAGGGTTATTAATACATTTAGGCATAGCCTTTAGAACTATTTTATTGCTGGAGGCTATTTTCTTTTATTAATGGTCATTGGAAATAAACTAAGTATGACTATAAATATGAACCAGTGTAGGAGAGCGCTCAGAAAGCAATAAAGATCTATTTTGCTTTATCTTAGTAAATAAGTAATTCCCCCTTAGAAAAACGCAATAGAAAAGAATCCAATTTAGCCCTATTTTATTGCCAGAAGTGTAGCCAAGTTCATCATTTTTGCAAAGGTTATACTAGTAATGCAATATACCATGGATGAATCTAATATGCAACAGAGGTGAAGATTGGAGAGAACTGAGGATTAGTGTCAGGGTGTTTTATATAAGCAGTACATGATGGACAGGCTGGAGACAGATCTACAGAATCTCATTAAATTGCAGGATTGTTCATTGCTGACTATTTTCAGTAAAATAAAGTAGTCATAGACTTTGACAAATCTCCATTCTATATATAATAAATTAAAATTGTAAAGACACATGCAGTTTTTTTATTGAATAGTTGATGATTCTTAATAAATGGGCTTTCGGACTTTCAGTTTCTTTAATACTTAACCTAATTATCACCCATTTCTTCACAGCTACTGATTGAAATCATTTACTTATTGTTAGGTCAGTTTACATTCTAAAAATTTCGTATGAAAATATGTATGATTAAAAAATTAAGTAAGAAATAAAAATGATCTATATATACACAATCTCACTCTGTAGATTTTATGTGCGAGTTGCTCATTAAGGGTGTATTTTCCTGAATGCTTTGAATCCAGCAACTAGAAATTCTGATTTTCTGCCGATTATTTCAAACGCGCAACTGCAAGCTCTCATGATCAGACGCAGAAGATAATTTACAGAGATAACCAGTTATGAGTCTGATCATTTTATGTGGGCATTTGATATTTGGTTGTTTTACTGGAGGGTTTCTATTCTTACAATAATAAAAAAAACACTCAGCCAAGTAATTTTCATTCCCAACTGTGTTCAAAAAATTATTTTGTATGCTGGAAGAAAAATAAAAAACAGGCATAAAATTGAGAACTTATATGATAAGGATGTATTCTCAACCACCAGATCGGCGAGTAATGGTAAATCAGAAAAGTTAAAATTCCAGCACCTGATGTAAAAAATTTATTTGTGTATTCAATCCTGGTTAAAACCACATATAGCTATATGTCGTGGTCATAAGCAGAGCCACCGCGTTTCGGGTGCTTGCACACTTAGAGTTGTGAGTAGTGGTGGACACGTTGAATCTGCTTATGACCTGGTCATATGGCTACCGTATATGAGTTGTCTACCACCAGATGACCTAACAAATAACTTTATTTACTTGGTTCTTTTTTTAAAGTCATACATGATTTTTATGTTAGCACTTTTTATACAAAACATGTGTAAACTAAACTTTAAAAAAAAAAAAACAGGAAAGGCTTAAGAACTTCAAGTCATCTACTATATAATTGTCTAAGTGTCACTTCCGTCTTTCTGTCTGTCTGTAACGGAAATCATTATATACTCACCTTCCGGATCCAGCCCAGGCATTTCCCGCTCCTCGTGACGCTCCGGTGACCGGTCCATGCATTGCGGTCTCGCGAGATGATGACGTAGGGTACTCGCGAGACCACATGTCAACATCTCGCGAAACCGCAATGCACTCTTGGGAGCGACGGGCACAGTCCGGCTGCTCCCTACTCCCCTGCAGTCAGTGCCCCCTCTATACTACCCCCCCAGTCAGCGCCCGCCGCCCACATAGCGTTGTAGTAGTCCGTTAAACCGACTGCGTTACACCATGGCATAACGCGGTGTAACGCAGTCTGTTAACGATGCTATTAACCCTATCTGATGAACTTTTTACTATTGATGCTGCCAATGCAGCATCAATAGTAAAAAGATATAATGTTAAAAATAATACAAAAAATAAAAAATCGTGATATTCTCACCTTCCGTCACCTCCGCAGCAGCTTTTTCTTCAGCTCACGATGCTCCAGACCCACCGCTTCGCTGATTGCTCGCGCCCAGCCGGCGCTGGGCAATATACTACGTTGCTGAGCAATATACTATGTGGCTGGGCAATATACTACGTGCCTGGGCAATATACTACATGGCTGGGCAATATACTACATCCCTGGGCAATATACTACGTCGCTGAGCAATATACTATGTGGCTGGGCAATATACTACGTGTCTGTGCTATTTACTACGTGGCCTGTGCTATATACTACGTGGCTGTGCTATATACTACGTGGCTGTACTATATACTACGTCGCTGAGCAATATACTATGTGGCTGGGCAATATACTACGTGTCTGTGCTATTTACTACGTGGCCTGTGCTATATACTACGTGGCTGTGCAATATACTACGTGGCTGTGCTCTATACTATGTAGCTGTGCTCTATACTACGTGGCTGTACTATATACTATGTGGCTGTACTATATATTATGTGGCTGTGCAATATACTACGTGGCTGTGCTATATACTACATGGGCTGTGTTATATACTACGTGGCTGTGTTATATACTACGTGGGCTGTGTTATATACTACGTGGCTGTGCTATATATACTAAGTGGCTGTGTTATATACTATGTGGCTGTGTTATACTACGTGGCTGTGCTATATACTACGCGGGCTGTGTTATATACTACGTGGGCTGTGTTATATACTACGTGGCTGTGCTATATACTACGTGGGCTGTGTTATATACTACGTGGCTGTGTTATATACTACGTGACTGTGTTATATACTACGTGGCTGTGCTATTTACTTCATGGGCTGTGCTATATACTATGTGGCTGGGCAATATACTACGTGGCTGTGCTATATACTATGTGGCTGTTTTATATATTATGTGGCTGTGTTATACTACGTGACTGTGTTATATACTACGTGCCTGTGCTGTATACTATGTGGGCTGTGTTATATACTACGTGGGCTGTGTTATATACTACGTGGCTGTGCTATATACTACGTGGCTGTGTTATATACTACGTGACTGTGTTATATACTACGTGGCTGTGCTATAAACTATGTGGGCTGTGTTATATACTATGTGGGCTGTGTTATACGCTATTTGGCTGTGCTATATTTCTCTGCTGTATCTGTGCATCATGAATCGTGGTATGTGTTAAAGAGGGGGGCCCACTGAGACTCTTTTGCCCGGGGCCCTCAAAAACTTGGAGCTGGCCCTGGCTTCACTGATTGGTCAGGCCCGGCCGCAAACAATCAGCGACAGGCCCAGTCTGCCCGCGAATTGGCGCGGAATTTGAACCACGCTTCGCTAATTGGTCGCGGCCGGCCAAATCCTGTGTATAAATTGCATTATTCTGAAAACTTCATAAATAAACTACATACATATTCCAGAATACTTGATGCGTTAGAATCGGGCCACATCTAGTGTATCAAATTTTGTAAAACTATAGAGAGGGCAATATTGACTATTACTTAAGGCTCCTTCTCCACAAAGGGTCCACTTCGCCATAGCCTTGTCTTTCCCAAACAACCCGAGCGGAAACAAAAAAATGTAAAAAAAGATTTACAATATTCAAGAATAAAGATTTGATACATAACAGAAATTACTATGGAACTTTTACTAATATTTACTTACATTTCATTATATGCTCACCTTAGTGTCGCCTTGAATGCAGTTGTAAAGTGCTCAAAAGCGGTAGTCATGACCGAGCTGCTGTCCGGCTATACTCTCTCACTTTACATGCAAACAGTGTTCCAGTCCCACTGTGTCAGGTGTGGGGTGCATCACACTCTCTTGCAGGCTGCAGACATATCTTATCTCCTTTCCTTCATCCTCAGCAACCATCGCACACAATTCCAGGGACACCAAATTCATTGCAACAAACGTTTACTAGTCAGTCCAAATTCATCACGTGGTTACACGTAGGATAGGGCACAGCACTTCATACTCCTCACTTTCTTAGCATAACACATCTTCAGTCCTATCATTCTTGCCTCCTCGAGCATCCCTTCACCCACTGGCTCTGTTAGCCCCATGGATCTCCCTTCCCATTTGGCAGTTCACCCGGGAACCATTACCCTCTGTCTTGGTGGGCCCCTGTCCATCTTCCCTTGTACATCAAAGGACATGATGTGCTCGGTCATCCCTATGTCAGACCTTGGGCCCCAGGCGTGACAGGAGAGTATGCTCGGGATTCCAATATGGCGTTCCACTTCCTTGAATACATGCTGACCCTAGCAGCCCACTGGACTTGAACATGGACTTGTCGCTGCATTTCTGTATCTTCCTTACTAACAGGAAGTGTCCATCTTTTATTTACACTAGTTTCCACCCACTGGGCTAGTTCTATTATTAACTATGTCCTATCCTATTGACTAAACCTATTTTTCTTATCCTATGTCCTACACCTTTACTAAATAAACAGTACTTATCCCTAATCTAATCCTGTGCTTACCCTGCACTAATGCACTACTCACATTATACGTCAACACCTTAAATTACCTACATGCTGTACATTACCGTAAGGCATTATACAAGACTCACATCACTATTCACATTACATGCAAATTCACATAACACTGTATACATAGAGCGATTGTTATCTTCAAGGGCACAATTGTTATCTTCAGGGGCAGGAACAGGGTAAGGGTACCGTCACACAGTGGCATTTTGATCGCTGCGACGGCACGATTTGTGACGTTCGAGCGATATATCCGTGACGTTCCAGCGATCTCGCTGTGTCTGACACGCTCCTGCGATCAGGGACCCCGCTGAGAATTGTACGTCGTAGCAGATCGTTTGAAACTTTCTTTCGTCGTCTAGTGTCCCGCTGTGGCGGCATGATCGCATGGTGTAACAAAGGTGTGCACGATATTGTATACGATGTGCGCATAGTAACCAACGGCTTCTACATCGCACATACGTCATGAAATTATCGCTCCAGCATTGTACATTGCAAAGTGTGACTGCAGTCTACGACGCTGGAGCGATATTATTACGACGCTGGAGCGTCACGGATCGTGCCGTCGTAGCGATCAAAATGTCACTGTGTGACGGTACCCTAAGACAAGAGCCTTCTTTAGTGTGAAAAAAACCTTACAGACTTCAAAGGGATCACAACATTAGAAACTGTATGATTGCTGTCAATTAGTGTAGCAGTTGCATTGAATCTGCCATGAGACATTTACACAAGTTCAGTAGTACCACAAAGAGATCCTTCTGAAGAATTGACTATCCCATGCCTGACATATAAAAACAGTGCAAAAAAAATCCACCATGGCATATATTCTCTAAATAAATTTCTGTTCCCGCTCTACATTACTTTTATAAAAACGTGTTGCTAGGTTTTCAAATAGAGTTTTGGATGATCTCAAGTCATGTAAAACCTGCAGCTAGAATCACATTTTAATGCCTGTAAATCTGGTTCATATATGAGCCTGACCTTTATTCCTACATCTTTAAAATGTGACGATTGTCAAGCCAACAGGTGTTCTCTATAAGAAGTATGCTGAGCAGAGAGCTCCGAAAATCAAAATAAGATAGAGCATAAGTGCAAAGAATAGGAAAGGAGCAGATGTATGAATGTTCATGGGATTCATATTACTGAGCCTGACATTCTCTTAATCAGCCCCTGCAGTGTGTTCTGGTATCCCGCCAGCCTAGTGCTGCTAAAGTATGTTGGGAATGGAGTTTTGCAATCAGAGCCTGGTAGTCAGGATATTGAAGTTTTCCTGGTTAGTGCCATGAGTACGGCCACCTGCCGCACTAATGTAGCAGTTAGACTCAGACTTATATGAGTATGGTGCCTGTAAGCATTAGGCTTCTGTTAACCTGTCTTCTAAAAGATCATTTTTCCATCAGTTTTGCTTTAAAAGATATTAACTGCTCCAAAAATGTTATTTTCTTTGCACTGTGAAGTTGTTAAAATTGTTTTATTTTACAGAGAAACTTTAAAAAAAAATGTATGTAATTATTCAATAATTGGGTTGCCCACTATGGACAATCTATTTTTATTGTATGGTCCCTCAATAATGAGCAGATCATATGTTTTGGTTTATTTTTGTGAATGCCATGTTCGCCTCTTTGGGCATGGATATAGTATGTCCCTAGATGTAACTATGAAAATCGAAAAGAAAATATTCATTGTGTACATTACTGCCTGCATCTAGCCAAAATTCTACATCATTGAAAAAAGATAATATGTTGCAACATGACTTATTATATTTTAATGACTTAACAGCTTATTTAATCAAATTACATTTTATTCCGGAACTACTAATGTGATTTGTCAGCGAATTTCACAATACAAGTAGTATACCATATTCATTAGGTCTCTAGGCCTCGTGGTGAAAATGCATGCCATAATGGCTATTTAATTCTTTTTGATAGTTTTTCCCATCTGATGTTAAAATAAGTCCTAATAACTACCGTATTTTTCGGACTATAAGACGCACCGGACCATAAGACGCACCCAAAATTTGGGGTGAAAATTGCAGAAAAAAAGATTTTTTTATAAGATGGGGGTCCGTCTTATTGTCCAAATTTACAGTATCTTACCTGAGGGCTGGCGGTGGCAGAGCAGGGTCACAGGAGGCAAGGTGTCGGCAGAGGTGGGGTGATGCTGGGATGAGGAGGTGCTGGGATGAGAAGGTGCTGGGATGAGGAGGTGCTGGGATGAGGAGGTGCTGGGATGAGGAGGTGCTGGGATCAGGAGGTGCTGGGATCAGGAGGTGCTGGGATCAGGAGGTGCAGTGAGAGGTATGGCGTGAGAGGGGTCCCAGGCTTACCATGCAGACAATGCAGGCTTACCGTGGCGGCAGAGGTGCGGTGGCAGAGGTGCGGTGGCAGAGGTGCAGCGGCAGAGGAGGCGCAGTAAGCGGGGTCCCTTTCCCCGGTATGGTGATGCAGCAGCCCGGTAAGCAGCAGAGCCGGGTGAATCCTGTTGTTATCGGTGGGCGCGGCCATCTTCCTGAGGCCGCGCGTGTGCAGATGAAGCGCTCTGCTTCCCAGGGCTTCAGGAAAATGGCTGCGGGAGGCCGCGCGTGCGCAGATGGAGATCGCGGCGGCCATTTTCCTGAAGCCCCGGGAAGCAGAGCGCTCCATCTGCGCACGCACGGCCTCAGGAAAATGGCCGCCACCACCGATAACAACAGGATTCACCCGGCTCTGCTGCATACCGGGCTGCTGCATCACCTCACCGGAGAAAGGGACCCTGCTTACTGCGCCTCCTCTGCCGCCACACCTCTGCCGCGGCACCTCTGCCGCTGCACCTCTGCCACCGCACCTCTGCCGCCACGGTAAGCCTGCATTGCGACTATTAGACGCACCCCCCATTTTCCCCCCTTTTTTAGGGGGGAAAAAGTGCGTCTTGTAGTCCGAAAAATACGGTAGTTGCCCTAAGTCTGGCAGGTCAAAAGCAGCTCTTCCCAGCAGTTCTGCATTCTGTTTGATGGGGTAATGACTACTTACCACCAAAACCAATATTAATTGACTGTTCCATTCAATCTTATGCATGGATGGGATTTTAGTAACAACAATTTCTACAATAAACCTTCTACAAGAGATCCTGTGTTGATTGTGAAAGATGAATGGGAATTGATTAGAATTGTGGGTTGCATGAAACACTTTTTTGGATTGAAGGGTGTCTGTCATTCCAAATTTACACTTTAAACTAACCACATAGCTTTGCAGGAGATAGAGAAACAATAAAAATTGTTATTTTTAATTTTTAAAAGTGTTTCACCATTATCCCCAAAAACAACTATGTTGTAATATGCAAATGGAGGTGCTCAGTACACCTTTGTCATGACTAAATGCCTCAGTGCTCTGTTTCACCCACTTATTTAAATTACTGCCACTGATTCTCTGTTGATTGATGGGGGTGCTGTTCCATCATGTGCTCAATATTATTGTGCAGGACATAGCACACAAGTCACTCTCTCCTCGCGTCTGACATTGCTCGTCACCTATGCTATCAATTCAGTGCAGGAGAGAGCACACAAGTCACTTTCTCCTCATTTCTGACATTGCTTGTCACCTATGCTATCACTTCAGTGCAGGAGAGAGCACACAAGTCACTCTCGCCTTGCTTTTGACAATGCTTGTCTCCTATGTTATCACTTCAGTGCAGGAGAGAGCTCACAAATCACTCTCTACTCGCTTCAGACATTGTTTGTCTCTTATGCTATCACTTTGGTGCAGGAGATTGTACACAAGTCACTCTCTCCTCACTTCTGATGTTGCTTGTCTCACTTGATGTCACGTCAGTGCATGACAGAGCACACAAATCATGCTCTCTTCACTTCTGACATTTTTTGTCTCCTCTGCTATTACTTCAGTGCAGGAGGACACACAATAAATCATTATTTATTGAATCACATCTAATGTGGTGTATTTAATTATTTGTTCTGAATGTCCAACTGGGGGTCTGTATGTGGGGGAGACAGGGCAAAAACTTAGAACAAGGATGAATTCTCATCGCCACACAATAAGAGAAAAAAGAATGGACCTATCGGTAGCAAAACATTTTTGTATCCCCGGTCATGGAATTACTTGTTTTAAAAGGTAGTTTCAAATCTCAGAAAGACAGAAGAGTCTGTGAATATAAACTCATGATGACCCTTGACACACTCAGTGCAGGAATGAATGTTTCGCATGGATTTATGTCTTTTTACATCAATTAAGGAATTTGCTCTTGAGATCTTCTGGGGTCATTATAACACAGAACCAGATCCATTCAGAGGACCATAAAACATTAAGACTTCCTTATCTTTGAACTGTTCCAATATCTATGTCTGTCCCTCTCACATAATGATAATTCTGCTTCACGTCACTTGTCTTAGATATTGCCTTCATTCTCTCTGTGCTGTGTTGTGTATAAGCATGTGATTATTCAGAATTTGCATTTGTCTTTGCCTGATGAAGGGACCTGCATAGTCTCAAAAGCTTGCAATTTGTTATTATCTTTTCAGTTAGCCATTTAAAGGTATCAACCACTGAGGACTCTTACATTTAAATATTTTTCTATCTACTGGCCAACACGGTACAAAGATATACAGTATATCTTTCCTGTATTTATTTTTAGAGCACCAATGATTCCATGGTGCTGCACATGAGAAGGGGTTACATAAAAATACAGATGTAAATTACAGAGAATAAACTAACAATGATCGACTGGTACAGAGGGGAGAGGGCCCTACCCTTGTGAGCTTACATTCTACAGGACAATGGGGAAGGAGATAGTAAGTTTGGGGTTTGCAGCAATTCAAGTGGTGGTGAGATGGCAGCACAATCAGTGCAGGCTGTAAGTTTTCTTGAAGAGATGGGTTTTTAAGTTCCATCTGAAAGTTCTAAATGTGACAGATAATCGAACATTTTGGGGCACAGAATTCCAAAGGATGGAAGATATTGGAAAGAAGTCTTGCAGCTGACATCGCTATGCAGCGATATTTGAGGGATGCCATCAGCGAGGAGTGATTTGTGTGCTCTCTCTTGCACTGAAGTGGTAGCAGAGGAAACAAGCAATGTCAGAAGCGAGGAGAGAGTGATTTGTGTGCTGTCTCCTGCATAGGAACAGGAATCAGATAACTAAAGGTACCTTTACACTGAACAACATTACAACGATAGCGATCCGTGACGTTGCAGCGTCCTGGATAGCGATATTGTTGTGTTTGACACGCAGCAGCGATCAGGATCCTGCTGTGACATCGCTGGTCGGAGCTAGAAGGCCAGAACTTTATTTCGTCGCTGGATCACCCGCTGACATCGCTGAATTGGCGTGTGTGACGCCAATCCAGCGATGTGTTCACTGGTAACCAGGGTAAACATCGGGTTACTAATCGCAGGGCCGCGCTTAGTAACCCGATGTTTACCCTGGTTACCATTGTAAATGTAAAAAAACAAAAACACATACTCACATTCTGTTGCCTGTCACGTCCCCCGGCGTCCGCTTCCCTGCACTCCTCCTGCATCCTGTGTCAGCGCCGGCCGGCCGTAAAGCAGAGCACAGTGGTGACGTCACCGCTCTGCTTTACGGCCGGCGCTGTAGTGTAGTGTAGTGTGAGCCCTTAAAGTGGTTATCTAACTTCTAAAAAATGAAAAAATCTATTAACATACAAAAAAACACACAGTACTCGCTTCTCCTTTTCTTTGGCTATCCAGCACTCATGCTTCAGCGGTGTTCCATATCTGTGTTAACCAGCTGCCATCACGTGACCACAACAGAGAATCAGTGACCATAGGGGTCATGTGCTTCATTACTGCCATATTTGTGCCATTTGAGGTGATTGTCCAAAAACATTCAAAACAGAGTGGATGCCTTGAAATAATAAATTAATGTGAACTCCTCAACTCTAGCCCCCATGACTACAGCACAGGATACTCTGGTAATCTCTATGAGGACAGTCTGTGTCTGCATTGATGTCATTGTGTGTTTATTGTATAATGACCATTTTTTGGCTGCTGACCACTGAGGCCAGTCATAGGTCTCAGCAGTCAGGTGACTGAAAAGCAAAACGTAATTTTCTGTCCCACCTGAGACCACTTGAGCAGCGTTCACTGGTGTGACAGGCCAGAGCTTGCGAGTATACATTCTTAAATCATTAATAACTAGTGATGAGCGAGTGTACTCGTTGCTCGCGTTTTCCGGAGCAATCTCGGGTACCTCTGAGTATTTATGACTGCTCGGAGGTTTAGTTTTCATCGCCGCAGCTGAATTATTTTCAGCTACTAGCCTGCTTGATTACATGTGGCTAGAAGCTGTAAATCATTCAGCTGCCACGATGAAAACTAAATCTCTGAGCAGTCATAAATACTCGGAGGTCACCCGAGCATGCTCAGGAAAACCCGAGCTACGAGTACACTCGCTCATCACTATTAATAACAAGATTTTTTTAAAATGAGAAAAACACGATTCTGACCCTAAAAAATCTACAAAGTTGTTGTGTATGTGGGCGTCTGTCTGTAGCATTTTTTAAATAAAAAATCTCCACTCAGATCCAAGAGTCTAAAAAACGTGCAAAAGACCAAAATTGTGTATATAGACTTTATGATATTTTGTAAGATCTGACTGCCCAATTTTTTAATGAAAAAAGACGCCACAGTCACCGGAGATGTGTCGAAATGCTACATGTGCATCCAGCATAAGTGGAGTTACAATTTGGTGAAACTTCTTAAATGGTAGCTGTTTATTTTTTTGAATCAGATATGTTTTATTGAACATTTTATAAACAAAACTTTAAATCCTCAACCCTCCCCAACTCACCCTACCCTTCCCAACTCTCAGATTCAGGAAATGAAGTGTCCATTCAAAATGGCAGTCGTTTCTAATTCCATAGTTGGGGCTTTGGAAACTGACTAAAAGCCTGATACAAACACATATTTAAATGGATGTACATGTATGCTAACGAGCTGCTAATTTGTTTTAGGTAGCTTTCTCTTGGACACAATGTAGGCAGTGTCTTCCTGCTTGCAAGCATTACTCATCTCTCAGCATGCCAATTCCAGCAGAAGGTTTATGATTCTTATTTAGCCGGAAACCCCATTCACACACAACCCTATCTTCAGACACCTTCTCTGATTGCCATAGATAATTATCTCACGTCACTTTGTTGAAATGAAGCAATAATTTCCGTTATGTTTCTCTCCCAGCTCACTACACAAGATGTACAGAGTGACAAACGCTCTGTTAATGAAACCACAGTAAGACATTAGGTTACATACGGTAAATCCGTACTCATTTTGCGCTTTTATAAAGCAAATTTGTTGAAATTAGTCGACACATCCACTTACATCTGCAGGAGATAACCGTACCTGGGCTTTTATAAGTCTGTTGTGTCAAAACTCATAACACGTCAAAGATTTTTCTAGAGGTCCTTTTACAGCGAGGACGCGGGGGAGCCATGATTTTAAGAGTAATTTCACATTGTAAATGAAAAAAGAGAGGCACGACTGTTCATTTGCACCAATCATGCTTTCCTTTCATCTGCTCTGATTAGGCTTGGTGCGGTTTCATCAAACTACTCTATCACTGAGCTGTCACTCGAGCCTTCTGTTGATTGAAAACAATCAGTGCTCTGATGGCACAATTATTCTGACCCTTTAACTAGAGGCTGCTGTGATAATGAAAGGTTGATTATGATAGTTTGTGCCTCTTTCAGTTTGCCAAGAAGGTTAATTTGGGCATCAGACGGATGTTTAATGGGCGCTCGCTGCCTACACTGAGGTAAATGAGAACGTGCAGTCTTCTATATTGCATGGATATAGTTTGCCTGCCAATCACTGTCATTTAGACTTTGTGCTTTACACTCTGGAAATCACATTTTAGTTTTTTTTTCTCTACTGGATTTAATTTATTCACTGCCCTGAGGAAGTTCTATTACTCGGTGACCTTCACAGCAGCCTTTCTAGTTCCTTTTTTTCATTCTTTTTTTTTTCTTCCACAAGAAGAAGAAAAACATAGCGGGAGCCAATTGTATTTTATTTTTCTGCCACATAGATTAAAGAAACAATGATGTGCGGTTACCTACGAGTCCTACACTTCTTCCTATGCTAGATTCCTCTCTTCCTACATTATATCCTCCTAAATTCAAATAAACATCTTGCTGTTATTCTTGACTGTTTGGTGGCCACTAATTGGATTAACCTAAGATCATATCTAGCATGGTGGTAATAAGATGTCATAAGAAGTGGTACAATCGAAGCTATTCCACAAGAAGGCTGGATCTACCGCATGTGCAGCTGATCTACGCACTCTACGCTATACCATTCACTGTACTTTTGTACTGTGGAGTTTTTGAGAATCTCTCAGAGAAGATTCCCCCCCAATACCACAGAAAAGTTCCCCCCTCACTCTAACAATTTTTTCAAGTACGAGAAAAATGAAGGGTCCTAGTTTCATCAGTTTTTTATTTCAGTGTTTCTTCAGATTTTCATCTGAGTTTGGTCCGAATTGCATAAAGAAAGGTTCTTTACCTTCTCCTATCTAGCAGCCCGTGAACAATGGACAGAACTTAAGGCCCCTTCACATTTAGCGACGCTGCAGCGATACCGACAACGATCCGGATCGCTGCAGCGTCGCTGTTTGGTCGCTGGAGAGCTGTCACACAGACCGCTCTCCAGCGACCAACGATGCCGGTAACCAGGGTAAACATCGGGTAACTAAGCGCAGGGCCGCGCTTAGTAACCCGATGTTTACCCTGGTTACCATGCTAAAAGTAAAAAAAAACAAACAGTACATACTTACCTACCGCTGTCTGTCCTCCAGCGCTGCGCTCTGCTTCTCTGCTCTCCTCCTGTACTGTCTGGGAGCCGGAAAGCAGAGCGGTGACGTCACCGCTCTGCTTTCCGGCTCACAGACAGTACAGGAGGAGTGCAGAGCGCAGCGCTGGAGGACAGACAGCTGTAGGTAAGTATGTACTGTTTGTTTTTTTTTACTTTTAGCATGGTAACCAGGGTAAACATCGGGTTACTAAGTGCGGCCCTGCGCTTAGTTACCCGATGTTTACCCTGGTTACCAGTGAAGACATCGCTGGATCGGTGTCACACACGCCGATCCAGCGATGTCAGCAGGAGTCCAGCGACGAAATAAAGTTCTGGACTTTCTTCAGCGACCAACGATCTCCCAGCAGGGGCCTGATCGTTGGTCGCTGTCACACATAACGATTTCATTAACGATATCGTTGCTACGTCACAAATAGCAACGATATCGTTAACAATATCGTTATGTGTGAAGGTACCTTTAGATTCAAAGTGTTGTCTGATTTTTTCACAGACCCATAGACTTACATTACAGATTTTTATCCAACACTCAGCTTATTATTGAACACTAGATGGTGGCCTGATTCTAACGCATCGGGTATTCTAGAATATGTATAGTAGTATATAGCACAGCCCACATAGTATATAGCACAGCCTACGCAGTATATAACACAGCCCACGTAGTATATAACACAGCCCACGTAGTATATAACACAGCCCACATAGTATATAACACAGCCAACATAGTATATAACACAGCCACGTAGCATATAGCACAGCTACGTAGTATATTGCCCAGCCACGCAGTATATTGCACAGCCACATAGTATATAGCACAGCCCACGTAGTATATAGCACAGAGACGTAGTATATAACACAGGCCACGCATTATATAACACAGCCCACATAGTATATAGCAATGTGGGCACCATATCCCTGTTCAAAAAAAGAATTAAAATAAAAAATAGTTATATACTCACCGTCCGTTAGCCTCCGGATCCAGGCCAGGCGTTTAGCGATGCTCCTCGCGACGCTCTGGTCCTAAGAATGCATTGCGGCAATAACACGGCAATAACACGTCATCTCCGGTCATTGCCGAAATGCATTCTTGGGACAGGAGCGTCGTGAGGAGCGGGAAAGGCGCCGGAAGGTGAGAATATAATGATTTTTTTATTTTTATTATTTTTAACATTATATGTTTTTACTATTGATGCTGCATAGGCAGCATCAATGGTAAAAAGTTGGTCACACAGGGTTAATAGCAGCGTTAACGGGTTGCGTTATGCCGCTGTGTAACGCAGTCCATTTAACGGACTGCTAAAACCCTATGTGGCCGCTGACTGGAGAGAAGTATGGGGGGGGGCACTGACTGGAGGGGAGTAGGAAGGGGCCAATTCGTGGCCGGACTGTGCCTGTCGCTGAATGGTTGCGGCCAGCCGGCCGCGACCAATCAGCGACCCGGGATTTCCATGACAGACAGACGGAAGTTAGAAAGGCTGAAAGTTAGAAAGGTTAGTTAGGCTGTATGTATAAATAAACATGGAATAAATCACCTTTGAAGGCATAATATTTGTGAATTGAATTATGTTGAGAGAATTACAGTTTACGGGAGCCACCATCTTGGGATTGGCTAACACGGTCCTAGTGTGATATGATATAGTGTGTACAGAATATACAGTATATTATACATTGGAGATATGCATGATATTTTTACATTTATACCTGGGGCGTAGAAAAAACCACAAGACCCTAAGGCCAAAGTTTTAGATACCCCCTTCTCCTCTGAACACAATAAAAAAAAAAAAAGGCAGGACCATGGCACATAGGTTCATATGCAGGACATAACTCCCAACTTTTAAAGGCAGAGTGTGATGTGTATTGTTGCAAGTACACAGAAATAGTGCCAATACTGAAGCCCCTTAGTTTTTACTAAAATAAAGGGCTTGTTGTTGGAGGCAAAATGTGGCCTACTCTAGCTTGGAATAAGTAACTTTGCTTTGTCTGAAACAAGTGCTGTCTTTTTTTGTACTTTGAGATCAAATGGTCAGCCACAGTGCTTCTTTGCTATATTTCTGTTTTTTATTCTTATGCATATACTGTAAAGAAGCAGTTATTTGTAGGGCTATATATATATATATATATATATATATATATATATATATATATATATACAGTATATACACTACTCAAAAAGGGAGCACTAAAATCCTACATCCTAGATATCACTGATTGAAATATTCCAGTTGTAAATATTTATTCATTACATAGTGGAATGCGTTGAGAACAATAAAACCTAAAAATTATCAACGTAAATCACACCTAATAACCCATGGAGGTCTGGAGTTGGAATGATGCTTAAAATCAAAGTGGAAAATGAGGTTACAGGCTGATCCAACTTCTGGACACTACGCTGGCAGACAGCAAACCTTCTTGCTACAGCTCGCATTGATGTGCCATCCTGGATGAGCTGCACTACCTGAGCCACTTGTGTAGGTTGTAGAGTCTGTCAAAACATAAGCCAGAAAGCATTGGTACTGAGATGTGGTCTGTGGTCCCCACCTGCAAAACCACGCCTTTACTGAGCGTGTCTCGATAATTGCCAATAATTTCCATCTGTTGTCTATTCCATTTGCACAACAGCATAAGAAATTGATTGTCAAACAGTGATGCTTCCTAAGTGGACAGTTTGATTTCACAGAAATTTGATTTACTTTGAGTTATATTCTGTTGTTTGTGTTCCCTTTATTCTTTTGAGTAGTATATATATAAACATACAGTTAGGTCCATATATATTTGGACAGAGACAACATTTTTCTAATTTTGATTATAGACATTACCACAATGAATTTTAAACAAAACAATTCAGATGCAGTTGAAGTTCAGACTTTCAGCTTTCATTTGAGGGTATCCACATTAAAATTGGATGAAGGGTTTAGGAGTTTCAGCTCCTTAATATGTGCCAGCCTGTTTTTAAAGGGACCAAAAGTAATTGAACAGATTCAAATAATATATATATACAGTACAGACCAAAAGTTTGGACACACCTTCTCATTTAAAGACTTTTCTGTATTTTCATGACTATGAAAATTGTACATTCACACTGAAGGCATCAAAACTATGAATTAACACATGTTGAATTATATACTTAACAAACAAGTGTGAAACAACTGAAATTATGTCTTATATTCTAGGTTCTTCAAAGTAGCCACCTTTTGCTTTGATGACTGCTTTGCACACTCTTGGCATTCTCTTGATGAGCTTCAAGAGGTAGTCACCGGGAATGGTCTTCAATTCACAGGTGTGCCCTGTCAGGTTTAATAAGTGGGATTTCTTGCCTTATAAATGGGTTTGGGACTATCAGTTGTGTTGTGCAGAAGTTTGGTGGATACACAGCTGATAGTCCTACTGAATAGACTCTTAGAATTTGTATTATGGCAAGAAAAAAGCAAAAAGTTAAGAAAAACGAGTGGCCATCATTACTTTAAGAAATGAAGGTCAGTCAGTCCGAAAAATTGGGAAAACTTTGAAAGTGTCCCCAAGTGCAGTGGCAAAAACCATCAAGCGCTACAAAGAAACTGGCTCACATGAGGACTGCCCCAGGAAAGGAAGACCAATAGTTACCTCTGCTTCTGAGGATATATTTATCCGAGTCACCAGCCTGAGAAATCACAGGTTAACAGCAGCTCAGATTAGAGACTAGGTCAATGCCACCCAGAGTTCTAGCAGCAGATACATCTCTACAACAACAGTTAAGAGGAGAGTTTGTGCAGCAGGCCTTCATGGTAAAATAGCTGCTAGGAAACCACTGCTGGGGACAGGCAACAAGCAGAAGAGACTTGTTTGGGCTAAAGAACACAAGGAATGGACATTATACCAGTGGAAATCTGTGCTTTGGTCTGATGAGTCCAAATTTGAGATCTTTGGTTCCAACCACCGTGTCTTTGTGCGACGCAGAAAAGGTGAATGGATGGACTCTACATGCCTGGTTCCCATCGTGAAGCGTGGAGGAGGAGGTGTGATGGTGTGGGGGTGCTTTGCTGGTGACACTGTTGGGGATTTATTCAAAATTGAAGGCATACTGAACCAGCATGGCTACCACAGCATCTTGCAGCGGCATGCTATTCCATTCCATTCGGTTTGCGTTTAGTTGGACCATCATTTATTTTTCAACAGGACAATGACCCCAAACACACCTTCAGGCTGTGGAAGGGCTATTTGACCAAGAAGGAGAGTGATGGGGTGCTACGCCAGATGACCTGGCTTCCACAGTCACCAGAACTGAACCCAATCGAGATGGTTTGGGGAGAGGTGGACTGCAGAGTGAAGGCAAAAGGGCCAACAAGTGCTAAGCATCTCTAGGAACTCTTTCAAGATTGTTGGAAGACCATTCCCGATGACTACCTCTTGAAGCTCATCAAGAGAATTTCAAGAGTGTGCAAAGCAGTCATCAAAGCAAAAGGTGGCTACTTTGAAGAATCTAGAATATAAGACATAATTTCAGTTGTTTCACTCATATATACAGCTCTGGCAAAAATTAAGAGACCACTGCAAAATGTTCAGTTTGTCTGATTTTCTCTTTACAGGTATATTTTTTAGTAAAATGTAGATTGTTCATTTTTACTATAAACTTGTGACAACATGTCTCCGAATTTCCAAGCAATAAATGTTATATTTTTTTCTTTAAAAAAATGGTCAAAATAAAAAAAGCCCAGTGCTTTCAGACCTCAAATAATGTAAAGAAAACAAGTTCATAATCATTTAGAAATAACAATACTAATGTTTTAACTCAGGAAGAGTTCAGAAATCAATATTTTGTGGAATAACCATGATTTTTAGTCACAGCTAATATAGACCAATCTGAGGACTATTGAGGATCAAATGCCAATATTTAATTTTATTAATGGATGGAATGGCCAGTGATAAAATGTGCCAATGTTGCGGCCATAAGGCCTTTGTCAAAGGCAGTTATCTACAAGACAATACAACTAAATAATACGAGAATATTCCAAATCCATAATGGATCAATCAATACATCAACTGGTCACATATCAGTCAGAAGTGAACAACATGTAACAAATAAATATTCAGTATGCATGTGTAAATACTGTATATAGCACACATAAAAAGTGAGCATATGTACACATCAATTGCCAAAATTTTTTATAACACTGTGTATAGCAAGAAAATAATAAAGAAAATGCACCAAGAAATATCCAGTGAATTTTCATATCTATAACAAAAAATAAACTATGAGTCTATGTAAAAAAGGGGAATGGCAATTACCATATAGTCAATTATTATACGTCAAATATAAATATATCAACATACATAAAAAACAATCTCAAAAGAGGATACAGTCCAAGGTCTCCAAGGTAAATGGAGAGTAAATTGCACACTGTTCATGTGTGCGGTGTGCAATATGTATGTGTGTAGATATTGTCTATGTATGTGTGCAATGTGTGTATATATTGTTTGTGTGTGTGTGTATATATATATATATACAGTATATATATATATATATATATACAGTACAGACCAAAAGTTTGGACACACCTTCTCATTTAAAGATTTTTCTGCATGACTATGAAAATTGTACAGAAGTCTAGTGGATACACAGCTGATAGTCCTACTGAATAGACTCTTAGAATTTGTATTATGGCAAGAAAAAGGTAGCTAAGTAAAGAAAAAAAAACGAGTGGCCATCATTACTTTAAGAAATGAAGGTCAGTCAGTCCAAAAAATTGGGAAAACTTTGAAAGTGTCCCCAAGTGCAGTGGCAAAAACCATCAAGCACTACAAAGAAACTGGCTCAAATGAGGACCGCCCCAGGAAAGGAAGACCAAGAGTCACCTCTGCTTCTGAGGATAAGTTTATCCGAGTCACCAGCCTCAGAAATCGCAGGTTAACAGCAGCTCAGATTAGAGACCAGGTCAATGCCACACAGAGATCTAGCAGCAGACACATCTCTTCAACAACTGTTAAGAGGAGACTTTGTGTAACAGGCCTTCATGGTAAAATAGCTACTGGAAAGCCACTGCTAAGGACAGGCAACAAGCAAAAGAGACTTGTTTGGGTTAAAGAACACAAGGAATGGACATTAATCCAGTGGAAATCTGTGCTTTGGTCTGATGAGTAAAAACTTGAGATCTTTGGTTCCAACCACCGTGTCTTTGTGCAACGCAGAAAAGGTGAACGGATGGACTCTACATGCCTGGTTCCCACCGTGAAGCATGGAGGAGGAGGTGTGATTGTGTGGGGGTGCTTTGCTGGTGACACTGTTGGGGATTTATTCAAAATTGAAGGCATACTGAACCAGCATAGCTACCACAGCATCTTGCAGCGGCATGCTATTTCATCCGGTTTGCGTTTAGTTGGACCATCATTTATATTTCAACAGGACAATGACCCCAAACACCCCTCCAGGCTGTCTAATGGCTATTTGACCAAGAAGGAGAGTGATGGGGTGCTACGCCAGACCTGAACCCAATCGAGATGGTTTGGGGTGAGCTGGACCACAGAGTGAAGGCAAAAGGGCCAACAAGTGCTAAGCTTCTCTGGGAACTCTGGGAGATTGTTGGAAGACCATTCCCGATGATTACCTCTTGAAGCTCATCAAGAAAATGCCAAGAGTGTGCAAAGCAGTCATCAAAGCAAAAGGTGGCTACTTTGAAGAACCTAGAATATAAGACATATTTTCAGTAGTTTCACACTTATTTGTTAAGTATATAATTCCACATGTGTTAATTCATAGTTTTGATGCCTTCAGTGTGAATGTACAATGTTCACAGTCATGAAAATGCGGAAAAATCTTTAAATGAGAAGGTCTGTCCAAATTTTTGGTCTGTACTGTATATAAATATATATATTTATATATATATATATATATATATATATATATATATATATATATATATATATAGAGTGACAAAGTCACTGTATAGGTACTGGAAGGGAGATATGTATCACTGCCATTAATGGCTTCAGTGATGTAAAACCCAGAAGTTTTCCTCCAGCACATTAAGTGCTGCGAGGGGTTAACAGCGAATTTATTTAAAGGGCTTTTTTTCTGTGGACAACCATAGAGCTTGTGAGAGGTTGTCTACCTTATCTCCACCACAGGGAGTGGTATGGGGCTTAAGTAGTCAGCTTCCAGAGGCATTCAGAATTCGGTAGGCCTGGAGAGTGGAGCTCCAGTGCGTTGGGTCCTGTGAAGGAAAGCTAAACGTTTGAATGCTGATTTCTCCTGTGCGGGTGGACTTCCTGCACATGTATGAACTGTGTTATAATATTTTGATTTAGTTTCCTGTTTTGCCCTAAGGGCTGTGTTTATTTTGTCCCCTCCGTGGTTTATTCCGCATGTTTATAATAAACCCGAGAAGACCTGCAAAGAAACACTGCTTCTGGGCCTACCTTTGTGTCAGCTGAGCGAACCTCTCTACCACAATATATTTATATACATGGTATTTATACAGTGTGTGTATATATATGTAGCAGCGACCAAAAAAATACAATTCTGGCATTTTTAATATTTTTCTCGTTATGCCGTTTAGCAATCAGATAATTTTTTTTTTATATTGATAGATTGGGCAATTCTGAAGGTGGCGATATGTATATGCTTGTATGCTTGGCAAATATGTGTACAGTCATGGCCAAAATTTTTGAGAATGACACCAAAATTATATTTTCACATGATCTGCTGCTCTCTGCTTTTTATTAGTGTTTGTCTGATGTTTATATCACATACAAAAATATAATTGCAATCATATTATGAGTACCAATAGGTTATATTGACAGTTAGAATGAGTTAATGCAGCAAGTCAATATTTGCAGTGTTGACCCTTCTTCTTCAAGACCTCTGCAATTCTCCCTGGCATGCTTTCAATCAACTTCTGGACCAAATCCTGACTGATAGCAGTCCATTCTTGAATAATCAATGCTTGCATTTTGCCAGAATTTGTTGGTTTTTGTTTGTCCACCCATCTCTTGATGATTGACCACAAGTTCTCAATGGGATTAAGATCTGGGGAGTTTCCAGGCCATGGACCCAAAATCTCTATGTTTTGTTCCATGAGCCATTTAGTTATCACCTTTGCTTTATGGCAAGGTGCTCCATCATGCTGGAAAAGGCATTGTTGGGCGCCAAACTGCTCTTGGACGGTTGGAAGAAGTTGCTCTTGGAGGACATTCTGGTACCATTCTTTACTCATGGCTGTGTTTTTGGGCAAGACTGTGAGTGAGCCGATTCCCTTGGCTGAGAAGCAACCCCACACATGAATGGTCTTGGCATGAGACAAGACTGGTGGTAGCGCTCACCTCTTCTCCGAATAAGCTGTTTTCCAGATGACCCAAACAATCGAAAAGGGGATTCATCAGAGAAAATGACTTTGCCTCAGTACTCAGCCGTCCACTCCCTGTACCTTTTGCAGAATATCAGTCGGTCCCTGATGTTTTTTCTGGAGAGAAGTGGCTTCTTTGCTGCCCTCCTTGAAACCAGGCCTTGCTCAAAGAGTCTCCGCCTCACAGTGCGTGCAGAAGCACTCACACCAGCCTGCTGCCATTCCTGAGCAAGCTTGGCACTGCTGGTAGTCTGATCCCGCAGCTGAAACAGTTTTAAGATACGGTCCTGGCGCTTGCTGGTCTTTCTTGGGTGCCCTGGAGCCTTTTTGACAACAATGGAAGCTCTCTCCTTGAAGTTCTTGATGATGCGATAGATTGTTGACTGAGGTGCAATCTTTGTAGCTGCGATTCTCTTCCCTGTTAGGCCATTTTTGTGCAGTGCAATGATGGCTGCACGTGTTTCTTTAGAGATAACCATGGTTAACTGAAGAGAAACAATGATACCAAGCACCAGCCTCCTTTTAAAGTGTCCAGTGATGTCATTCTTACTTAATCATGACTGATTGATCACCAGCCCTGTCCTCATCAACACCCACACCTGTGTTAATGGATCAATCACTAAAACGATGTTAGCTGCTCCTTTTAAGGCAGGACTGCAATGATGTTGAAATGTGTTTTGGGGGTTAAAGTTCATTTTCTGGGCAAGTATTGACTTTGCAAGTACAGTAATTGCTGTTAAGCTGATCACTCTGACATTCAGGAGTATATGCAAATTGCCATTAGAAAAAATGAAGCAGTAGACTTTGGAAAAATTTATATTTGTCTCATTCTCAAAATTTTTGTTCATGACTGTATGCTTGATTTTTTTATTGTTTTATTTTGAATGTGGCGAAAGGGGTGTTTTGACATTAATATTTTTTTATTTTTTTTAAATATTTTTTTTTAGCTTTTTGCATGCTTCAATAGTCTCCGCAGGAAACTAGAAGCTATAGTTTTTCGATCGGCTCTGCTACATATAGACGATGATCAGATTGCCTACATATAGCAGAAATGCTCACTTGCTATGAGCGCCTACCACCAGGCAGGGCTCATAGCAATCCGGCTATGAAAACCATAGAGGTCTGCTGGAGACCTCTGGTTGTCATGTTAACCCATCGGTGACCTGCAATCACATGACAGGTCACCGATGGCGGGATTTCCGGCATGCTTCCCGGAAGCATGAGTTAAATGTCGCAGTCAGAGATTGACAGTTGCATTTAATGGGTTAACCACTGCGGGTGGATCACGATTCCACCCACGGCTGTTAGAGGCATATGTCAGCTGTTCAAAACACCTGATATGTTTCGGGAAAGATGTGGGCTCAGCTCCAGAGCCCACATCAAGGCGAAGGAGTTCGAATGGGTATATTATTATGCCCAACATCGGAAAGGAGTTAAATATTGCATGGTGGTTTTTACAAGCCAGAAAAAAAGTGTAAAGAAAGCCTTAGGCGGCATTCTGACATCCATGTTTCATAAACTGTACGTGGGTCTCCTGACCCGAACTTGACTGCCTCACATGTCTGAGGCTTTCAAGTCCAGATTAGGAGCTCCGCAGCTAGTTCGTGAATCAAGGCTCGTGGTCGTACGTGACACGCAGATGTGTGAATATGGCATTAAGGTAGGTCGTCCAGGATCTGAATTGTTGCAGATTGAACATCTGAATTTGCATAGGTGAAATCCAAATTGGATTACAATGCCAGGAGAGTGAATGCTATTCTACAAATTTTAAACACTTTGTGGACTTTTTCTTTGCAGGAACTGAGAAGGGATGCCTATTTAGAAATCAGCAAAATATCAATTTCTGCAATGGAATTTTACTGCTGATTTCACTCATTTCAGCATAAAAGGGCTAAATTTGTGGTTAATTTGCATCAAAATCTATATATATATATATATAAACAAGGTCCTAGTAGCATACTGAATGCCATGGTGGTGGCACTAGTAGTGACCCACCCTATAAAAAACAAAACCAACTCCAAGATTCTTGAGAACAATTGGAGAATGAGGTGTATCAGTTAAATGTGATAAAAAATATAAATTTTATTATAGTATTATTAATATGAAAAAGGTAATAAGGTAAAGTGACGAAATGCAAAGACAAACAGATATACCAGGGTCACACATCATAAATAGATAGACATCACCTATATGCTTAGCAATGAAGCATAGCAAATACTGTGGTATTAAGTACTGCATCCCGGTAAGATCTGTTCCTAATCATGAAAAGACCATGAAAAAAAGTAGCTACATGTTAATAACAAGTAGGATAGATCCTACGCCAGCTTACATTCCCAGAGATGCATAGCGAAATTACCTAGAAGACTTAGCGGTCTCGCGAGACCGCTAAAGATACCTTCACACTCAGCGACGCTGCAGCGATACCGACAACGATGTCGATCGCTGCAGCGTCGCTGTTTGGTCGCTGGAGAGCTGTCACACAGACAGCTCTCCAGCGACCAACGATCCCGAGGTCCCCGATAACCAGGGTAAACATCGGGTTACTAAGCGCAAGGCCGCGCTTAGTAACCCAATGTTTACCATGGTTACCAGCGTAAACGTTAAAAAAACAAACACTACATACTTACCTTCAGCTGTCTGTCCTCCGGCGCTCTGCTTTCCTCTGCACTGTCAGCGCCGGTCATCCGGAAAGCAGAGCGGTGACGACAGCACTGTGCTTTCCGGCTGCCCAGCGCTGACACAGGATGCAGGAGGAGTGCAGAGAAGCACAGCGCCGGGGACAGACAGCTGAAGGTAAGTATGTAGTGTTTGTTTTTTTAACGTTTACGCTGGTAACCATGGTAAACATCGGGTTACTAAGCGCGGCCCTGCCCTGCTCTTAGTAACCCGGTGTTTACCCTGGTTACCAGTGAAGACATCGCTGGATCGGCGTCACACACGCCGATCTAGCGATGTCAGAGGGAAGTCCAGCGACGAAATAAAGTCCTGGACTTTCCTCAGCAACCAACGATCTCCCAGCAGGGGCCTGATCGTTGGTCGCTGACACACATAACGATTTCCTTAACGATATCGTTGCCACGTCACAAAAAGCAACGATATCGTTAACGATATCGTTATGTGTGACGGTACCTTGTCATCTGGGTAATTTCGCAATGCATCCTGGGAACGGAAGATGCGGCAGCCGTGCGCACATGGCCAGAGCTTCGCTGGATCCCGCCAGAGCTTCGCTGGATCCTGGCAGGTGAGTATATAACTATTTTTTATTTTAATTATTTTTTTTAACAGGGATATGGTGCCCACACTGCTGTATACTGCGTGGGCTGTGTTATATACTGCGTGGGCTGTGTTATATACTGCGTGGGCTGTGCTATATATTACGTGGCCAGTGTTATATACTGTGTGGGCTGTGCTATATATTACGTGGCCTGTGCTATAAATTACGTGGCCAGTGTTATATACTGCGTGGGCTGTGCTATATATTACGTGGCCTGTGTTATATATTACGTGGGCAGTGTTATATACTACGTCGCCTGTGTTATATACTGCATCGCCTGTGTTATATACTGCGTGGCTGCTATATACTGCGTGGGCTGTGTTATATAGTACGTGGGCTGTGTTATATACTGTTTGGCCTGTGTTAGATACTGTGTGGCCTGTATTAACGCATCGGGTATTCTAGAATATGTATGTATATAGCAGCCACATAGTATATAGCACAGGCCACGTAGTATTTGTCTGCTATATACTACATGGCTCCTATATACTACGTGGCCTGTGCTATATACTATGTGGCTGCTATATACATACATACATATTCTAGAATACCCGATGAGTTAGAATCATGCCACCATCTAGTAGGATAATAACCAGTTCTGCTTCGAATGAAGAAAAAAACTTGACACACAAGTAGATTTGCAGTGAACAGGTTTCCTTTTATTTATGCAATCATAAAAGTTGTTGAACGTTTTACAAACAACTATTACGTTCAAAATAGTTTATACTGTTTGATAAATCTGTGGTGTTTTAAGACTGTCAAAGTGTACACCACTCATTAATTCACTAGTGTGTCTAAAACACCATAATATAGTGCAAGTCATAAAATCAATTTTTTTGTTGTCATTTACTGCAGAATTCTGGTTCACTTAGCTTGATAAATATGCACCAGTGTGTTCAATCTGTGCAAATATATTTCCAAGCCCTGCAATGTAAAATCGTGGTAAATTACTGATCCCCGTGATAGCAACTTTAATCCTAGTAGAAGCAGGTTGGATTTTATTTATTAATGCCTTAGGTGCTTTAGGACTTAATGAGATTAATGACCTTAATCTGATTTTTCTAAAGAGTAAGTTTATATTGAATAACCATATTACTGTTCTATAATTTATTAGTATGTGATTGTAAAATATGGTTAGTGTCTTTTGTATTCCACAAGTATGTGGCTTCAGAATGTGTGTGTGTTGTTGTCATAATGATCTGTTTTGGAGTGCTCATAACGAAGTCATGATACATGTGACCAGAGGAAGCGTAAAGCAATGCAAAACATTCACTGCTCATAGTGCTTTCTACTTTGTTTACCAACTGATTTTTAACTTTTTTTGGATTAAATAAAATGACTTGGTATACTCTGGTAAGTGTTTTCTTCTGTTTATTTCTATAACTGGATATTTTGGAGAACTTTTTATAGCTGAACACCTCGACTTGCAGTGGCCTTCTATGGGGAACTCGTGAAGGCTTGTGTGCTTGTAGAGCAGTGCTAATTTCTGTTCTCAAAAAAGGTGTACTAAAAACTTTTGCTTAAATCATGGATCATCTAGACTCAGAGTCTTAGTTGGTAATGTCTATAGGATACTCAAACTGAGATTAATTCTTAGATCCTGTTTTTCTTAAAGGGAATCTGTCACCCCATTTTTCGCCTATAAACTGCGGCCACCGCCATCAGGGGCTTATCTACAGCATTCTGTAATGCTGTAGATAAGCCCCCGATGTATCCTGAAAGATGAGAAAAAGAGGTTAGATTATACTCACCCAGGGGCGGTCCCGGTCTGGTTCTGGTCCGAAGGGCGTTGCGGTCCGGTCCGGGGCCTCCCATCTTCTTACGATGACGTCCTTTTCTTCTCTTCATGCTGCGGCTCTGGCGCAGGTGTACTTTGTCTGCCCTGTCAGAGAGGCCCAGTGCCTGTGCACTGCAGTACTTTACTCTGCCCTCAACAGGGCAGACCAAGTACACCTGTGTCGGAGCCGCAGCATGAAGAGAAGAAGAGGACGTCATGGTAAGAAGATGGAAGGCCCCGGACCGCGCCCATCGGTCCAGAACCGGATCGGGACTGCTCCTGGGTGAGTATAATCTAAAAGATAAGAAAAACAAGTTAGATTATACTCACCTGGGGCGGCAGTCTGGTGCGGTCCGGTCCAATGGGCGTTGCGGTCGGGGTCCGGTGCCTCCCATCTTCATGCGATGACGTCCTCTTCTTTGCTTCCTGTTGTGGCTCCTAAGCAGGCCTTCTTTATCTGTCCTGTTGAGGGCAGCGTAAAGTACTGCAGTGTGCAGGCGCCGGGCCTCTCTGACCTTTCCCGGCGCCTACACACTGCAGTACTTTGCTCTGCCCTCAACAGGTCAGATAAAGTACGCCTGTGCCAGAGCCGCAACAGGAAGCAAAGAAGAGGACGTCATCCTATGAAGATGGGAGGCGCCGGACCCGGACCGCAACTCCCATCGGACCGGACCGCCCCCCAGGTGAGTATAGTCTAACTTGTTTTTCTTATCTTTCAGGTTACATTGGGGGCTTATCTACAGCGAAAAATGGGGCAACAGATTCCCTTTAAATATGTCTAATCACCATGGTGCCCAAGGTCATTCAGTGTTATGGTGAATCTAAGGTGTAAGACTTTTTTAATTAAATGGAGGACAGATTGAAAAGTGTACCAAATATAGATAAAAAGAAATAGCTAAATAAAAAACGTGATTTTTTTTGTCAAAATAATGGAAAAATACAAGAAACGGATATAGCTAAAATATGTTGAGTATTCCTTAAGTAGAACTTTGAGTGAACATCACGACAATCTGTAAATGCCACGTACTAAAACAATTTGAGCCTTCGGTTAGTTATATGGTAGACTCTGTGCTGCCGCTCACTGACTTGCTATTGACATTTACTTTTGATAAACTGCTGACAGGATGTGTGTTTTAGTTTAATAGTTAATGATGCTATGTAATTTAGAAGAAAAGCGTATCGCTGCTCCTCTGAAACATTGCATGTTTTTTTAAATTATAGAGAGTGTACACATGACAGACGTAAGACAATATTTAGTTCTAATAAGTGTATGGATGGAGAAGCACACATCTTCTACTCTAGGTTTCTATTTGTTTTCTTGCCTTTTTGACAGTGATTGTACCACTACTGCTAAGGTGTGTATTGGACAAAATTCTTGTAAAATTGTTCCTACAAAATTAAGTTGTAACATCAAAGAACTTTTAATCAATTTTTATATCACTTCTAGTTGTAATTTTCATTTTTAGTATAAATCTAAATGGAAGAATGTTACTACAATAAATGTTTATTTCACTCTAGTATCATCAGTTGCCCGTCTTTATTTTGGGCCTCTCACCCTTTCCCTTACTTGTAAGGGAGCTCACCTCTCAGAAGGTTTGTCCAAAAAATTAATATAACTAATATATGCCATAATATTTTTCACATAGACCACTGGTTGTTGTAGAAAATCATTGGCTAACCATGATCTGTGTGCTACCTGTTTGGGGCCCATTTTTAACACGGACAGCACGTGGACCGAAGATACATTTGTGTGAACATACCCTAATGGAGAAGAAATGTATAATCACACACCAGGGACATTCATTTACTGAAAGGGAACAACCCTTTTAATAATTGCACATATAAAAATAATAGGTATATTAGTTTCTTTAAGTGTTTATGTTATGCTTATTTATACGATATGATACACTTTATTGATTGAAATTATGGTATTATGAAATGGCTATGGAAATTGCATGCTTGATGCACAATATCAACTAGAAGTCCAAAATATTAAAACTAGACTATGGGAACGTAGTTATCCACTATGGTCACTCATAAGGTCAGAAAATATAGTTCGTAAGTTCGTAAGAAAAATCGCTGCTGTAATGGGCTGGGTGGTAGAACCACTATGCCAGAGTCCAAGGAAGGCCTTGAGGGGCGTGACTAGGAGCCTCATCCACTCTGATCATGGATATGCAGCAGCACACGATACCGAGATCCAAGGAGAGACAAAGGAGGTGGTCCAGGTGCTACTCTACCTTGGGTAGATGGCAGCTGACCCCCTAGGAATGGGAGAGAGTATATCGGCGTCTCTGCTGGGAGAGGCAGAGAACAGATGTGCCGTAGATGAGGCAGATAACAGAGGTGCTGGAGACAACGCAGGAACGGCAGGAGGAGGAGAAGGAGGTGCAGGGTTGCGGCAGTGAGAGCATTGGTGCCTCTGCGGGGAAGGGGATGCAGAGACAATGGCGTTACAGTACCCCCCTTTACGCCCCCTCTTTTTCATGCCTGCAAGAAACTTCTCCAGGAGGAGAGGGGCGTGGATATTCTCCCTGGGCTCCCAGGACCTCTCCTCAGGGCCAAGCCCCTTCCAATCAAAAAGAAAAAAGGATTTTACCTCTTACCCTCTTGGTAGCCAGAATATTGTCAACCTCAAAAACGATCCTCAGTGCTGCCCGGAGCAGGAGTAGTTGTGGGATCTCTAAAGAAAGGACTGAATACAACAGGTTTGATGAAAACACATGAAAAGAATTGGGAATCCGTAAGGAGCTTGTAGTTTTTTTTTCTCTACATATAGTCCACAATTCACAGCAGTGAGTAACATCATTAAAAAAACATACGTCTGTTATTTCAAGATAAGAATTTAAAACGCATCATCTCAACCAGTGCGTTTTGCAGCCCAGAAAGCACCCACTATCGGAGATATCCTTTCACCAAGTTCATATTTAAATAAATTGCTACATTTTCATAGAACTTGGTTATCTACTAAGTGATCTTTCAAATGTGGTCACACAGTCTGTACCTGTTGCTAACACATGCATAATACTAAAACCTTTACAACATCCGTGAGAGTCAAAACATATGATATTAACACCTTACTTATTTAGTCATTTGTGCTAGTTGCAATTTGCAGTATGGCGGCTGCATGACAGGTCCAATTAAAATAAGCATCAGGTGACATCGCTCAGATGCAGTCAATAAATTATTGTTATAAAGCTCGGCAATTTTGAAACATTTTGCTACACAACGCAATGGAGATGTTACGTCATTTAGAGTACATGTCATTGAGAAGGTTAAACAACCATTTAGGGGCGGTGATTACAAATGAAAACTGATCAGTCTAGAATCTTGGTGGAGGTATGTATTAAAAACTAGATTTTCCCTAGGCATTCATATTAAACAAGACCTAATTTATCATTATGACTAAATTGGTAATTTCCTTCTAATTTTTTTTAATTAATACTCACCTTCAGAGTTGGGTAGAGCTGTGATTGGTCTCAACCCACCATGTGTTAGTAACAGGATATGGCAAAACACACCATCTGTTCACTTTTTATTGTGCAATGATTAAGGACATGCGTCCAAAATGTGCTAGCCTTGAATTGTAATAATTTTTTATAGTGGTTGTTGTGGCGTTTTCTTCCTTTTGGAATATTTTCTGTTATAATAACATTTTGGATTTTTATGAAAGTCCTTGATGTTGGAATTACCTCTTTTTTTCTTTTTTTTTTCTTTAAGTGTTTATGTTATGCTTATTTCTAAAAAGGATATTATCCATTGACAATTATTTAACATGTAATTGTTCCTTTCTTTTAGTTGGCTGTAAGATGGCTGGAGCACAACTGCCGTTATCAGTACATAGATGAACTGTTGCAGTATGTACGTTTTAGCCTCATGGATACAAATACACTTCACACTTTTGTCCTTTCTCATCCTTTGATCCAAGCCAGTGAAACAGCTACGGCACTAATTAATGAAGCCTTGGAATATCACCAAAGTATCTATGCACAACCAGTGTGGCAGACCATACGGACGAAACCACGCTTCCAGTCCAACACACTTTATATTGTTGGAGGAAAGAAAAGGGAGATCTGCAAAGTTCGGGAGCTAAGATATTTTAATCCTGTTGATCAGGACAATGTTCACATTGCTGGAATTGCAAATTGGAGTGAGTTGACTCCTATGCCAGTAGGCAGAAGCCATCACTGTGTGGCAATTATGGGTGACTTTTTATTTGCAGCAGGCGGTGAAGTTGAACATGCCACTGGGCGCACCTGTGCAGTGAGGACAGCATGCCGGTATGATCCTCGAAGCAATACATGGATTGAATTGGCTCCAATGAAGAACTGCCGTGAACATTTTGTTCTGGGTACACTGGACAATTGTCTTTATGCAGTAGGAGGCAGGAATGAATTACGACAGGTTCTACCATCGGTAGAGCGGTACTGTCCAAAGAAGAACAAGTGGACTTTTGTACAATCTTTCGACAGATCCCTTTCATGTCATGCTGGATGCATTGCAGATGGCCTTCTCTGGATATCAGGTTAGTGAGTTTTTAGAAGTATACATATTAGATATTAATAGTTTTGCATGATAAAATGTTTGGAACATTGAAGGTACGGAGAATACATACAGTGGGGGCAATAAGCATTTGATGCACTGTGAATTTTGTAAGTTTTCCCACCTACAATAATATCAACACTATTATATTCATTATGTAAAATAGTAGGCAGGTGTCACGCCGTAAACGGCGATAAAGGGGCAGGACGGCGTTCTGGGACCCGCACCTGTCCCTACCACTTAAATGGGGCCCTGGCTTTTTCCTTTTCTCGGGGGTACTTATGATGGTTAGGAGGCCCGAGCCACCAGCGTATCCCTGTCTCCTGTGCAGGCCCTATCAGGGGTCCCCTCTCCCCCCCAAAGGAGGTGGACTGCACCAGTGTAATAATACAACAAATAACAGGGTATACAGACAAGGTAACTAAAAGTCTCAAACTCACGAAATGCTCACACAACCACAGAGGAAACACAGAGAAGAGAAGAGAAGGAATAAACTTAGGAAGGAAAACAGGTTTAACATGCAACCAAAACTGCAGACACCAATCTCTGTAAATAAACCTCCAACACCAACACTACGCTCCTTCAACCTCCAAGCCAGGGAGTAGAACTGATCACTGACAATAGCTGAAGTCAGGACTGGGTCTATATAGAGGATCAGATTACAAAATCCACTTCAGCTGAGAGAGACCCAGCTCTCAGCAATAAGGTTAACTCCTGCACTGCTGGCACAAAGCAGCCAGATCAGAATACAGGTGAAGAGCTTCTGTTCACTGTGTGTGAACGAGGCCCAGAGCGCTGCGGTTCTCTGGAACCTCTCTGTCGCGGTAGCCCCGTGACAGCAGGTCAGTGAAGGATCAGCGAACTGTCATAAGCCCATATAGATGCATATGTAAGCAGAGCCCACATAAACCGCCACCCAAAGACTGCACCAGAGCACAAGAATCTCACAAACTGAAAACTACAAATAAAGATTAAGCAACAACCACAAGATGGATTTCATCAACCAAGGTATCATTTTAATCAGTATAACAGTGCCAACCTCACAGTGTCTGTAGCTTACTGAGCAAAATCCTGCTGACAGGTTCGTTTTAACCCCTTTACCCCTGAGGGTGGTTTGCACGTTAATGACTGGGCAAATTTTTACAATTCTGACCACTGTCCCTTTATGAGGGTATAACTCTGGAACACTTCAACGGATCCTGGTGATTCTGTTTTCTCGCGACATATTGTACTTCATTACAGTGGTAACATTTCTTTGATATAATTTGTGTTTATTTGTTAAAAAAGGGAAATCTAAAGACGGCACCCTTCAAGGTGCTCAAAACCACATTCAATAAGTTTATTAACCCTTCAGGTGCTTCACAGGAATTTTTGGAATGTTGAAAACAAATGAAGATTTAACTTTTTTCAGAAAAAAGTTATTTCAGATCCATTTTGTTTTATTTTACCAAGGGTAACAGGAGAAATTGAACCTCAAAACTTGTTGTACAATTTGTCCTGAGTACGCTGATACCCCATATGTGGGGTTAAAACACTGTTTGGGTGCATGGCAGAGCTTGGAAGGAAAGGAGCGCAGTTTGACTTTTCAATGCAAAATTGACTGGAATTGAGATCGCACGCCATGTCGTGTTTGGAGAGCCCCTGATGTGCCTAAACAGTGGAAACCCCCCACAAGTGACACAATTTTGGAACGTAGACCCCCTAAGGAACATCTAGATGTCTGGTGATCACTTTGAACCCCCAAGTTCTTCACAGAAGTTTATAATGTAGAGCGTAAAGATAAAAAATCATATTTTTTTTTCACAGAAATATTTTCGCCCCCAATTTTTTATTTTCCCAAGGGTAAAAGGAGAAATTAGACACCAAAAGTTGTTGTGCAATTTGTTCTGAGTATGCTAATACCCCATATATGGGGGGGGGAACCACCGTTTGGGTGCATGGCAGAGCTCGGAAGGGAAGAAGTGCCGTTTTGGAATGCACTTTGATGGAATGGTCTGCGGGCATCATGTTGCATTTGCAGAGCCCCTGATGTACCTAAACAAAGTAGAAACCCCTCACAAGTGACCCCATATTGGAAACTAGACCTCCCAAGGAACATATCTAGATGTGTTATGAGAACTTTGAACCCCCAAGTATTTCACTAAACTTTATAACGCAGAGCCTTGAAAATAAAAAATATTTTTTTCCCACAAAAATGATTTTTTAGCCCCCAAATTTTTATTTTCCCAAGGGTAACAATATATATATATATATATATATATATATATATATGATATAAAATAACCAAGTGTGACACCATTCTAAAAACTGCACCCCTCAAGGTGCTCAAAACCACATTCAAGAAGTTTATTAACCCTTCTGGTGCTTCACAGGAATTTTTGGGATGTTTAAAAAAATGAACATTTAATTATTTTTCACAAAAATTTACTGCAGCTCCAATTTGTTTTATTTTACCAAGGGTAGCAGGAGAAAATGGACCCCAAAAGTTGTTGTACAATTTGTCCTGAGTACTCTGATACCCCATATGTGGGGGTAAACCACTGTTTGGGCGCATGGCAGAGCTCGGAAGGGAAGAAGTGGGGTTTTGGAATGCAGACTTTGATGGAATGGTCTGTGGGCGTCACATGGCATTTGCAGAGCCCCTGATGTACCTAAACAGTGGAAACACCCCACAAGTGACCCCATATTGGAAAGTAGACCCCCCCCAAGGAACTTATCACAGTGGAGCTCAGAAGGGAAGGAGCACCATTTTCCTTTTCCAATGCAGAATTGGCTGGAATTGAGATCGGACACCATGTCACGTTTGGAGAGCACCTGATGTGCCTAAACAGTGGAAACCCCCCAATTCTAACTCCACCCCTAACCACAACACATTCCTAACCCTAATCCCAACCCTAACCATAACCACACCCCTAACCCGAACATACCCCTAACCCTAATCCAACCCTAACCACAACCCAAACCCCAACACACCCCTAACCCCAACACACCCCTAACCCTAATCCCAACCATAACCCAAACACACCCCTAACCCTAATCCCAACTCTATTCTCAACCCTATCCCTAATCCCAGCCGTAAACATAATCCAAACTTCAAGTCCAACTCTAGCCCTAACCCTAACTTTAGCCCCAACCCTAACTCTAACTTTAGCCTTAACCCTAACTTTAGCCTCAACCTTAACCTTAACCCTAATGGGAAAATGGAAATAAATACATTTTTTTATTTTATTATTTTTCCCTAACTAAGGGGGTGATAAAGGGGGTTTAATTTACTATTTATAGTGGGTTTTTATAGCGGGTTTTTATGTTTCGCAGCTGTCACACGCTTTTTATTGCAAAAAATAGATTTTGCATCACCACATTTTGAGAGCTATAATTTTTCCATATTTTGACCCACAGAGTCATGTGAGGTCTTGTTTTTTGCAAGACGAGTTGACGTTTTTATTGGTACCATTTTCAGACACATGACAGTTTTTGATCGCTTTTTGTTACGATTTTTGGGAGGCAGAATGAACAAAAACCATCAATTCATGAATTTCTTTTGGGTAGGGCGTTGATACCTTTCCACGTGTGGTAAAGTTGATAAGGCAGTTTTATTCTTCGGGTCAGTACGATTACAGCGATACCTCATTTATATCATTTACTTATGTTTTGGCAGTTTTATACAATGAAAACTATTTCATATAACAAATGTTTTTGGATTGCTTTATTCTGAGAGCTATAACTTTTTTACTTTTTCGCTGATGGCGCTGTGTGGTGGCTCATTTTTTGCAGGACAAGATGACGTTTTCAGCGGTACCAGGTTTATTTATATCTGTCTTTTTAATCGCGTGTTATTCCACTGTTTGTTCGGCGGTATGATGATAAAGCATTGTTTTTTGCTTTGTTTTTTTTTTTTTTACGATGTTCACTGAAGGGGTTAGCTAGTGGGACAGTTTTATAGGTCAGGTCGTTACGGACGCGGTGATACCAAATATGTGTACTTTTATTGTTTTGGTTTGTTTAGTTACATTAGAAATTTAAACACATAGTGCTGGATGTCAGCTGTGATAATGAGCTGACACCCGGCCGTGATCGGCCGTGCTCCCCCTGTGAGCGTGGCTGATTGCATATGACGTACTATCCCATCGATGGTCATACAGGCCCAGGCCACCTCCACGGGATAGTACATCTGATGTCTGAAAGGGGTTAAGGAATATGAAGAATTCTTGGCCAGATGACAAACCAATTCAAGACTGTAAGTTTTGACAAACACCTTTCCTCTTTTTCTTCTTTACCTCTTTTTTACTTCTTTTTGTCCTTCTCAATGTTCTCTCTCTTTATCTTCATACTTGCTTTATAAAAAACATACTTGTACATGGTTAGTCAACCAGCTTGACTTATCGGTTTATTTACTATTTCTGGCATTTTTTATACCGTTTAATAAAAGTAATTGAACCATAAAGAAACAAACTGCACTGTACTCACCTGCTCCTGGCCCACGAGCGTGTAGCCTCCATTACCTCTGCTATCTTGTAATGAATGCAGTATATCTTGGGCAGCACGGTGGCGTAGTGGTTAGCACTGCAGCCTTGCAGCGCTGGGGTCCTGGGTTCTAATCCCACCCAGGGCAACATCTGCAAAGAGTTTGTATGTTCTCTCCGTGTTTGCGTGGGTTTCCTCCGGGCACTCCGGTTTCCTCCCACATTCCAAAGACATACTGATAGGGATTCTAGATTGTGAGCCCCATCGGGGACAGTGATGATAATGTGTGCAAAAACTGTAAAGCGCTGTGGAATATGTTAGCGCTATATAAAAATAAAGATTATTATTTATTTATTATATCGGTGCCAACCGGACACTGTCTGTAATTTATTGAGCATAATCCTGGTATCAGGTTGACTTTGAAAGACACTACAAAAAGCTTCATGTTGTCCAAAAAAGCAATCCAGCAAAGTCAACTCTCCAAAAGCCAAATGTTTTTACTTCTGTACTGACCTGTGTCGTGTGCTCAAACAGATTATGACCACATTTGGAAAATTGCCAAACAGTTAACAAACTGTAGGGTTCTTGGTCTCATTTTTACCTTTGAGAACATTAAAATATTGGATCTAAAGGTAGAAAAACATAACTAAATTTTAAAAAATTGTTAAAATTAAAAATCTGAAAAATTGAATTTTTAAATTTCACTTTTACTTGCATTTAATGCCAATTGTCTAAGTGCTCTTTTGAATATTTAAGGGGTGCAATGGATTGATTGGAGATTTCTAATGTATGTGCCTCTTAAAGTGAATATGTCAGCAGATTTTTGCTATGTAATCCCAAGACAGCATGGTGTAGGGGCTAAAACAGAGATTTTTGAGATTTACTTGTAATGATTATTTTAGCAGCAGCAGCAGCTTATAATTGCTCGGGCATAGCAGCTCGTGCCTCCTGGTTCAACACCGCCCCCTTCTGTGATAAGCAGCTCATTATCTATCTACCATAGGCATTGCATATGCACAGCCTATGGTATGGGGGGTTAATTTTCCCAGCTCCGCTACATTTCTAAATTTAAAGGAGTTTTCACATTGTATTCAGGCACCCGTTCGGTGGCCCATGTCGGGGGATTGCATGCGAACCTCCGCAAAACAGGATTTGTACGAATGCGCCAACAGGGCCATAGACTATAATGATGCCAGCAAAATGGAAGTATGCTTTGCAGTGCAGCATTTTTGGGCATGTACGCCTACTGAAGGTGGACACTCAGATGTAGCAGACTTGAAATTGATTCACGTCAACGCATTATAACCAAACCTTCATAATCTATGACCTCATGAGCCCATATGTCTGAATACCCATTTTGCAGGGGTTCAACCATAAGCCCCAGCATGAGCCACTAAACAGGTACCTAAATGCAATGTGAAAGCGCTCTAAAAACTCTAATTGTGTCAGAACCACTTCACCCAGTAAACTAAGTTATGCATCTTTGGATTCAGGGTAAGAAATGGATGGTTCAATATGAGGTACATGACTGTTAATGAGAGAGACATATTATAAATGTGACGTGTGCCTCTGTGGACGTTGCTTCAAATCTTACTCCAATCAGTGACTTGAATAAGATTTTTGGTATAAGGTACTGTATGCCGCAACTTGTCATTCTCACCATGCTGCCCGTCTTGACCCAGCTCCAAAACGTTGTCATAACTGGCTGTAACTTCACTCCAAAAGCCACACAAACTTGGTGCAAACCTCGAGTTGTGCAAAAATGTGTGACTTTTCAAAGTGTTTCATGCCAGATTTCTGGAGGAAAAACTTGACAATTTGGGGCTGACAATCTGAATATAAAATCAATTTAAAAAACATTGTACCTTAAGTTTCAATCCTACAGACAACACTGATATTGTCATCCAATGCAAGTATGGACTTCTGTTTTATGATGGCATTAGGACATTTTAGTAGAAGTCTACTTCAACTCATGAGTAGATGTAATGTTAATGTGACTCAGTTAGTAGCAAATGAATGTACTGTATATTTATTTTACATAATTACGTGTTTTTAATTTGAAAAAATGTGCTTTTCATGGTTTTATTGTTTTAAACATTTAGTTCAACATTTTTTTTTTATATAAATTTTTATTGAAAATTTGCAGTAACAGCAAAATAAAACAACAATCTATTAGCATCAATCATGGCATATAGACATAACAATTGTTACAGTCACGGTTAAACATAGGTCAAAGTTTTGAATTAAGAATGCCATCTTTTAAAAGTAGCGAAGGTAAACTTAGCCATGTTATAAAACCTAAATGAAATAGCTAAGAAAATGATCAATAATACAAAAACGAACAAGGAAACAGGAAGAGGAGGAAAGGTGGGAAGGAAAGGAAAAAGAAAGGGGGGAAGCCTCTACCAAGTCGCCTAAGGCCGCCGTCACACTTGCGAGTTTTATGGACGTAAGAGCGCAGAAAATACGTCCGTAAAACTCGCAAAACAAACGGCACAATTATTCTCTATGCCCCTGCTCCTATCTGCCGTATTTTACTGATCAGTATTATACGGCTTTGTACGGCCGTAGAAAATCGCAGCATGCTGCGTTTGTCACCGTATTGCGCAAAAAAAACGCCAATGAAAGTCTATGGAAGCCCCCAAAAATACGGATTACACACGGACCAACAGTGTGACTTGCGAGAAATACGCAGCGGTGTTAGAGAGAAAAGCCGGCAATTCAGTGCGGTGTACAGTAAAATCACACTGACAGCTTACAGTAGAATAGGTAGAATAAATGTGGACACATAGAATAGGTATATATATATATATATATATATATATATCAGTGAGACACATATATGTATATATATTATTACTTCATACAGCGCTAGATAGCTTTAAAGCCGGTAATTCAATTACCGGCTTTTGCTTTCTCCTTCCTAAACCCGACATGATTTGTGACATGGTTTACATACAGTAAACCATGTCATATCACCTTTTTTTTTGCATATTCCACACTACTAATGTTAGTAGTGTGTATATGCAAAATTTGCCTGTTCTATCTACTAAATTAAAGGGTTAAATGCCGGAAAAAATTGGCGTGGGCTCCCGCGCAATTTTCTCCGCCAGAGTAGTAAAGCCAGTGACTGAGGGCAGATATTAATAGCCTGGAGAGGGTCCATGGTTATTGCCCCCCCCCCGGCTAAAAACACCTGCCCCCAGCCACCCCAGAAAAGGCACATCTGGAAGATGCGCCTATTCTGGCACTTGGCCACTCTCTTCCCATTCCCGTGTAGCGGTGGGATATGGGGTAATGAAGGGTTAATGCCACCTTGCTATTGTAAGGTGACATTAAGCCAAATTAATAATGGAGAGGCGTCAGTTAAGACACCTATCCATTATTAATCCAATAGTAGTAAAGGGTTAAAAAAAACACACACACATTATTAAAAATTATTTTAATGAAAAAATCACAAAGGTTGTTGTAATAATTTATTCTACGCTCAATCCACTCATTGAAGACCCTCGATCTGTAACAAAGTCAAAATAATAAACCGACAATATCCTTACCTTCCGAAGATCTGTAATGTCCAACGATGTAAATCCATCTGAAGGGGTTAAAATATTTTGCAGCCACGAGCTTTGCTAATGCAACGTTGTTCGTGGCTGCAAAACCCCGGGGAATGAAGGTAAAGTAGGTTAATGACCTATATTTACCTGCATTTGCGGTGAGGCGCCCTCTGCTGGTTGTCCCTAGATCGTGGGAACTTTCCTAGAAAGCTCCCAGGCTCGAGTTCATATGAAGACAACCAGCAGTGGGCGCCTCTTATGAACTCGAGCCTGGGAGCTTTCTAGGAAAGTTCCCACGATCTAGGGACAACCAGCAGAGGACGCATCACCGCAAATGAAGGTAAATATAGGTCATTGACCATTTAACCCTTTAATTTAGTAGATAGAACGGGCAAATTTTGCATATAGACACTACTAACATTAGTAGTGTGGAATATGCAAAAAAAAGTGATATGAGATGGTTTACTGTATGTAAACCATGTCTCATATCATTTCAGCGCGGTGGCGCAGTGGTTAGCACAGCAGCCTTGCAGCGCTGGAGTCCAGGGTTCTAATCCCACCCTGGACAACATCTGCAAAGAGTTTGTATGTTCTCTCCGTGTTTGCGTGGGTTTCCTCCCACATTCCAAAGACATACTGATAGGGAATTTAGATTGTGAGCCCCATCCGGGATAGCGATGATAATGTGTGCAACCTCTGTAAAGTGCTGCGGAATATGTTAGCGCTATATAAAAATAAAGATTATTATTATTATTATGTCAGGTTTAGGAAGGAGATAGCAAAAGTCGGTAATTGAATTACCGGCTTTAAAGCTATCTAGCGCTGTATGAAGTAATAATATATATACATATATGTGTCTACTGACACATATATATATATATATATATAGACAGTATATATATAATTTTTTTTTTAAACACATGGATCCCTTGTATAGCCGTGTGTTGGTTTTGCAAGCCTGCGAGAAAAACACGCAGTACGGATGCCATGCGGATTACATACGGAGGATGCCATGTGCAAAATACGCTGACACACCCTGCCTACGGAGGAGCTACGGACCACTTTTGTGGGGACTTTTCAGCGTATTACGGCCGTAATATATGGACCGTATTGTCTTACGCCAAGTGTGACGCCGGCCTAACACATACAAATCAGCAGTCTAGCCTGCCACTCCTCCAAATAGTAAGACACCCAACCCCAAACATGTCAAGATCAATCTTCCGGTAATTCAAGTGGACCTAGATTATTCTTCAGTTTTTCCATAATGTACCATCTAGTGGAGGAGAAGGGAGTTATCACCTTCTGGCTTTCATCGGCATTACAGAGTTTTCCAATAAACTGACTCCATTTTTTAAGAAATTTACATGCCTGAGCCTCCTTATTTGAAAGTGTGTCTCCTTGCTCAACTGCCATGTAATGATGTAATTGGGCTATCAAATCTGACAATTGTGGAGTAGAAGAATCATAGTAACATAGTAACATAGTTATTAAGGTTGAAGGAAGACTTTAAGTCCATCTAGTTCAACCCATAGCCTAACCTAACATGCCCTAACATGTTAATCCAGAGGAAGGAAAAAAAAAACCCATGTGGCAAACAGTAAGCTCCACATTGGGGAAAAAAATTCCTTCCCGACTCCACATACGGCAATCAGACTAGTTCCCTGGATCAACGCGATATCAAGGAATCTAGTATATATAACCTGTAACATTATGCTTTTCAAGAAAGGCATCCAGTCCCCTCTTAAATTTAAGTAATGAATCACTCATTACAACATCATACGGCAGAGAGTTCCAGTCTCATTGCTCTTACAGTAAAGAACCCGCGTCTGTTATTATGCTTAAAGGGAACCTGTCACCTGAATTTGGCGGGACTGGTTTTGGGTCATATGGGCGGAGTTTACAGGTGTTTGATTCACCCTTTCCTTACCTGCTGGCTGCATGCTGGCTGCAATATTGGATTGAAGTTCATTCTCTGTCCTCCATAGTACACGCCTGCGCAAAGTAATCTTGCCTTGCGCAGGCGTGTACTACGGAGGACTGAGAATGAACTTCAATCCAATATTGCAGCCAGCATGCAGCCAGCAGGTAAGGAAAGGGTGAATCAAACACCCGAAAACTCCGCCCATATGACCCAAAACCAGTCCCGCCAAATTCAGGTGACAGAGTCCCTTTAAACCTTCTTTCCTCCAGACATAGAGGATGCCCCCTTGTCCCCGTCTCAGGTCTATGAGTAAAAAGATCATCAGAAAGGTCTTTGTACTGTCCCCTCATATATTTATACATTAAAATAAGATCACCACTTAGCCTTCGTTTTCCCAAACTAAATAGCCCCAAGTGTAATAACCTGTCTTGGTATTGCAGACCCCCCAGTCCTCTAATAACCTTGGTCGCTCTTCTCTGCACCCGCTCTAGTTTAGCTATGTCTTTCTTGTACACCGGAGACCAGAACTGTACACAGTATTCTAAGTGTGGTCGAGCCAATGCTTGAGAATTAACTTTTTAGTCAAGATCAGTATAGTGTGTATTAGAATTGGGGGACCTCGCTCTCCATAACCCTCCCCTCTCAAATTCTCCCAGTAATGCAAGATCGCCATTGGTAGAGACAGCGATGTCACATTGCTCCAGAGGTTACCAAGCAATCCAGAAACTGAGTCCCAAAATGGGGCTATATTACCGCAGGACCACAAGCCATGTAACAATTCAGAGCTAGGTTGTTGGCATCTAGGGCAGGCCATAAGTCTGTCAGGTCTAGTAACAGGTTTATAAATATTAAAAGCGTAGATTGCTCCATGCATGATTTTAAATTGAGTTTCCCTCCAATTCTCATTAATTATGTGTTTCCTGAAAAGAGACCATCCTTTTCTAATCAAGGAGGGAGTTTCGGTATTATCTAGTTGTTGTCTCCAATACTTATAAAAAGTATCCGGATGAGGGTCTAATAAATGCGGTTTCATTATGGAGTATATTGCGGAAATAGAGGGGGTTCCATTAGGGAGCAACGCGTCCAGCATATTATGGCTTGATTCGAATGTAACATCTTGCAGATTTGACATTACTGAGCGCTTGATTTGCTCATACTGAAGGGAGTGAGAGGGCGGGAGATGATATTTCTCAAGTACTTCGGGACATGTTAACCATCTAGCCTCCATAGGATGGAAAAGATAAATAGTTTATTTTTTATATCATGAGGGAATTCAGGGTTTGCCCACCCTGAAAGAGAGACTATACTTTTTCCTCACTGCTTTCCAAGTTGAGATAGTGCCTCTAAATAAGGTTGATTGTCTTAAATGCTGGGGCAGAGAGGAAAGATGTGTATGTAAGATGGCCGACAGATTCAGGGGGTGAGCAAAATCCGCATCTAGTGAGTTGTCTGTATAAGAATGTCTGCTGTTCAGCCAGTCAATAAATTACCTTTAGTATTAGCCATAAATAGTATAACGTCTGTTAGGGTTGGCAGAACGCACCGAATATATTTATTACGTAAGATTGGTGCGTTCGCCACCCGGGATCCACCGTGCAGGAAAGAACCTGCTGCTAAGTGAATGGCGGCACTATATGGCGGTACAATGAGATTTCACACATGGGTTAACTTCACCCTGTGTGAAGGAAGCGATCCCTGTTAAGTCACAGGGTTGCGGTACTGCACAGAGAGCGCAAGCAAGGAATCACAGAACTCTATCCCAGGACACAGGATTAGAGTTAATGTAGACATCTTGCGATCGACACCACAATTGGGGTATCAGAGGTAACTATTATGCACAGAAGTGCATGCTGTGCCACACTAGCGGACGCCACTAACCACCCAGACTTGGGTAAGGTAAACGCTCTAATAGCACACGGCGCTGCACTGGCGGTCACAGCAGTTAGACACTGCTTCGTGTGTTAAAGCCATACACCTTACCCGAACAGTCATACACAAGGGATGGGTTTTTTAAGGAACGACTTGCACTCATCAACACACACACGATAACAATTGTATACTAGCACATGGCCGTGCGGTCATGCGAAGCTTATATAGCTGCAGCACGTTCAGGACCCTTCAAAGAAGGACCAATGGATTTGCAGCAGTACCTGAGCATGTGACCCTAGATCTCCATTGAGAGATCTTGCCCTGGGCATGCTCAGTGTGTGCAAAGCAGGACTTAGTCCTAGCACCTACAGGACCTTCCTGAGCATGTGACCCTAGATCTCCACTGAGAGATCTTTCCCTGGCATGCTCAGTGTGTGCAAAGCAGGACTTAGTCCCAGAAAAGCCTGCTCGCTGCAGATCAGTGCAGGGTACAATAGATGAGCCTGGAGAGGCAGTAGTAACCCTTTGCACAGTACCAGTCTCAGCGAGACGCTGGGAGCGCCGTCTCCGCTGAGCAGGCTCCACTGCGGCCGATGCAGAATGGAAGACCGCAGCAGACACGGATCGAGATTCCCCCTGTGCAGCAGAGGAAACTCGACTCCTAACAACATCATCCGCAAAGAAGGTTGATTGTAACACCTATCTATTAATTCGTATTCCCTCAAAAATAGATGGTTTAGATAAAGTGCGGACCAAAGGTTCAATTGGTATATTGAACAAGAGTGGGGAAAGCGGACATCCTTGTCTGGTGCCACTTTTTAGAGAAAAGGCACCTGAGAGGAAGCCTGGGGTATAAACCTGTGCACTAGATGAGTGATATAAAGCATGTATATATTCAAAGAAGGGGCCCGATAGTGACATCTTGTTCAGGACTTTATACAACCAATCCCACTTTACATTATCAAACGCTTTTTCCGCGTCTATGGTAACTAATGCCGGAGCATCATGGGCAGATCTTGCTAGAATGGATCTTATCAAGTGCCAATAGAACCTTACGTACATTTAAGGTTGCCGATCTACCCTTTATAAAACCTGCCTGAAACTGCGAAATAATATCTGGAAGGATTACAGCCAATCTATCTGCCATTATTTTTTAAATTAATTTGATATCTGTATTGACTAATGATATAGGTCTACAGGAGGATGGCAAAGTAGGGTCTTTTCCAGGCTTTAGGATTAGTTTAATATAAGCCCTATTAGCTGAAGGGAATAAGGAGTCTCCCAAGGATTCTATTTGATAACTGTGTCAATATTGGTGCGACCTCATGGGATAGAAGTTTAAAGAATTCAGGAGAATATCCGTCCAGACCGGGGGCTTTACAATTTTTGGAATTTTTTATGGCTGAAATTATCTCTTCTTTAGAAATTGGTTTGTTTACAAAAGAGTTATGTTTATCCTTGCATATTGGCATGTTTGTGTCATCTAGTAAGGTCTGATAAGTCACATTCTGGTTAGTAGGTTCACTATAGAGTTCTCCATAGTATGTTCCCAGGATTTTGTTTATTATCAGGGGATCCGATTGAATAGATCCTGAGGGGTCCCTAAGTTGATAAATTCGTTGTAGGGGTCTCATACCTTTCGCCAAATTAGCCAGGATTCTGTCAGCCTTATTTCCTTATCTATAGAAACAGATCTCTCTCTGCATCAAAAACAACTTCTCCTTCCTTTCTGCTTGAAGGTTAAAGTCTGCCTGCTTTTGTAACCAGCATTCTTTATTAGTAGGGGAGGTAAAGAAGGCAGTATAGGCCCTTCTAAGTTCCTCCGTTAACTCTCCATATCTCTGTAATGTCTCTTTTTCAGAGAGAATACATAGGCCATAATTTTCCCTCGATGTACAGCTTTCGCTGTCTTCCACGCAAACGAGGGATCGTTTTGGTGTGTTGCATTATCAGTAAGGAATTCCTGCCACCACATCTTAAGAGAAAAGGCGAAGGAATCGTCTTAGTTCAAAATTTTTTTGTAGTTTTAGGCTATGTGCACACGTCTGGAAATTTCCGCGGCAATTCCGCAACTGTGCCGTGGGTAAAACGCATGCGGAATTGGCATGCCTTTTCCCGCTAAAACACTAGTGTTTTATAAGCCTAAATAGCTTGCAGAATGCTAGCGTTTTCCAAGCAATCTATAGCGTCGCTTGGAAAACTGATTGACATGTTGGTCACACTTGTCAAACATAGTGTTTGACAAGTGTGACCAACTTTTACTATTGATGCTGTCTATGCAGCATCAATAGTAAAAAGATCTAATGTTAAAAATAATTTTAAAAAATAATAAATCGCAATATTCTCACCTTCCGACGTCCCCGGCAATCTTCCCGCTCCTCGCGATGCTCCCGTTCCCAATAATGCCTAGCGGCAATGACCTCAGATGACGTAGCAGTCTCACGAGACCCACGTCATCACAGGTCATTGCCGCAAAGCGTAACTGGGAATGGAAGCATCGCGAGAAGCCAGAACGCTGCGAGGGACGCTGGAAGGTGAGAATATCACGATTTATTATTTTAATTCTTTTTTTTTTAACAATTATATGGTTCCCAGGGTCTGGAGGAGAGTCTTCTATCCTCTACCCTAGGTACCAACCGCACATGATCCGCTTACTTCCTACATGGTGGGCATAGCCACATGCGGAAAGTAAGCGGATCAATGCATTCCTATGTGTGTGGAATCCACGTGATTTCGCACAAGGAATGAACATGCTGCGTTTTTTGGGGGAATGCGACTCCGCCGCAGAAAAAAGCGCAACATGTACACAAAAATTGCGGATTGCATACTAATAATAGGATGCTTGATGTATGCATTTTTTTCGCGGTTTTATCATGTTTTTATAGCGTAAAAATTGCAAAAATTCCTGAACATGTGCACATAGCCTTAGGCTAACTTCACACGGCTTTTCTGCTGAGTTTTTTTGCTGCTTTTTTATGCAAATTTCCAGGTGTGTTTTACAGTACCAGCTATGTCTAAAAAATTTCAGAAATCTCATGCACACACGTTTTTTTGTAATCAGTATTTTGTGCTTTGCATGTTTTTGAACATAAAGCATGTCACTTCTTTCAGAGTTTTTACAGTGTTTTTCACCCATTTACTTGAATCAGTGGTGAAAAAACGCTGCAGAAATGCAGCACAAATGCATGTATCAGTTTTTGCTTTGTTTTTTTGTGCGAAACCCTCATTCTTTGGAATAGGACTTTTTTCAATACTAAACTTTATCAGCATGCACAAAAAGCAAATCTAGCATGCCAAAACCGATGCAAAAACGTGCACAAAAATACATAAAAAGTAGTAGCATAGTTATTAAGGTTGAAGGAAGACTAAGTCCATCTAGTCCAATCCATAGCCTAACCTAACGTGCCCTAACATGTTGATCCAGAGGAAGGCAAAAAAAACCCATGTGGCAAACAGCGAGCTCCACATTGAGGAAAAAAATTCCTTCCCGACTCCACATACGGCAATCAGACTAGTTCGCTGGATCAACACCCTATCAAGGATTTAGTGTATATAACCTGTAACATTATACTTTTCAAGAAAGGCATCCAGTCCCCTCTTAAATTGAAGTAATGAATCACTCATTACAACATCATACGGCAGAGAGTTCCATAGTCTTCCTGCTCTTACAGTAAAGAACCCGCGTCTGTTATTATGCTTAAACCTTTTTTCCTCCAGATGCAGAGGATGCCCCCTTGTCCCTGTCTCAGGTCTATGATTAAAAAGATCATCAGAAAGGTCTTTGTACTGTCCCCTCACATATTTATACATTAACGTAACATCACCCCTTAGCCTTCGTTTTACCAAACTAAATAGCCCAAGTGTAATAACCCATCATGGTATTGCAGACCCCCCAGTCCTCTAATAACCTTGGTCGCTCTTCTCTGCACCCGCTCTAGTTCAGCTATGTCTTTCTTATACACCGGCCAGAACTGTGCACAATATTCTAAGTGTGGTCGAACTAGTGACTTGTATAGAGGTAAAATTATGTTCTCCTCATGAGCATCTATGCCTCTTTTAATGCATCCCATTATTTTATTTGCCTTTGTAGCAGCTGCCTGACACTGGCCAGTAAATGTGAGTTTGTCATCCACCCATACTCCCAGGTTTTTTTTCATTGACGGTTTTGCCCAGTGTTTTACAATTAAGCACATAATTATACATCTTATTACTTCTACCCAAGTGCATGACCTTACATTTATCCCCATTAAAGCTCATTTGCCATTTGTCAGCCCAAGCTTCTAGTTTACATAAATCATCCTGTAATATAAAATTGTCCTCCTCTGTATTGATTACCCTGCAGAGTTTAGTGTCATCTGCAAATATTGAAATTCTGCTCTGTATGCCCCCTACAAGGTCATTAATAAATATGTTAGGCTTGAAGTCACCTGGCAATACAAAGGTGACATCAACCCCACAAATATTAGCCCCAGTTTCCACCTCTACAGAGCAAGTGGGAAGAGGTGGGCAAAAGGCTAGAATTGGCGCATCAAATAGATATGCCTTTTCTGGGCAGCTGCGGGCTGCTGGTTTTAGGCTGGGGGGTGCCTATATCAATGGCCCCTTACCAGCCTGAGAATACCAGCCCCCAACTGTGAGCTTTAGCAAGGCTGGTTGTCAAAAATGGGGGGACCCCATGTTGTTTTTTTAAATTATTTATTTAAATAATTAAAATAACAGCGTGGGGACCCATCTATTCTTGATGCCCAACCTTACTGAAGCTGACAGCTGAGGGTTTCATCCCCCAGCTGTGAATTTTGCCTGGTTGGTTCAAGAAAATAGGGGGGAACCCAAGTCAAGTTTTTCACTCATTTCGTTATATTGCAGGCAGCGGCTGAGGAATACCCCAATCATCCGCTCCTGCTGTCACTGTTATTTGCAGCAGCAGGTGTCGGATGATGGGAGTAAGAGTCCCAAAAAGCCCCCATCTGCTGTCATCGTTCAGACTTTAATATAACTCTCATTTTTTTTCTCTGCTCGCGCCGATCACCAGCAGAGCAGAGGAGAATGATGAGAACCGTCTTCAGCACCTGCCAACAGGTAACAGCGCTTACAGTAGCGCTTCTTCCCCGGTGCCGATGAGTGTCACACGGAGGACATCAATGTGTATTCTCCGTGTGCACGTGTACAGGACATTTTGCTATCCGTGCTGACGGTAAAAAATGGACATGTCTACGTGTGAGGCACACGAACACATGGTCCGCGGAAACACACTGGCATATGCACAGACCTATTCATTTGATTGGGTCTACGTGTGTCAGTGTCTATGGTACATGTGAAAACTGTCACCACACGTACCGGAAACTGATCTGTGAAATAGGCCTTATTTAGTATTTCTTTGTAGTCCATGAAACCTTTTTCATTAGCTTTATTAGATTCTAATTAATTTAGTTTTCATAGCTAGAGTTACCTACGGTACGCTTTACTTGGAGTGATAGCTTTTCTCTTTTTTTTGTTACTGTCAGATTTTTTGTAGATCGAGTTGGATTGATGTACCTGAAAAGTATGAGACATTGATGTCCATTTTCAAAGAGAATTATAAGTCACTTGAATACAGAAGAGATATTGTAAAACGCCTCCAATTTTGAAATTTTCAGTCAATCAAAAAAGTGGTATAAATTTTTCAAGAGAGTTTAAATGAAATGAGATTATCATGACCACCTGCATGAATGCATCGATAGGTTTATACATCACGAATGAAGATTTAACACTCAGTAATAGCCACCATAGTCTAAACATTACTGAGTATTTTATATAGAGATGCTATTAAACCACCAAGGCATTTTATTGCAGAGCACCTCGCAGCTTAGAGCTGTCATTTCCTAACCCAAGTTGAATAAGCACTTGAATCATGACACTTTTTATAGAGAAATTACCAATTCTTTCAAAAGACTGCTCTCCGAACAGTCCTGTCATTCTACAAAATATTGGTATTTATCATTGAAATAACTTTCTCTTCACCTTTCCAGTGGCATTCTCTTTCAGTCTTTTGAGAGGTTAAAATTTTCTGTTGCCCGTGGTATACTTTGACTACCACTTCAAGGATGAAACACAGTACAGTTAATTCAAATTTTTTTTGGCAGAATGTATTTTAAATTTCATCTGTGTCACTTCAAAGTTAGAAGAAAAGTTGTTTTTGAAAATTGATTCTCATATAAGATGGCATATTTAATGCCAGATGTATCTATAGAATGCTCGCAAGATGCAGATTATCCCCCTGGGGAGGCAGATCAAAACTGCCAATCAATAAAATATACTTATTAGGGGAAACCGAGAAATCTGTGCAACTGCTTTGATTGCAGGGGACAGTGTAGCAGCATGGGGTACCATAACCTAAGAGCAAGAAAATCAGCCTGATGACTTTCAAAGCCAAGAATATTGCTGTAGGCAAGGGTACTCCACACTAGGAAAAATTACAACACATATAGACTGTTAATAATTCCATATCTATTTTTGTGTCGTCAAATCTGTATGCAAATCCTCTGCATCTCATTTCAGAAGATTAATCTAAAAGTGAGAGGAGAGGTATGTGAAGTGCATAAAATTATCAAGGACCTCCAACATTGCAGCCGAGAACTAAAATATTCAGGAATGAACTTCTCTTGTTTTCGTTTCTCCTGCTTTCAGCATGTTTCATTTTTGAAACAAAGGGACAAAGAGTCTATAGTCATTGTCATAAAGGAAGCAAATATGTGCAATCCAAGACAGTTACATTAGTCCATGATGTCTTTTGAAGGTAATTTATAATATTTTGTGTAAGGAAGTGTAGCCTCTTCTGTGGTTATTTAATGGGCTATTCTCCAGGTATTAAATTACTTTAGTTAGACCACATGAACATAAGCAAGTTTGCAAATGACTTGCTTTTTTTTACCTAGTTTCTCTTCCTTTCTTCCACATTGAGAGCTTTTGTCTTTCATAGTGTAAGGAAAACACACGAGAGAGCCAATTCCTCATTAGATATAAGCCCGGTCCGTTATCAAGCCCAGGTAGCGTATAAGTACTAGCCGGACTCATGGTCGTGGGAAATCAGGTTTCGAAATAAAAGATCAGGCCAAAATTAATTGATATTTTAATTGCTGAAAGGCGCACTAGATAATACAAATATATACAGAGTAATATACAGGTATTGTAGCCAGAAGTACAGATAAAGTTAGGGTACTGGTATGGGATTGCAGTTAGCTGTATGTGTCATGTTACTGTTTCTTATAACTTGTGGATGAAGGCAAGCTCTCGTATCCACAAGCACCTTCTTAGTTTCTGGTCCGTCTCCATGCGTGACGTGACGCGGCTTCAATGGCATAACAATGACAAAGGCTAAAGGTGTGCAGCTGGCTTTTAACCCCTAGCTCGCCCCCCCTTATATTCACCACCGCCCCTCTGGGTTGGACTGAAATCTCCACCATTGACCTCTCAGCGGAAATAATTCCCAATATCTCTTGGTCATAACGTCTTAGTGGGAGTTCCAAACGGGATGACTGATGTCCCAATGGGTTTGTTGGGGCTGGACCTATATGGAGAGTCCAATCTTGGGTTGGCTAAGTTCTGGAGAGCCAGTCTCGATAGCTCGGTATCCTGGATAACTAGAGAAAGATGGAACACAGTGGTGTGTGTGGAGGGGCTCCCAGGGTTCTGGTGGTATATTGGACTTAACCTGGAGATGCATGGTACTCTCATAATTTATCTCTAGGTGTTGATGACGCACGGTCTAGAGCTTCCATTGATGTTGCCGAGTTGCACAAAAGACAGCAGGGGTCCTAGCTCTGCTTCTCCTTGCTTTCATTAACACATAGCCTCTAATTCTCTGGCCATTTGGCAAAAGTTCTGTTCTCTTGGGAATTCTATACTTATCCCAAGGTTGGGGGCCATAACCCTGCTGTGAAGGGAGATCTCCGGATAATCTATGGGGCCTGAATAAATAAATCCAAAATGGAGTCTCTCTTGTCCCTCACACCAATCCAAAATGGAATCTCCCTCATCCCTCACACATAGTATATAGCTTGTTTACATGGACCTTGCTCACCAGTGCCTGCCCAGACACTGCCTGTGCAGTAGTTACATTCCAGGAGAGGAGTTAACTCCTAATATACCAGTCAGCTCTCTGCAACCCATCATTTGTATACAGCAGTTAGCTGCTCACCTCCCTTCCCCTCCCTCTCAGCACTTCACAGGGTTCCTATCTGTTCTGTGTAATCAGTCCCAATACCCCCAGCATCCAGACTGTCACTTTCCTAAAGGTACCGTCACACTAGACGATATCGCTAGCGATCCGTGACGTTGCAGCGTCCTCGCTAGCGATATCGTCCAGTGTGACAGCCAGCAGCGATCAGGCCCCTGCTGTGCTGTCGCTGGTCGGGGAAGAAAGTCCAGAACTTTATTTGGTCGCTGGACTCCCCGCAGACATCGCTGAATCGGCGTGTGTGACACCGATTCAGCGATGTCTTCACTGGTAACCAGGGTAAACATCGGGTAACTAAGCGCAGGGCCGCGCTTAGTAACCCGATGTTTACCCTGGTTACCATCCTAAAAGTAAAAAAAAACAAACACTACATACTTACCTACCGCTGTCTGTCCCCGGCGCTCTGCTTCTCTGCACTCCTCCTGTACTGGCTGTGAGCGTCGGTCAGCCGGAAAGCAGAGCGGTGACGTCACCGCTCTGCTTTCCGGCCGCTGTGCTCACAGCCAGTACAGGAGGAGTGCAGAGCACAGCGCTGGAGGACAGACAGCGGTAGGTAAGTATGTAGTGTTTGTTTTTTTTTACTTTTAGGATGGTAACCAGGGTAAACATCGGGTTACTAAGCGCGGCCCTGCGCTTAGTTACCCGATGTTTACCCTGGTTACCGGCATTGTTGGTCGCTGGAGAGCGGTCTGTGTGACAGCTCTCCAGCGACCAAACAGCGATGCTGCAGTGATCCGGATCGTTGTCGGTATCGCTGCAGCGTCGCTTAAGTGTGACGGTACCTTAAGCCCTTTATTTGTTCAAATGCCTTGTTATATCTATATGTAAATACAGTGATAGCAGTGTATACTATAGAACAAATGATGGCTGAATGTGTTACAGCACATCTTGTGCTGAACTTTTTAGCTCTGCTAATAATTCTAAAGTTCTGCTATTCAGCAGAATTGTCTTGTGAAAAAATGGGAATTGCAGAGACTGTGGAGTTGTGAGGCAAGTTGAGAATACACCTTCAAGTCTTTTTCGAAGTCACGTGAAACATTTTAAACGGAAATTGCATGTATTGAATCATTTGTATTGTGCTCAAAAGTGATGACACAAGAGTCCACAGTTTATTACTTCAAGTAGTTCATAATAGGCATCATTTATATATTACATGATGTTTGTTTATTCTTTAGTATATTATGGTATGTTTTATTTAAGATACAAAAAGAAAATGGCTGGGAAGCACTTAAGAAGTAAATGTGGAAAATCTTATAGTAATAGAAAAAATTAATAATTTTCTAGCGATTAAAAAAAAAAATATATATATATATATATATATATATATATATATATATATATATTGATGCTTTGCAATTCTGATATATTGAGACCAACTACTATAGTGTAATTATTAACAGTACTATTTAAACTTCAGTCCTGAGTCCCAAAAATCTCCACTTTATTACCTAACAGGCTTACATCCCACTCCATGTATTGGTACATGATTACTTGGCACATGATCATATAGAAAGTGCAATGCCGGGTAGGAGCGCCAAAGCATCAACAAGTATGTCACAAGATTGACCCCCCTTATTTCAGTGTGCCTTTTTTTTACCTCTGGTTCAAACACTAGTACATTAACATTTTAAAAGTTCCACTAGGAAGCCCATATCAGCATGCTGTGCGAGTGGTGCATGAGGTAAATGCTTCTGAGCCTGTAGTCTTATATTTCCTTATTTTGGTGCAGTTTGCAACTAAATTTCAAGTAGGAACTTCAATTAGAAAGAAAAGGGAACGTGGCATGCGCGTTGCAAGTCCAACTCCGCTCATGTTGGATTGCATTTTTTTTCCTCTGGTTAAAAAGCTAGCCCGTTAACATTTTAACAGTCCCACATGAAAGTCCACATCAGCACGGTGTGCAAGTGGTGCAGGAGGTAAATGGACTCTGCCTCACTGAGCACTTTTAAGCCTGGAGCTTTGCATTTTAATATTTCTTTATTTTAGTGCAGTTTATAACTGGCATGCTGGGTACGAGAGCCAACACATCAGTGAGCGCATCGCAAGTTCGATTTGTGCAAGGTTGCATTTTTTTCCCTCTGGTTATAATATCTAACCTGTTAACATTTTAAAAGTCCTAATGGGGGAAGCAGACCTCACGTAAGTGTGTATGAGCTAAATGTGTGCTGGCCGTCTGAGCGCTTTGGAGCCTGCAGCCTTGGGTTTTACTGTTCTCTTATTTTGCTGCATTTTAAAGCAAAACTTACAATTGGAAGCTGGGCTAGATAGAAAAAGAAAAGTGACGTGCAAGTTCGACTCTCCTTATGTCGGAATGTCTTATTTTCCTTTGATAAAAAAAACTATTCCATTAACATTTTGAAAGTCCCCATAGGGAAGCCTACATTGGCTGGCTGTGCAAGTGATGCACAATATAAATGTGTGCTGCTTTTGTGAGCTCTTCTGAGCCTGCATCCTTGGACTCTACCATTTCCTTACTTTGGTGCAGTTTACAGCTAAACCTCTGGTAGGAAGATTAGTTTGAGAAAAAAAAAGGAAAGCAAAGTATTAAAGCCACAGCTCGTTGCAAGTTTGATTCCTCTACTGTCAGCTTTCTTTTGTTCCCCTCTGGTTAACATTTTAAAAGCCCCTCTAGGGAAACCACCATTGGCAAGTGGGGCACAAGCTAAATGCTCTGAGTGGTTTTGATCTTGGAGCCTTGGAGTTTAAGGTTTCCTTACTTTGGTGCATTTTAAAACTGAACTTCCAGTAATAAGTTCAGCTTGAGAGAATAGGGAAAGTGGTGTGCCAGTTTTGAGCACCGGCATCAGCAAGAGCATTGGAGGTTTGACTCTCGTGCTTGTTAGCATGCTTTTTTTTTACTCTTGTTGAAAGCAATAAAATAAAAAAATTAACATGTCTCGCACATCAGAGGAGAGAGAAATTAAATGGGAAATCAGACTTTTTTTTTTGTGGTCACCGTTATTCGGTGAATAACAGCGATCACAACTCTGAGGTTGGTAAAAAACGACCTGAATCATGTTTTCTGGGGTCTTAACTACCCCCCGGTAGCCAAGACCACGGAGAATTTCTGACGCATGGGGGTGCTATCCACTTTTTTCTTAGTGCCGTTAAAAAGCGGCGCTGAGGAATAAGTACCCTTAATTGCCGTTGTTAAAAATGCGTATCGGCGGTCGTTAGGGGGTTAATGCTTAAACCTAAACAAACACCATTCTTTGCACATTGTGGTTACCATCCAAGTTTTCTTCCTAACTTTCCCAGAAAAATTCCTATTCCTGCTGTCACTGACAGAACACAATCCCTGCATCAGAATCTGAAAATGCTAAAGGAGACTTTAAGTACTATAAGGAAACGGGAGATAAATTTCATAGACCTTCACCAAGCTTCCAAGTAGGTGATGATGAAGTTTGGCTTTCCACCAAGAATTTGATACTCCATATACCCTCACCAACACTGGGCCAAAAATGTATTGGTTCTTTCAAAATCATTGGACAAGTTATCTCAGTAGCTTTTCGTCTCCAACTTCCCAGAACAATGAAGATACATCCAGTGTTCCATGCCTCCTTACTAAAGCCATTTGTTCCAAATCCTTTTCCAGGATGTTGCCTACCTCTTCCTGATCATAATGAAGTGGAGGGGTAAGAATGCTACACAGTTGAAAAGGTCTTGGACTCCCAAATATTCAGAAACAAGTTGCAGTACTTAATAAAGTGGCAATGATACGGCCCTGAAGATAACTTCTGGGAACCTGTGTAAAATATCAGTGCTCCTCAACTAATTAAAGAATTTCACCAAAATTGCCCACTTAAACCATGTCAAGCATCGCCTGGAAGCCGCTGTTGAAAGGGGAGAGTAATGTCAAGATTCCTGTTGTCCTTCTATAGTTTGACCACTAGTGGCTGGCTATTGTTCACCTTAATAATTGTGCTGCAATTTCGTTCCTTACCACTGGTGGCTGCTATTGTGTTCTGCAATTGACCTTTAATAAGATGGCAGATTCTGAACCTATGGAATCCATCGTGTTTCCTGTTTGGGCCTACTTGAAGCCACATGGATCCCTCACTCATTGCTTGAGTATTGTGTCCAGCTGTTTGTCTTGTTCCAGTCTCCAACTCCTGAACTTCCTTATCCAGACTGTTCTCATTAATCTCTGGATTGTTTCCTACAACCTTTTGCTATCTCCAAGAAAATCTATTACCACTTGCTGTTCCTGCTTGTCCTCCTTCGGCCATTGGTTTCCATCAGTGTTACTCAAGTATCATAACAGTACAGTGCACTACCCATAGTCTTCCATATAGTAAAATACGCATAGTCATCCATATAGTATAATACATCCCATAGTTCTCCGTATAGTATAATGCAGTTCACATAGTCCTCCATACAGTATAACACACTTCCTAGTCATCCATATAGTATAATTCACTCCTCATTGTCCTCCATATAGTATAATGCAACCCCATAGTCGTCCATATAGTATAATGCACCCCCTATAGTCCTCCATATAGAATAATGTCCTCTCCATAGTTGGGATGCTGATACAGTTGAACGGGCGATGATAAGCGTGGGCGGCTCACTGCTGGTGCAAGCCTCATAGCAGCCACGTGAACTGCCATCATTGACCACTGCAAAATGTTCAGTTTGTCTGATTTTTCTCTTTATAGGTATATTTTTGAGTAAAATGTAAATTAATAATTTATTCTAAAAACTACTGACAACATGTCTCCGAATTTCCAAGCAATAAATTTTGTATTTTTTTTCTGAAAAGGAGAAAGTGGTCAAAATTACAAAAAAAAAACCAGTGCTTTCAGACCTCAAATAATGCAAAGAAAACAAGTTCATAATCATTTAGGAACAATATTAATGTTTTAACTCAGGAAGAGTTCAGAAATCAATTTTTTGTGGAATAGCCATGATTTTTAATCACAGCTTTCGTGCGTCTTGGCATGTTTTCCACCAGTCTTTCACACTACTCCTGGCGCAAAAATGTAAGCAGTTCTTTGTTGTTTGATGGCTTGTGACTATTCATCATCCTCTTGATTACGTTTCAGAGGTTTTCAATGGGGTTCAGGTCAGGATATTGGGTTGCTCATGACAGGGTTTTGATGTGGTGGTCTCTTTGCCAGAGATGTATGTTCTATGCTTCATCCATTTTGAACAATTCCCCCTGGACTTTAATGGTCGAGTCTGATTCGCAAAATGGATGAGAATAGGACATGCTCTGAGTCCTACGGATCAGACACTTGAATTTTGGAGAGTGACATCGAGCAATATATTGTGTTACCACCTGAAGCTGGTCCAGTGTGGACCCGAGTTGTGGGGGCAGTGCCACTCATTTCTTTTCTTTCTGGACTGTATTGGACACATGAATCTGTTTCTAAAACTGATGTATGTATTGCTCAGTGAAACTCTATGAATGTGTCTGCTGTCTGTTTAAACAAAGAAAAGACAGCACACGGATGTGTTTGACGGATGTGTGAATGTAGCCAAACTCTGTTTTCCACCTAATAAAGAATGCTCCTTTCACATGCACACACACTGTTTGGCCGAGGGGCTTCTGCAGATTGAGTTTTATTGAATTTTGTTATAATGTCTGCACAACCATCTTCTGTTGATCAGGAGACTTGAGATCTTTTACATTTCAAAATAAATTTTAAATTTTTGTCTTTTTTCTTTTTACAACCTTTGTTTTTTTTCATGTAAATCCACAAACCCCATGAGCAACGTGTATTTCCATTTCAATTTTGAAAATGTCATTAATGACCTTACCTTGCCCTATACCGCTATTCCCACAGTACAAATGTTTAAACCTAAAACAGCAGAAGAGAAAAACTTTTTGTGAATGACATTTGATTTCTGTCTTATGGAAGAAGAGTAGTTACTTGTCCTCTCCCAGGTGCATTCTCTCAGTCCAAACTTGCTCTGGCACTTTCAGCTAGTCCTTCAAGCCTTAATTAGATCAAAATCTACGCGGGGTTTATGTTCCAAGGGCTCATCAGGCTTGTCAAAATCCTCCTGGGTGGTGGATTACACTAACATTTTCCCAGTGCTTCACTGGCATCAGAGGTATCTTCTTTTTCAACTGCTTTTTTACTGACAGGTAAATTAAAAAATTTAAGCAGTTTTTTTGTTTTACAGCTGTCCAATGGGGCAGAGTTTTGTAATTTTATCATTAATAGTACTCTTGGATTCATATGTGGTTTTCTGAAATCAATAAGATTTTTTTGGTAGTGATTGCCATAATTTTATATTTGATATTGTAGCTTATAACTCAATTACAATTGTGAAGGATTTGCTTCTTGTTACACTACACATTATTATACTGATGTGCAAGATTGTACTTGTTGAGATATTTGTAAAGTTTAGGTTATAATATACCATATAAGTATTACTTCATAATAATCAAATAATAATGAAATGTATGTAAACAATGAATATTGTATTGACGTATTATACAATAAAAATGAAAACGTAAAAATAAATTAAAATCAATAAGCAATGAAAGCAAGGGGAGGCCGGTGAGAGACACAATTTAATTATGATAAAAGACAGTATAAGAGGTTGACATGGATGACAAAATACTACCAAGGAATGATAATAACAGGTGTGTATATGCACATAAGTACTGCATATCAACAAAGTTAATTACAATGAAATTATGAAAGTCACATCTATAGAAATTTGGTGAAATGTGATGCACAAATAGTGCAATATAATACACAAAATGTAATCAATGCTAAAGAGATGATATAGGGTTGAAACACGTGTCAGGGTCTGAGGTTGAAGCTGATGTGGTGACACAATCTATTTTTATTTGTTGGTATATCTGACTACAATTCATCTTCATCTCTTTACTAATGATTGAATTTTATGTATTACATTGCACTATTTTTGTGTATTACATTGCACCAAATTTCTATAGATATAACTTTCAGGATTGCATTGTAATTAACATTGTGGATATACTTACAGGTGTGTGAAAAAGTGTTTGCCCCTTTCTTGATTATCCAATTCTTTTGCACGTTTGACACACTTAAATATTTCAGATCACCAAACACATTTTAATATTAGACAAAGATAACACAAGTAAACACAAAATGCAGTTTTTAAATTAAGGTTTTAGTAGCAACAACTGCAAGCAAGCATTTGCAATAACTGGCAATGAGTATTTTACAACGCTCTGGAGGAATTTTAGCCCACTCATCTTTGCAGAATTGTTGTAATTCAGCCACATTGTAGGGTTTCCGAGTATGAAGCCTTTGTAAGGTCATGCCACAGCATCTCAATTTGATTAAGGTCAGGACTTTAACTAGGCCACTCCAAAGTCTTAATTTTTTTTCTTAAGCCATTCAGAGGTGGACTTGCCATTGTGTTTTGGATCATAGTCCTGCTGCATAACCCAAGTGTGCTTCAGCTTGAGGTCATGAACATTTTTTGCTAGACAGCAGAAGGTTCCATTTATCACAGCAAGACTTCCAGTTTCTGAAGTAGCAATACAGCCCCAGACCATCACACTATCACCACTATATATTACTGTTGGTGTAATGTTCATTTTCTGAAATACTGTGTTACAGTACTTCTATGCCAGATGTAATGGACATACACCTTCCAAAAAGTTCAACGTTTGTCTCGTCAGTCCACAGAGTATTCTCCCAAAGACTTGGGGATCATTAAGATGTTTTCTGGCAAAACTGAGGCAAGCCTTTATGTTCTTATTGCTCAGCAATGGTTTTCATCTTGGAACTCTGCAATGCAGGCCATTTTTGCCTAGTCTCTTTCTTATGGTGGAGTCACGAACACTGACCTTAACTGCGAAAAGTGATACCTGCAGCTCTTTGGATGTTGTTTGAGGTCTTTTGTGCCCTCTTGAATGAGTCGTCGCTGCGCTCATGGGATAATTTTGGTGGGCCGGACAATCTTGGGAAAGTTCACCACTGTTCCATGTTTTTGCCATTTGTGGATAATGCCTCTCACTGTGGTTCGCTGAAGTCCAAAGCTTTAGAAATGTCTTTAGAACCTTTTCCAGACTGATGTATCTCAATTACTTTGTTTCTCATTTGTTTCAGAATTTCTTTGGATTGCGGCATGATGTCTAGCTTTTGAGGACTTTTGGTCTACTTCACTTTGTCAAGCAAGTCCTATTTCAATGATTTCTTGATTGAGAACAGGTGTGCCAGTGATCAGTTCTTGGTGTGGCTAGGGAATTTGAACTCAGCTCCCCAAAGATGTGATAAACCACAATTAATATATGCTTTAAGGGGGGCAGGCAATCATTTTTTCACACATGGCCCTGTAAGTTTGAATTTCTTTTTTTCCTTAAAAATAAGGACCATCATTTAAAAGCTGAATTTTTTGTTTCCTTGGGTTAACTTTGTCTAATATTTAAATTTGTTTGGTGATCTGAAACATTTAAGTGTGACAAACATGCAAAAGAATAGGAAATCAGGAAGGGGTTGTCACGGTAGTACTGGGTAGACTAAGGCTGGTTACCCGAGCCCCTGTGATATCCCTCAGACTAGGAAAACCCTGTCTGACCCTCTCCCAGAAGTTACACTAAAGGTGTGCATGTCTGGGCCGCCAGGCCTGACCCTGTCTCCTGTTTCAGCCCTATGCTGAAACCTCCACCCGCCACGCAGTGAAGAGACCACACACCAATCCCCACAGAAAGCACAGACAGGCAAAACAAATACAAATATAGGAAGGAGAAATATGACAAAGGATAATACACCACCAGATACGATATTCCTTCTCCTAGACCACCACTCCAGACCGAGATCACCAGGCACAAGACACAAGCTATAATCGGCGACGCCCAAAGTTCAGCAGAACTATTTAAAGGCAGAGGGCGTGACCCAGCCTCCAATCTGAGTACCAGCTAGATTAACCCCGGACAACCTAGATAAAATCTAGCCAGCGCCACTGAGCGCATAGTGGACGAATGCGGAATTACCGCTGTCTGTCGGACGCCCTAGTGTGAATAGCGTCCGACATGACAGGGGTAAACATTTTTCACACAATTGTATGTGATTTCTGTTAATTATGGAGTAGCATGTATATGATGTAATATTCTTTCTCTGTGCTTTTATTTATATTGGAATTACTTTTGGGATTACAGTTTTTTTTCTCTTATAATTTATGATAAGAACAACTGAAATTTGTCTCTGGGGAGGTTTACTTCTTACCCTAAATGAAGTTGACTAATCATAAGCAGGCGGCAACATGCAGTGCTTACAGTGGAAAAAGACTACACTCCCACAATAGCTTAGAAAATGTTTTTTTCTGTGTGAAACATGTAGTGACAGATAGTGTTGAGCATTCCGATACTGCAAATATCGGGTATCGGTCAAAATTCGCGGTATCGGAGTTCCGATACTTTTGCAATATCGAATACCGGGATTGGAAGTTCCCATAATGCTATGAGCCAGTTTGATTTAATTCAGCCAATGAATAATCCTAAGAAGTGTGGGCACATCCTGTTATGCATGTTAGGCATGTAACTAATGGCATGGCTGTGATTGGCTGCTGAAATGATGCCATGATGCACTATAAAAGCCGCCGCCGCCATTTTGGGTTCACTCTGCTGTGAATTCAGTTAGGGACAGGACGCTGCTGTTCTGACTGAGGGACAGTTTGAGATAGTGATTTGCTTCATTGTGCTTTACCCAGGCTACTGTAGCAAGCGCTGTGTGAGAAGCTTTTTTGCCTTGCAGCGCTGTTCACGGCTGTCTGCAAGGTCTCTGTGTGTGTGAGTGCAGCTCAAGCTGCAGTGTGTTCTGCAGTCACATCTGGTTGTAGTCCGCTCAGAGTGCGTCACTGCCTCATACTGTTCAATCCATTGTCCTTTTTTGCATTTGTGCTGCTGCACATTTTTCCTGATTTCTCCTATTAGTGTGTTTCCATCCGTATCCAGCTAGATTGTGTGCAAACACTATATAGGAGTAGATAGAGGAGCTTTTCGTCAGCCTTGCAGCACCGTTCACGGCGGTCTGCGAGGTCTCTGTGTGTGAGTGCAGCTCACGCTGTAGTCTGTTCTGCAGCCACATCTGGTTGTAGTCCGCTCAGCGTGCATCACTGCCTCATACTGTTACATTGTCCTTTTTTTCATTAGTGCTGCTGCCCATTTTTCCTGATTTCTCCTATTAGTGTGTTTCCATCCGTATCCAGCTAGATTGCGTGCAAACACTATATAGGAGTAGATAGAGGAGCCTTTCTGCAGCCTTGTGCCCTGCAGCCCCAGCCAGATTAGTATTAGCCTATTTTTTGGAGCCTCATCTATTGCATTGTAGGTTACCTTCCTGCATTGTAATAGCTACAAAAAGTTTGTGATACTATCGGTTTGACATCTTTGGGCACATCCTTTTTTTTTTGTAAAAAAAAAAAAAAACCCTAAATAAAGTTCACCAAACACTCCACTTTACAGTTGTGTAGGCCACATTAGCTCATATTAAAGTCTAGTCCACACTTTCTAAAAATGAGTGTTTCTTATACCTGTTAGCAGCTGTTCAGGAATAAGTACACTAAGCCCTTAGTACTTTTCTGCCTATCTTTATCAGTCTACCAAGATGAAGAAGGCAGGGAGTAAGGCACGTGGTCGTGGGCTTGGAGTTTCAGCAGGGAGAGGACGTGGGGATTCTGTGCCTGCTGCGGGCACCAGTGACTCAGCATCCCCCAGTTTGACCAGGGAACAGTCCTTTATGCCCAGCTTTGTAGGAGCTCGCTGTACCCCACTGCTGCGGGACGAACAAATTGAAGCCGTTGTCGGATGGAAGGCAGTTAACGCATCGACTTCAATTAGTGCCACATCCTCTCAGGTCCAGAGCACTGAAGAGCACCCATCTGTCTCTTCACCACCTGCCAAATTGCCCAGGCAGTCAGAGAGCCCTGGACAGGAGCCATCTCTACTTCGGTTCTCTGAATCTCTTGGCTTAGAAAGAGGGGGCCAGCCAAGCAGCAATTAAGAAATTGAAGAAGAGGCAGTATGCAGTGATGCGCAACTGCTTTGTCTCTCTGAATCTGAAGAGGCGGGTGGGCCAGTGCCTACGGTCAGCAGACCTCTGTAGGAATCTGATGATGAGATTCAGGTGCCACTTTCTGGTTCGTACTGTGCTGCCGAGACTACCCAGAAGAAGCAGTTGTTGGAAGAGGGTAGTGTAGATGATGAGGTCCTTGACCCATCATAGAGTGAGGTACAGGAAGGTGGTGGGAGCAGCTCTGAGGAAGAGATTCCCCGAACGGCCCAAAAAGGAGGGAGAGGAAGGGGGCAGACTGGGTTGCCTGTAGCCTCCACTTCGGCACCCATTAGGAGCATGCCTCTTCCAAAACCCAAAACGGGCACTCCCAAGACTTGCAGTGCCGGGTCCTTTTTTGACACAGTTGCAGATGACATTTGCTTTGTCAAATGCAAGCTGTGTAGTCAGAAAGTGAAAAGAGGGAAAAGTGTCAGCAACCTCAATACCACAAATATGTGGAAACATGTGCGGACCAAACACGTGGTGGAGTTACAAAAACACACTGAAGACCTAGGCCAACCTACAGCGCCACCTACCACCTCTTCAGCTCGTGTTGTAGCCTTTCCTCCAGCTCACACACAGCTGGTTCGGCTTCCTCACAGCATCGCCATGGAAGAACCTCTGGCACTGTTGTACAGAGACACAGTGTAATTCCACCCACAGCACCACGTTCCCTGTCATCCTCACACTCCCAGGCCATTCTACAGCCATCGGTAGCACAGGCATGGGAGAAAAGGTGTCCATACTCGGCAAACCACCCCCGAGCACAGGCTCTGATTGCTGGCATTGGAAAACTACTGTCCCTTGAAATGCTCTCATTCAGGCTGGTGGAGACTGACACCTTCCGTAACTTGGTGGCATTGGCAGTTCCACAATACAACGTGCCCAGCCATTTTTATTTCAGCAGGCAAGCCGTCCCTGCCCTGCAAAATCATTAAAGGAAACATTAAACATGCGCTACTAAACGCCGTCAGGAGCTAGGTCCACCTGACCACTGATGCGTGGACCAGTAACCATGGACAGGGACGATACCTTTCCCTCACTGCCCATTGGGTAAATGTTGTGGAGCCGGGTACAGATCTTGAGAGTGGCACTGTACATGTTCTGCCAACTCTTAAGGATTGCAGGAATACAGTCTGTACACATTGACTCTTCCTCATACTCCAGTTCCTCTGAATCAGCGCTGCAGGAGCCGTCACAGTCTACCTCCACATGTACCTGTGAACGCTTACCTGTTACGACTGATATGAGCACAGCCGTGGCCAAACGTCAACAGGCCGTATTGAAATTAATTTAAGGTACCTTCACACATAGCGATATCGTTAACGATATCGTTGCTTTTTGTGACGTAGCAACGATATCGTTAAGGAAATCGTTATGTGTGACAGCGACCAACGATCAGGCCCCTGCTGGGAGATCGTTGGTCGCTGAACAAAGTCCAGAACTTTATTTCGTCGCTGGATCTCCCGTGGACATCGCTGGATCGGCGTGTGTGACACCGATTCAGCGATGTCTTCACTGGTAACCAGGGTAAACATCGGGTAACTAAGCGCAGGGCCGCGCTTAGTAACCCGATGTTTACCCTGGTTACCAGCGTAAAAGTAAAAAAAACCAAACATTACATACTTACCTACCGCTGTCTGTCCCCGGCGCTGTGCTCTGCACTCCTCCTGTACTGGCTGTGAGCGTCGGTCAGCCGGAAAGCAGAGCGGTGACGTCACCGCTCTGCTTTCCGGCCGCTGTGCTCACAGTCAGTGCAGAGGAGTGCAGAGAAGCAGAGCGCCGGGCACAGACAGCGGTAGGTAAGTATGTACTGTTTGTTTGTTTTTTACTTTTACGCTGGTAACCAGGGTAAACATCGGGTTACTAAGCGCGGCCCTGCGCTTAGTTACCTGATGTTTACCCTGGTTACCCGGGGACTTCGGGATCGTTGGTCGCTGGAGAGCTGTCTGTGTGACAGCTCTCCAGCGACCAAACAGCGACGCTGCAGCGATCCGGATCGTTGTCTGTATCGCTGCAGCGTCGCTTAATGTGAAGGGGCCTTTATTTGGGGAATTGAAGCCACACAGCGCAGGAGCTCTGGAATGCCATCAAGCAGGAGAGCGACGTGTGGTTTGTGCCAGCGAATCTTCAGCCAGGCATGGTAGTGTGTGACAATGGCCGAAATCTGGTGGCAGCTCTGGGCCTAGGCAACCTCACTCACATCCCATGTCTGGCACATGTGCTCAACTTGGTCGGGCAGAGTTTTTTGAGGGACTATCCAGATTTTGATGCACTGCTGCACAAGGTCCACCTAGAGTGCGCTCACTTGCGGCGTTCCAGCATGGCAAGATCGCGCATTGCAGCTCTGCAGCGCCGATGCCGACTTCCAGAACATCGCATCATATGTGATCTACCCACCAGGTGGAATTCAATGTTACATATGTTGGAGCGGTTATGTGAGCAGCAGGCAGCAGTAATGGAGTTCCAGCTGCATCAGGCGCAAACAAGTCGCACTGCGCGCCGTTCACACTTCACCACCACTGAGTGGGCCTCTATGAAGGACATCTGCCACGTTTTGCGTGCCTTCGATGATTCCACGTTGAAGGCGAGTGCAGATGATGCACTAGTCAGTATGACTATCCCCCTTATCTGCCTGCTTGAAAAAACACTGCAAGCATTAAGGGAGGAGGTTGTGGAAGAGGTGGAGGATTAGGAGTCACAAATGCCATCTGCTCCTGGACAGTGCGCAATGTGGTTCCTCACAAAGGCTTAGGCAGGGGACACTTTGTGAGGAGGATGAGGAGGAGTCAATGGAGGAGGAAAACATCTGTCCAGAGGAGGGAGTTACACAATGCTCTAGTAGTCAGTATGTAGAGCGAGGGTGGGGTGATGCAGAGCAGGCAGAGATGACACCTCAAGCAGGGGACAGAGTTTCTTGGCCAGTTGGCAGTCTGCAGCACATGGTTGATTTCATGCTTCAGTGCCTGAGAAAGGACCGCCACATCACCCACATTCTCAACACGGCTGATTATTGGGTGTACACCCACCTAGATCCTCGCTACCAGGACAACATACAAAGCCTCATAACACTGTTGAACCGGTTGCGTAAAATGCGGAAGTACCAAGACACACTGGTGCATTTCATAATGTTATCCATTCCAACCGAGAGCAGTGCTGCTAGTGCTTTACAAAGCAGCTCAGTGCGTCGAGGCAGTGGAGGAAGCTCTGCACAAAGAGGGAGCAGAAGCAGCGCCTCAGCACAAGGCAAGACGAGTATGGCCCAAATGTGGCAAAGTTTTGTGTCCCCGCCACAAATGTCTACACCATCACAGACGGCTCCAGTCAGCAGGAGGCAACGTTTCCGTCAGACGGTGACAGACTACATGTCTTGCCCTCTCAGTGTTCTCCCACACAGCCCTTCCCTCTTCAAGTTTTGGGTCTCTAAGCTGGATACATGGCCAGAGCATGGAGGTGCTGGCTTGCCCTGCTGCTAGTGTATTATCGGAATGCGTCTTTAGTGCCGCAGGTGGTGTAATAACAGACTGTTGCATGTGACTATCCTCTGATAATGTTGACCGTCTCACTTTTCTGAAAATGAACAAGGCCTCTCGCAGGAATTTGCCACTCCTCTTCCAGATTAAATAATTGGTTGTCAACAGTATCCAGGTCTCCTGTTGTGTTCATGTTTCTACCACCTGAACTGTAATCCCTGGGCTCCAACACCACCAGTTGCTGCTCAGAAGTGCCATCTGCACAGTCAACACTTGCTGCTGTGTTTTTAGGGTTCAGTAACGTCAGCTTATCCCCTGCTGTGTATCCGGCAATTTCTCCTGCTCCGTCCACACTCACACTACGACCGATATTAAACTTGATCCAATTAGGCCTCAGCCTAGACTCTGTTTCTACCATTGACCCTGGGCTCCAACACTGCCAGTTGCTGCTCAGAAGTGCCGTCTGCACAGTCAACACTTGCTGCCGTGTTTTTAGGGTTCAGTAACGTCAGCTTATCCTCTGCTGTGTATCCGGCAATTTCTCCTGCTCCGTCCACACGCACACTACTACAGATATTAAACTTGCTCCAATTAGGCCTCAGCCTACACTTTGTTTCTAGCATTGACCCTGGGCTCCAACACTGCCAGTTGCTGCTCAGAAGTGCCATCTGCACAGTCAACACTTGCTGCCGTGTTATTGGGATTCAGTAACGTCAGCTGATACCCTGCTGTGTCTCAGAAGTGCCGTCTGCACAGTCTCATGCAGCTGAAGAAGTACAAACTTCAAGAGACAAATCTCTGGTAATATCCTGTTGAATTTTAGTATAAATATAACATAGATTATAACCTTATCTGTAGGATACTGTTTTACTAGGCTCTGTATGACACTGTCCTGCATGTCCTGCACTCAATAACCTATCCATTTAGGTATAGTATGAATCTTTGTGAGACCTAGCAGGACTGACTTGACACCATATGCACTCTTTAATTGAGCATTGCGTTGATATTATATGGCAATGGTGTACCAAAAACATGGACATTACAGTATGAAACAATAGGCTTTGTGGGGCAATATCTGTACACTGTATCCTATAAACTGGGCACTTTTTATTGGTGAAAGGTCTGGACTTCTGTCATCCATTTCATCACACACTCTTCTTCTGTGGAGTCAAGATGTTGTGCTTGATGCAGTGTGTGGTTTAGCATTGTTGTTCTGAAATATGCAAGCTCTTCCCTAAAATATGGATGTTGTCTGAATGGGAGCATAAATTCTAAAACTTTTATATAATGCTCATAATTGATAATGCCTTTCAAGATGTGTCAGCTGCCCATGCCCAAGGCACTAATGCCACCCCATGCCATCAGAGATGAAAGCTTTTTGCTGTGTGCTGATAACATGCTGGATGGTTTCTCTTCTATTGAGTCTGCAGGACACAGCACCTGTGGTTTCCATAAAGAATTTCAAATTATGAATAATCTGACAACAGAACAGTTTTCCATTTTGCCTCAGTCCATTTTAAAATAGTTTTGGTCCAGAGAATGTCAGCATTTCTGGATTGTGTTGAAATATTGTTTGTTCTTTGCATGATTGAGCTTTAACTTGCATTTGTGAATTGCATGGCTGTGTTCACAAGGCAATGATTTCTGGAAGTATTCCTCATCTCATGCAGTGATTTGTTCAAGAGAATTATGCTTGTTTTTAATGCAGTGTCATATGAGTTCCCATAGATCAAGATTATCTAACATTTACTTTCTCCAGAATCTCTTAATCTTTTCAGGATATTATGACCTGTGGATGGTGTGATATTTAAACTCTTTCCAATTTTAGGCTACTTTCACACTAGCGTTAACTGCAATCCGTCACAATGCGTCGTTTTGCAGAAAAAACGCATCCTGCAAAAGTGTTTGCAGGATGCGTTTTTTCTCCATTGACTAACATTACGCGACGCATTGCGACGGATTGCCACATGTCGCAACCGTCACGCGACGGTTGCGCCGTTTTTCGGCCGACCGTCGGCCGCAAAAAACGTTCCATGTAACATTTTTTGCAGCCGACGGACCGTCTTTTCCGACCGCGCATGCGCGGCCGGAACTCCTCCCCCACCTCCCCGCACCTCACAATGGGGCAGCGGATGCGCTGAAAAGCAGCATCCGCTGCACCCGTTGTGCGGCGGAGGCAACGCTAGCGTCGGTAACCTCGGCTCGACGCACTGCGACGGGCCGGGCCCGACGCTAGTGTGAAAGAAGCCTAACATTGAGGAACATTTTTCTGAAATTTTACCACTATTTTTAGAACCACCACAAAGAAGCTCAGTGGAAGTCCAAACCAATTATAAATATATTGCAAAATTGAATTTATTAATACAAAAGATCAAATGACAGAGACATGGCTAAAAGGTGACAGACCATACAGCACATGCAAGGTGGAAAAAGATAGCGTGATATCCCCAATTGTTCAATAAATAAAGGCATACAATTCCCCAGGTCCTAGTATCACCGATAAATGCATCGATATCATGAATAACAGTAACGTACCAGATAGTGAAAAGCACGGGCATACGCAATCACGCCCTCCCTCCCTCCTCGATGCGCGTTTCGGAAGTTTCCTTCCTCAGGGGGCGTCAACCTGGGGAATTGCATGCCTTTATTTATTGAACAATTGGGGATATCACGCTGTCTTTTTCCGCCTTGCATGTGCGGTATGGTCTGTCACCTTTTACCAATGTCTCTGTCATTTGATCTTTTGTATTAATAAATTCAATTTTGCAATATATTTATAATTGGTTTTGACTTATTCCACTGAACTTCTTTGTGGTGGTTTTCATATTGACTACAGTGGGTCCTTATTTGTCCAAGTACTTTGGCTATGGAATACACTTTTATATTAAAATTATTTTTAGAACCATTTGTTCACAGATTAGTGAACCTCTGACTATCTTTGCTACTGAGAGACTCTGCCTCTTTAACTAGTTCACATACTCTTTTTATACACAGCCATATGACTTGGTTGAAAATTGACCCTCCAGCTGGTTTTCATTAATACCAATTACTTCTTCAGTCTTTTGTTAACCCTGCCACAACTTTATTGAGATGAGTTGCTGCCATCAATGTCTAATTGAGTTACTATTTTCAAATGAAATGGAAAAATGTCTCATTTTTTTTTAAACTTCTGATCTGTGTTCTATGTTCTGCTGTGGATGAAATATGGTTATAAGAGATTTTCAAATCATTGCATTTTTATCTTATTTACATTGTACACAGTATTCCAACTTTCATGGAATTGGGGTTGTACAATAAACTATATATGAATATGAATGACCACAATGGCCCTCCTGACTAGCCTCTTAACCCAGTTGCAGGTAATCCGACCAATTCACTTGTCGCTAAAACTGAAATACAATATGAAATTGTGAACCTGCTCATAGGATGAGGTATTGGGATTATGTAAGTACTCCCTCTGACAGGGCATCTAGAGTAATATGTATAGAAACCCCTCAACCTGCAGTGATAATGTGCACATAGTAGGTTAGTAGCCTTATAGTGCGTTCATTCAAGAATAAAATTAGGCATGTATATTACAACTAGCTATTGAACCCATTCTACGCCTGGGTGGCGAGCATTTATATTGGTATATGGTCCCCATCCTGTCATGTGCTGCACCCATCCTGCGTCCCCATCCTGTCATGTGCTGCACCCATCCTGCGTCCTCATCCTGTCATGTGCTGCTCCCATCCTGCGCCCCCATTCTGACATGTGCTGCTCTCATCCTGCGCCCCCATTCTGACATGTGCTGCACCCATCCTGCGCCTCCATTCTGACATGTGCTGCACCCATCCTGCGCCTCCATTCTGACATGTGCTGCACCCATCCTGCACCTCCATTCTGTCATTTGCTGCTCCCATCCTGCGCCCCCGTTCTGTCATGTGCTGCTTCTATCCTGCACCCCCGTTCTGTCATGTGCTGCTGCCATCCTGCACCCCCATTCTGTCATGTGCTGCTCCCATCCTGCGCCACCGTTCTTTAATTTGCTGCTCCCATCCATATGCTCCATACGCTGCTCCATAAAGGTTTATGGCCCCCATAAGATGCTCCATAGTGTATGCCCCGTACGCTGTTCCATAAAGGTTTATGGCCCCCATAAGATGCTCCATGGTATATGCCCCCTTACACTGCTCCATTATGGTTTATAGCCCCCATAAGATGCTCCATGGTATATGCCCCCGTACACTGCTCCATAAAGGTTTATGGCCCCCATAAGATGCTCCATTGTATATGCCCCCGTACACTGCTCCATTATGGTTTATGGCCCCCATAAGATGCTCTATAGTGTATGCCCTCGTACACTGCCCATTATGGTTTATGGCCCCCATAAGATGCTCTATAGTATATTCCCCCGTACACTGCCCATTATGGTTTATGGCCCCCATAAGATGCTCTATAGTGTATGCCATGTACACTGCTCCATTATGGTTTATGGCCCCCATAACATGCTCAACCCTCCAAAGGTTTTCTATAGGGTTGAGATCTGGAGACTGGCTAGGCCACTCCAGGACCTTGAAATGTTTCTTACGAAGCCACTCCTTCGTTGCCCTGGCGGTGTGCTTTGGATCATTGTCATGTTGAAAGACCCAGCCACGTTTCATCTTCAATGCCCTTGCTGATGGAAGGAGGTTTGCACTCAAAATCTCACGATACATGGCCCCATTCATTCTTTCATGTACCCGGATCAGTCGTCCTGGCCCCTTTGCAGAGAAACAGCCCCAAAGCATGATGTTTCCACCACCATGCTTTACAGTAGGTATGGTGTTTGATGGATGCAACTCAGTATTCTTTTTCCTCCAAACACGACAAGTTGTGTTTCTACCAAACAGTTCCAGTTTGGTTTCATCAGACCATAGGACATTCTCCCAAAACTCCTCTGGATCATCCAAATGCTCTCTAGCAAACTTCAGACGGGCCCGGACATGTACTGGCTTAAGCAGTGGGACACGTCTGGCACTGCAGGATCTGAGTCCATGGTGGCGTAGTGTGTTACTTATGGTAGGCCTTGTTACATTGGTCCCAGCTCTCTGCAGTTCATTCACTAGGTCCCCCCGCGTGGTTCTGGGATTTTTGCTCACCGTTCTTGTGATCATTCTGACCCCACGGGGTGGGATTTTGCGTGGAGCCCCAGATCGAGGGAGATTATCAGTAGTCTTGTATGTCTTCCATTTTCTAATTATTGCTCCCACTGTTGATTTCTTCACTCCAAGCTGGTTGGCTATTGCAGATTCAGTCTTCCCAGCCTGGTGCAGGGCTACAATTTTGTTTCTGGTGTCCTTTGACAGCTCTTTGGTCTTCACCATAGTGGAGTTTGGAGTCAGACTGTTTGAGGGTGTGCACAGGTGTCTTTTTATACTGATAACAAGTTTAAACAGGTGCCATTACTACAGGTAATGAGTGGAGGAAAGAGGAGACTCTTAAAGAAGAAGTTACAGGTCTGTGAGAGCCAGAAATCTTGATGGTTTGTTTCTGACCAAATACTTATTTTCCACCATAATATGCAAAAAAAATTATAAAAAAACAGACAATGTGATTTTCTGGATTTTTTTTTCTCAGTTTGTCTCCCATAGTTGAGGTCTACCTATGATGTAAATTACAGACGCCTCTCATCTTTTTAAGTGGTGGAACTTGCACTATTGCTGACTGACTAAATACTTTTTTGCCCCACTGTATATGCCCTCGTACACTGCTCCATTATGGTTTATGGCCCCCATAAGATGCTCCATATTATATGCCCCCGTACACTGCTCCATTATGGTTGATGGCCCCCATAAGATGCTCCATTGTATATGCCCCCGTACACTGCTCCATTATGGTTTATGGCCCCCATAAGATGCTCTATAGTGTATGCCCTCATACACTGCCCATTATGGTTTATGGCCCCCATAAGATGCTCTATAGTATATGCCCCCGTACACTGCCCATTATGGTTTATGGCCCCCATAAGATGCTCTATAGTATATGCCCCCGTACACTGCTCCATTATGGTTTATGGCCCCCATAACATGCTCTATAGTGTATGCCCCCGTACACTGCTCCATTATGGTTTATGGCCCCCATAAGATGCTCTATAGTGTATGCCCCGTACACTGCTCCATTATGGTTTATGGCCCCCATAAGATGCTCTATAGTGTATGCCCCGTACACTGCTCCATTATGGTTTATGGCCCCCATAACATGCTCTATAGTGTATGCCCCGTATGCTGCTGCAATATATAAAAAAAAATACTATACTCACCTATCCTGGAGAGATGCTGGTGGAGGACCGTGCAGCAAGGCGCGGGATGCGCCGCTGACCCCATACAGGACTTCCTTCAGGCCCATTGGATATACCACGGCCCCTCCTGTACCTAGTCTTTCCTCCCTGGGACAGCAGCCCCTACTGGTTTTACCGACAGGTCATGTCTTATGCTTAAGGGTCGCTTGCTTTTCCCACACTACTGCCACCTATATGCGTTTATCTCAAAGGACTCGAGTAAACCCCATGAATAAGACCCGGGAGGGTCGAAACGTTGGGTTCATTGTCTACCTCTACATATGTGGCTATTACCATTTTTTGTATTATTGTTCTGAATAAAATTGGCATAGACCCATTTCAGCACTATATCAGTATCGAGTGTGCGGTAATTTTCTCTACTATTGATTGGACCACATGGTCGGTTTACCAGCACCTCATCTGTCCCTGACCTGAGTGCACACCATTTTTTTCTATTTATAAAAACAATTAGTAGCAGACTATATACAACCAGCAGGGGTATAGTTGCTCAACAATATCTCTATGGAAAACTGCGTGCATCAGATCAATAAACACGTGCAAGTCCACTATTTCCTATAGGTCAATGAAGTGACAGCTGGGGTATATTTGCTCAGAAGTGTCTCTTTAAAGTGCTGCCTGCGTGAAATCAACATGTAGTTATGCAGTTTTTCACTGTAATGAACAGGTGTTATTATCAAGTAGTTAGCAGGATATTTATGGACAGTATTGTCTTTGTCTATTCCAATTGACCACACTGCAAGGTGCTAGTGATTGACTGAACGCAAAGGACAGTGTCCTGCTCTAACAGGTTTTACTTTGTGGAGGCTTTCAGTGGGAGGACGGTGTCCAAATCCAGCCCTTATTACCTTATGGAGACTTGAGGTTGTAGCTGCTTCTTTTAGGGCATCAGGTTCGACGTTTCACAGAGTAGAAGTGCCCCAGCCGGTGGCATGTGTGTGAAGAGAGAGTCGTCTGCCAGAGAGAAGATGTGTACAGCGGGTACAGCTGCCTTGAGCTTGGTGATGTCACACTTTATCTTTGGAATGCTGGGTGAGGATAGTTCAGCAATAAGTTCAGTCAGTTCAACAATCGATGTGTCTTGAAAATACCAGTTTCCTCCCTCAGGATTTTGAGGCCAGATCATATGCAAATTAGCACCTTTTGAATTTATATATAGGAAAATATATGCATCGAGGTTGTACAATAGTCTTTTTATAGCTATTTTTTTACAAGTTTGGCAATAAGAAAGTGTTATACATAAAAAACAAACATTTAGGTATTAGCATTAGAGATGAGCATATTGTTTCATGGAGGATCTAGTTTGATATAAATTTTCTGAGATTTGCAGTTTCATGTGAATTTGAACATTTGTAGATTTGATTCACGGTTTGCAAAAAAACCCCTCTTGCCTGGCATCATTTTCAACATTGGCATGGCATCAAAGAGCAGGCTAGCATCATTTTGCATTGCCACGTGGGCTTCCCCAAAATGCCCTGCAGCTGGGACATCTTGCGGATTACATACTGTACCTTATAAAGTGGTGGTCAGTACCTGGACCATAACAGATCATGATTTCCCAGTGGAGCACATTTTGTACGTCTCCAGAACCTCTCTCTTCTGCAAACTGTAAACTCCTATGATCTATGTGATCCTCTCTTTCTCTCTCTTGTAGAGCGTAAGCTCTTATGGTCAGTGGGTTCCTCTCTTTTTCTCTCTTGTAGAGGGTAAACTCTTATGGTAAGTTGGGTCCTCTTTCTTGTCTGTAAAGTATAAGCTCTTATGGTCAGCGGGGTTCCCTCTATCTTTCCCCCATGTGCATTTTACGAGCAATTACACACTTTGCAGTATTGAAATTCATGCAAATTTATTGATCGTGAATCTAATTACTGAATTACTGTCAGATTTTTATTAATACTTTGTATTTATTTTTTTTTATTTATTTTTTTTTTTTATTGAACTGTTCTGTCTGGTGCAATCCCCATTAGGAAATGTGCTCCACTCTTGTTAATGCCATCCAGTGCACATCTTGCCACATGTATGCAATCCTTGAGCAGCCGATCGAGGGTGCATACTGCTGTGCGAGATGTGAGCACGTTGTGCATTTGGAAACCCAGATTCTGACTCTAAATGTGCAGCTGGCAACACTGAGATCCATAGACAATATGGAGAGGAGTCTTCTGCTCACAGAGCAGACGCTCAATGGGACAGATGAGGGGGTGGGGTGGTAGGATGGAGCTGCAGGACAATGAAGTAGCAAGCTGGTTGACAGTTAGGAAGCGGGGTAGAGGGAATAGTGCTAGGGAGGCTAGTCCTGACCTGGCACACCCCAATAAGTTTGCTAAGTTGGCAGATGAGGGGGGTGCCAGTACAGGGGTAGCACTGCTGCAGCCAGGCATGTCCTCTGAAAGCCGGAGGAGTGACTGCTCCAGTAAGGAGGGAAATAGGAGAGCATGGCAGGCCAGACAGGTGCTGGTAGTGGGCGACTCAATTATTAGGGGAACAGATAGGGCAATCTGTCACAAAGACAGGGATCGTCGAACGGTGTGCTGCCTACCTGGCGCTCGAGTCCGACACATCGCTGATCGGGTGGACAGATTATTGGGAGGGGCTGGTGAGGACCCAGCGGTCATGGTGCACATTGGCACTAATGACAAAGTTAGAGGTAGGTGGAAGGTCCTTAAAGATGATTTCAGGGAATTAGGCTGCAAGCTGAAAGCAAGGACCTCCAACGTGGTTTTTTCCGAAATACTGCCGGTACCACGTGCCACGCCAGAGAGGCAACGGGAGATTAGGGAGGTTAATAAGTGGCTCAAGAATTGGTGTAGGAAAGAGGGGTTTGGGTTCCTGCAGAACTGGGCCGACTTCTCAGTTGGCTACAGGCTCTACGCTAGGGACGGGCTGCACCTCAATGGGGAGGGTGCAGCTGTGTTGGGGGAGAAAATGGCTAGAAGGTTGGAGGATTGTTTAAACTAGGAATTGGGGGGGAGGGTATTCATTTTATAGGAGGGGAAGATAGTGCAGACAGAGACCTGGGCACAAATAAGGAAGTTGGGGGTGGCGGTGGCATGTGGGGTGGGGTTAGAACAGTTAATAATTTAAGAAATAGAAGTACAGAGAGGAACATAAAGTGCATGTATACTAATGCCAGAAGCCTCGCTAACAAAATGGACGAATTAGAACTAATGTTGTTGGAGCATAATTATGACATGGTGGGGATATCTGAAACGTGGCTGGATGAGAGCCATGACTGGGCTGTTAACTTGCAGGGCTATAGCCTGTTCAGAAATGACCATACAGATAAGCGAGGGGGAGGGGTGTGTCTATATGTAAAATCGTCCTTAAAACCCATCCTGCGCGATAATATAGGTGAATTTAATGAAAATGTAGAATCCCTGTGGGTGGAGATAAGGGGAGGGGGAAAAAATAATAAATTACTGATAGGGGTTTGTTATAAATCTCCCAAAATAATGGAAGCAATGGAGAATATCCTCGTAAAGCAAATAGATGAAGCTGCGACTGAAGGAGAAGTCATTATTATGGGGGACTTCAACTACCTTGAAATAGATTGGGGAACAGAAACCTGCAGTTCCAGCAAAGGTAATCGTTTTTTGACAACTATGAGAGACAATTACCTTTCACAACTGGTTCAGGACCCAACAAGAAAGGGGGCACTGCTAGACCTAATATTAACCAACAGGCCAGACCGCATATCAAATATAAGGGTTGGGGGTCACTTGGGAAATAGCGATCACAAAATAATAAGTTTTCATGTATCCTTTAAAAAGATGTGTAGTAGAGGGGTTACAAGGACACTAAACTTCAGGAGGGCAAATTTCCAACGGATGAGAGAGGATCTTGGTGCAATTAACTGGGACGATATCCTGAGACACAAAAATACACAAAGAAAATGGGAGACGTTTATTAGCATCCTGGATAGGACCTGTGCACAGTATATACCGTATGGGAATAAACATACTAGAAATAGGAGGAAACCAATATGGCTAAATAGAGCTGTAAGGGGCGCAATAAGTGACAAAAAGAAAGCATTTAGAGAATTAAAGGAAGTAGGTAGTGAGGAGGCATTAAATAAATACAGAAAATTAAATAAATTCTGTAAAAAGCAAATCAAGGCAGCAAAGATTGAGACAGAGAGACTCATTGCCAGAGAGAGTAAAAATAATCCTAAAATATTCTTTAAAGGGACAATGTCACCTGAATTTGGAGGGAACAATCTTCAGCCATGGAGGCGGGGTTTTGGGGTTTTTGATTCACCCTTTCCTTACCCGCTGGCTGCATGCTGGCTGCAATATTGGATTGAAGTTCATTCTCTGTCCTCCATAGTACATGCCAGCGCAAGGCAAGATTGCACTGTGCATGCATGTACTATGGAGGACAGAGAATGAACTTTAATCCAATATTGCAGCCAGCATGCAGCCAGCGGGTAAGGAAAGGGTTAATCAAAAACCCCAAAACCCCGCCTTCATAGCTGAAGATTGTTCCCTCCAAATTCAGGTGACAGTGTCCCTTTAACTACATAAATAGTAAGAAACTAAAAAATGATAGTGTTGGCCCCCTTAAAAATAGTCTGGGTGAGATGGTGGATGAGGATGAGGAAAAAGCCAATATGCTAAATGACTTTTTTTCATCAGTATTTACACAAGAAAATCCCATGGCAGACAAAATGTCTAGTGATAAAAATTCCCAATTAAATGTCACCTGCTTAACCCAGCAGGAAGTGCGGCGGCGTCTAAAAATCACTAAAATTGACAAATCTCCGGGCCCGGATGGGATACACCCTCGAGTACTGCAGGAATTAAGTACAGTCATTGATAGACCATTATTTTTAATCTTTAATGACTCCATAATAACAGGGTCTGTGCCACAGGACTGGCGTATAGCAAATGTGGTGCCAATATTAAAAAAGGGAACAAAAACTGAACTCGGAAATTATAGGCCAGTAAGCTTAACCTCTACTGTGGGTAAAATCCTGGAGGGCATTCTAAGGGACGCTATACTGGAGTATCTGAAGAGGAATAACCTCATGACCCAGTATCAGCACGGGTTTACTAGGGACCGTTCATGTCAGACTAATTTGATCAGTTTCTATGAAGAGGTAAGTTCCGGATTGGACCAAGGGAACCCAGTGGATGTAGTGTATATGGACTTTTCAAAAGCTTTTGATACGGTGCCACACAAAAGGTTGATACATAAAATGAGAATAATGCGGATAGGGGAAAATATGTGCAAGTGGGTTGAGAGCTGGCTCAGGGATAGGAAACAAAGGGTGGTTATTAATGGAGCACACTTGGACTGGGTAGCGGTTAGCAGTGGGGTACCACAGGGGTCAGTATTGGGCCCTCTTTTTAACATATTTATTAATGACCTTGTAGGGGGCATTCAGAGTAGAATTTCAATATTTGCAGATGACACTAAACTCTGCAGGGTAATCAATACAGAGGAGGACAATTTTATATTACAGGATGATTTATGTAAACTAGAAGCTTGGGCTGATAAATGGCAAATGAGCTTTAATGGGGATAAATGTATGGTCATGCACTTGGGTAGAAGTAATAAGATGTATAATTATGTGCTTAATTCTAAAACTCTGGGCAAAACCGTCAATGAAAAAGACCTGGGTGTATGGGTGGATGACAAACTCATATTCAGGGGCCAGTGTCAGGCAGCTGCTACAAAGGCAAATAAAATAATGGGATGCATTAAAAGAGGCATAGATGCTCATGAGGAGAATATAATTTTACCTCTATACAAGTCACTAGTTCGACCACACTTAGAATACTGTTCACAGTTCTGGTCTCCGGTGTTTAAGAAAGACATAGCTGAACTGGAGCGGGTGCAGAGAAGAGCGACCAAGGTTATTAGAGGACTGGGGGGTCTGCAATACCAAGATAGGTTATTACACTTGGGGCTATTTAGTTTGGAAAAACGAAGACTAAGGGGTGATCTTATTTTAATGTATAAATATATGAGGGGACAGTACAAAGACCTTTCTGATGATCTTTTTAATCATAGACCTGAAACAGGGACAAGGGGGCATCCTCTGCGTTTGGAGGAAAAAAGGTTTAAGCATAATAACAGACGCGGATTCTTTACTGTAAGAGCAGTGAGACTATGGAACTCTCTGCCGTATGATGTTGTAATGAGTGATTTATTACTTAAATTTAAGAGGGGACTGGATACCTTTCTGGAAAAGTATAATGTTACAGGGTATATACACTAGATTCCTTGATAGGGCGTTGATCCAGGGAACTAGTCTGATTGCCGTATGTGGAGTCAGGAAGGAATTTTTTTCCCCAATGTGGAGCTTACTCTTTGCCACATGGGTTTTTTTTTGCCTTCCTCTGGATCAACATGTTAGGGCATGTTAGGTTAGGCTATGGGTTGAACTAGATGGACATATAGTCTTCCTTCAACCTTAATAACTATGTCATTTTAGTCAACATTGGTAAATTCAAACTTCAAACGATTTGCTCATCTCTAACCAGCTTGTTTCTATACCTACATTCTCCTCGAATTATTTCATATAGTATGAGGGGGATGTGGAAACCACAAAGATGCGACAAATAGAGAATAACTATAATATAATGTAAAAAACAATCTTTATTAAATGCACAATGCATACAAAATTTGTAAAAATCCCGCTTCAAAGAACGAGGTTATAGTAACCGTGCCATCAAAAGGGCATACTTACGTGCAAAGCACAGTGATAGGAACACACTACTATATGGGAGTTGCCAAAAAGGGGACAAATCTGACATCAGATTCGTAACCAATTTCAATTCAAGGGCAGGGGCAACACGTAATGCACTAGAGCACGCTTGGCCCATTCTAAGAACCGATCCAACGTTAGCCAAATTATTGCCCCATCGTCCTTTGATCACATATCGTAGGACCAAGAATATGCGTGATCATCTTGTACGGAGCCACTACATGTGTGACCCACAAAGGACATTCCTGAATGCCCCAGGGAATAGAATACGGGGTGGTTGTCGCGCCTGCAGCCAATGTGTGGCCTGTAGAAATGTTGTGAGGGAAGATACTTTTGTGGATTCCTCCGGACAAAAAAGTTTTAAGATAACGAAATCGATCACGTGTACATCTAAGAACGTAATATACTATGCGTCCTGCTTTTGCCCATTGATCTATGTGGGGTTGACCAAGCGACAACTAAAAACGAGAGTGAGGGAACATGTCCGGGGGATCGAGGCAGCAGCACAGGAAATGGACATCCAATCATTAAAAACGATACCCAGACACTTCAAGGCACATCACAATTGTGACAGTAGTGTTTTACGTGTCAAGGGTATCGATATGATAGAGACAGACATAAGAGGTGGGAGGATCTCACAACGGTTGGCACAGCTTGAAACTCGGTGGATGTGGACGCTCAATAGTATCCACCCCCATGGACTTAACGAGACAATTAGTTTTGCGTCGTTCCTGTGATCATGGTTGGGACACGGGAGATGGTGGGACATACAGTGGATTGTGCATGTGCGTGGTTTTAATTTTGTTTTTAACTTTTTTCAGTTATTATTACCATTTGGATATGTCGGATGATAGTGTGCTTTGATCGAAGTTCACCAGAATCTATCCCTTGAAGACCTATGGAAGATTGCATCAGGAGAACATGCATTGAACACAGTTATGTTGGTCCACATTCTGTCAACGGACATACCATTTTTAAGCATATTTTTGTATTTGTGTTTTTTCTTTTTGTGTTGTGTCTGTATACACATTGGTTATATATTAGACTTATTGGTTTTTTTTAGGTTAGTCTTAGATTACTGCTGTGATTGATTTGTTGAAGTCTTTCATCATACTGTCACATTGGTCTCATGTGGGGTTCACTGCTGTATGTTGCATATCATGATGGTGACATCATTGTCTGGAATTAGTGGTGCGGCATTGCAACATGCGTTTAGTCAGTGGTGTACGGCTGTTTGCAATATTTTGACCCCGTGTAGAATACCACGGCTAATAGATCCAGTCACAGGTCTTCTTACCTCCTCGGTGTCACCTGCACACAGGCGCACTGGGCACCGCTGCTCTGGACGGCCTGCTGCGTCTTTATGTTTGACTTTGGCGGTGCCCCTGCATGACGTCGCCGCCACTGAGAGTTGCCGTGGCGACGCCTGCGTAACTTCCGGTGAGCGCCGATGATGGAATCAGCGGTGGGACATATAAACCCCGGCATTTGACTCATCTGACACGCCCCCTGACGAAGGAGTTCACCTCCGAAATGCGTGTCGGGCAGACGTGCAGTATATGGATCTGGCAGACAACAGTTAGCCGCACGCCTCAGGTAATATACATCGGAGCAGCCGTGTCTGCTTTATAGTTTTGTGGGGAGATTTTGTACCTTGGGTCCCGCAGCTATGGGATAGTGGCTCTGGATGATGTCTGACACATAGGCATTGCCAGTCTGACCTCCCGCATTTTTGTTACCCTGCACTTGTTTATACTTCTGGACCCATTACATGCACTTGCATATCGGCTATGACCGGTAGGGCATTGGTAGTTACCGCATCAGGTGTTTCAGGTCTCAATAGGGAGGCATTCACAGATACCAGCCATATATATACTAGGCACTCAAGTTGGCCTGCAATATGCCCTATCAGTAACATCACTTAGTTACAACTGGGAGCCAGTTCCTGGTCTGCATGTCTCGTTTTTGCACAGCTACAGTCCTTCTGTGTTTTGCACTATTTCGTCATTGTGTTTCATGTTTTGGTCCAATTTTTACAAATTTTGTATGCATTGTGCATTTAATAAAGATTGTTTTTTACATTATATTATAGTTATTCTCGATTTGACGTATCTTTGTGGTTTCCACCCCCCCCCCCCATAGTATGCAGCAACGACTGAGTTGGTTGTAGTCCAGCTAGTGTGTAACACTGTGTGTACACATGTACCTCACTCACGTGATGTTGCCATATAATACCATTAGCTTATTATTTCATATAGTGTAGATGTTTTTTATAGGTGTTGCTTTATCCAAAGTTTTAAAAATCTAATGAACAGTAGAGTGTTGATACAACCCTCCTTAGTAAACATTAGTGCATTTGCTAAAGGACTAAGGCCGCCGTCACACATGCGAGTTTTACGGACGTAAGAGCGCAGAATCTACGTCCGTAAAACTCGCAAAAAATACGGCACAATTATTCTCTATGCCCCTGCTCCTATTTGCCGTATTTTACTGATCAGTATTATACGGCTTTCTACGGCCGTACAAAATCGCAGCATGCTGCGTTTGTCACCGTACTGCGCAAGAAATACGCCAATGAAAGTCTATGGAAGCGTGAAAAATACGGATTACACACGGACAAGCAGTGTGACTTGCGAGAAATACGCAGCGCTGTTAGAGAGAAAAGCCGGTAATTCAGTGCGGTGTACAGTAAAATCACACTGACAGCTTACAGTAGAATAGGTAGAATAAATGTGTACACATAGAATAGGTATATATATATATATATATATGTCAGTGAGACACATATATGTATATATATTAATATTTATTCCAGCGCTAGACAGCTTGAAAGCCGGTAATTCAATTACCGGCTTTTTCCTTCTCCTTCCTAAAACCCGACATGATTTGAGACATGGTTTACATACAGTAAACCATGTCTTCTCTCCATTTTTTTTGCAGATTCCACACTACTAATGTCAGTAGTGTGTATCTGCAAAATTTGGCCGTTCTAGCTCTTAAAATAAAGGGTTAAATGGCGGAAAAAATTGGCGTGGGCTCCCGCGCAATTTTCTCCGCCAGAGTAGTAAAGCCAGTGACTGAGGGCAGATATTAATAGCCTGGAGAGGGTCCACGGTTATTGGCCCCCCCCTGGCTAAAAATATCTGCCCCCAGCCACCCCAGAAAAGGCACATCTGGAAGATGCGCCTATTCTGGCACTTGGCCACTCTCTTCCCATTCCCGTGTAGCGGTGGGATATGGGGTAATGAAGGGTTAATGCCACCTTGCTATTGTAAGGTGACATTAAGCCTAATTAATAATGGAGAGGCGTCAATTATGACACCTATCCATTATTAATCCAATACTAGTAAAGGGTTAAATAAAACACAAACACATTTTTTAAAATTATTTTAATGAAATAAAAACAATGGTTGTTGCAGTATTTTATTCAACGCCCAATCCAGTCACTGAAGACCCTCGTTCTGTGAGTAAAAAAACATAATAAACCAACAATATACTTACCCTCCGCAGATCTGTAACGTCCAACGATGTAAATCCTTCTGAAGGGGTTAAAACATTTTGCAGCAAGGAGCTGTGCTAATGCAGGCTGCTCCTCGCTGCAAAACCCCAGGGAATGAGGCTAAAAATAGATCAATGATCTATATTTAGCTTCATTTGCGGTGAGGCGCCCTCTGCTGGCTGTTCATAGATCGTGGGAAATTACCTAGAAAGCCAGGGAGCTTTCTAGGTAATTTCCCACGATCTATGAACAGCCAGCAGAGGGCGCCTCACCGCAAATGAAGCTAAATATAGATCATTGATCTATTTTTAGCCTCATTCCCTGGGGTTTTGCAGCGAGGAGCAGCCTGCATTAGCACAGCTCCTTGCTGCAAAATGTTTTAACCCCTTCAGAAGGATTTACATCGTTGGACGTTACAGATCTGCGGAGGGTAAGTATATTGTTGGTTTATTATGTTTTTTTACTCACAGAACGAGGGTCTTCAGTGACTGGATTGGGCGTTGAATAAAATACTGCAACAACCATTGTTTTTATTTCATTAAAATAATTTTAAAAAATGTGTTTGTGTTTTATTTAACCCTTTACTAGTATTGGATTAATAATGGATAGGTGTCATAATTGACGCCTCTCCATTATTAATTAGGCTTAATGTCACCTTACAATAGCAAGGTGGCATTAACCCTTCATTACCCCATATCCCACCGCTACACGGGAATGGGAAGAGAGTGGCCAAGTGCCAGAATAGGCGCATCTTCCAGATGTGCCTTTTCTGGGGTGGCTGGGGGCAGATATTTTTAGCCAGGGGGGGGCCAATAACCGTGGACCCTCTCCAGGCTATTAATATCTGCCCTCAGTCACTGGCTTTACTACTCTGGCGGAGAAAATTGCGCGGGGGCCCACGCCAATTTTTTCCGCCATTTAACCCTTTATTTTAAGAGCTAGAACGGCCAAATTTTGCAGATACACACTACTGACATTAGTAGTGTGGAATCTGCAAAAAAAATGGAGAGAAGACATGGTTTACTGTATGTAAACCATGTCTCAAATCATGTCGGGTTTTAGGAAGGAGAAGGAAAAAGCCGGTAATTGAATTACCGGCTTTCAAGCTGTCTAGCGCTGGAATAAATATTAATATATATACATATATGTGTCTCACTGACATATATATATATATATATATATACCTATTCTATGTGTACACATTTATTCTACCTATTCTACTGTAAGCTGTCAGTGTGATTTTACTGTACACCGCACTGAATTACCGGCTTTTCTCTCTAATATACGTGTCTACTGACACACATATATATATATATATATATATATATATATATATATAGACAGTATATATATATTTTCTTTTCTTTTTGGGACACATGGATCACTTCTATAGCGGTATGTTGGTTTTGCTAGCCTGCGAGAAAACCACGCAGTACGGATGCCATACGGATTACATACGGAGGATGCCATGCGCAAAAAACGCTGACACACCCTGCCTACGGAGGAGCTACGGACCACTTTTTTCGGGACTTTTCAGCGTATTACGGCCGTAATATACGGACCGTATTGTTTTACGCTGTGTGTGACGCCGGCCTAAGAATCTGGACTCTAAGCCAGGCGGGCTAACCAGCACTATTGCATGGACTTGTTTTATGTTTTATTTTATGCCGGACAAGGGATGCATTTGAGTTTCCTATGATGTAGGTTATGAGAACTGAAATAAACCAGACGGACTTTAAATAGAAACATTTCCTGTGATAACTCAGATCACTCCCAAGTGAGCAGCATTGCTACACATATATATATTTATTTATATAAGAAGAGTGAAGAGTGTTTATTATTATATGTATGTGAGCAGGGTGTATATATAAAGTCTATGAATATAGTATATGTATATATGCATGTATGCATATATTGTCTATATATGTGCGCAAAGTCTGTGTGTGTATATATATACTTTCAACTCCCTCCAAAGGTTTTCTATAGGGTTGAGATCTGGAGACTGGCTAGGCCACTCCAGGACCTTGAAATGCTTCTTACGAAGCCACTCCTTCGTTGCCCTGGCGGTGTGCTTTGGATCATTGTCATGTTGAAAGACCCAGCCACGTTTCATCTTCAATGCCCTTGCTGATGGAAGGAGGTTTGCACTCAAAATCTCACGATACATGGCCCCATTCATTCTTTCATGTACCCGGATCAGTCGTCCTGGCCCCTTTGCAGAGAAACAGCCCCAAAGCATGATGTTTCCACCACCATGCTTTACAGTAGGTATGGTGTTTGATGGATGCAACTCAGTATTCTTTTTCCTCCAAACACGACAAGTTGTGTTTCTACCAAACAGTTCCAGTTTGGTTTCATCAGACCATAGGACATTCTCCCAAAACTCCTCTGGATCATCCAAATGCTCTCTAGCAAACTTCAGATGGGCCCGGACATGTACTGGCTTAAGCATTGGGACACGTCTGGCACTGCAGGATCTGAGTCCATGGTGGCGTAGTGTGTTACTTATGGTAGGCCTTGTTACATTGGTCCCAGCTCTTTGCAGTTCATTCACTAGGTCTCCCCGCTTGGTTCTGGGATTTTTGCTCACCGTTCTTGTGATCATTCTGACCCCACGGGGTGGAATTTTGTGTGGAGCCCCAGATCGAGGGAGATTATCAGTGGTCTTGTATGTCTTCCATTTTCTAATTATTGCTCCCACTGTTGATTTCTTCACTCCAAGCTGGTTGGCTATTGCAGATTCAGTCTTCCCAGCCTGGTGCAGGGCTACAATTTTGTTTCTGGTGTCCTTTGACAGCTCTTTGGTCTTCACCATAGTGGAGTTTGGAGTCAGACTGTTTGAGGGTGTGCACAGGTGTCTTTTTATACTGATAACAAGTTTAAACAGGTGCCATTACTACAGGTAATGAGTGGAGGAAAGAGGAGACTCTTAAAGAAGAAGTTACAGGTCTGTGAGAGCCAGAAATCTTGATTGTTTGTTTCTGACCAAATACTTATTTTCCACCATAATATGCAAATAAAATGTTAAAAAAACAGACAATGTGATTTTCTGGATTTTTTTATATATATATACAGTGGGGCAAAAAAGTATTTAGTCAGTCAGCAATAGTGCAAGTTCCACCACTTAAAAAGATGAGAGGCGTCTGTAATTTACATCATAAGTAGACCTCAACTATGGTAGACAAACTGAGAAAAAAAAATTCAGAAAATCACATTGTCTGTTTTTTTAACATTTTATTTGCATATTATGGTGGAAAATAAGTATTTGGTCAGAAACAAAATTTCATCTCAATACTTTGTAATATATCCTTTGTTGGCAATGACAGAGGTCAAACGTTTTCTGTAAGTCTTCACAAGGTTGCCACACACTGTTGTTGGTATGTTGGCCCATTCCTCCATGCAGATCTCCTCTAGAGCAGTGATGTTTTTGGCTTTTCGCTTGGCAACACGGACTTTCAACTCCCTCCAAAGGTTTTCTATAGGGTTGAGATCTGGAGACTGGCTAGGCCACTCCAGGACCTTGAAATGCTTCTTACGAAGCCACTCCTTCGTTGCCCTGGCGGTGTGCTTTGGATCATTGTCATGTTGAAAGACCCAGCCACGTTTCATCTTCAATGCCCTTGCTGATGGAAGGAGGTTTGCACTCAAAATCTCACGATACATGGCCCCATTCATTCTTTCATGTACCCGGATCAGTCGTCCTGGCCCCTTTGCAGAGAAACAGCCCCAAAGCATGATGTTTCCACCACCATGCTTTACAGTAGGTATGGTGTTTGATGGATGCAACTCAGTATTCTTTTTCCTCCAAACACGACAAGTTGTGTTTCTACCAAACAGTTCCAGTTTGGTTTCATCAGACCATAGGACATTCTCCCAAAACTCCTCTGGATCATCCAAATGCTCTCTAGCAAACTTCAGATGGGCCCGGAGATGTACTGGCTTAAGCATTGGGACACGTCTGGCACTGCAGGATCTGAGTCCATGGTGGCGTAGTGTGTTACTTATGGTAGGCCTTGTTACATTGGTCCCAGCTCTTTGCAGTTCATTCACTAGGTCTCCCCGCTTGGTTCTGGGATTTTTGCTCACCGTTCTTGTGATCATTCTGACCCCACGGGGTGGAATTTTGTGTGGAGCCCCAGATCGAGGGAGATTATCAGTGGTCTTGTATGTCTTCCATTTTCTAATTATTGCTCCCACTGTTGATTTCTTCACTCCAAGCTGGTTGGCTATTGCAGATTCAGTCTTCCCAGCCTGGTGCAGGGCTACAATTTTGTTTCTGGTGTCCTTTGACAGCTCTTTGGTCTTCACCATAGTGGAGTTTGGAGTCAGACTGTTTGAGGGTGTGCACAGGTGTCTTTTTATACTGATAACAAGTTTAAACAGGTGCCATTACTACAGGTAATGAGTGGAGGAAAGAGGAGACTCTTAAAGAAGAAGTTACAGGTCTGTGAGAGCCAGAAATCTTGATTGTTTGTTTCTGACCAAATACTTATTTTCCACCATAATATGCAAATAAAATGTTAAAAAAACAGACAATGTGATTTTCTGGATTTTTTTTTCTCAGTTTGTCTCCCATAGTTGAGGTCTACCTATGATGTAAATTACAGACGCCTCTCATCTTTTTAAGTGGTGGAACTTGCACTATTGCTGACTGACTAAATACTTTTTTGCCCCACTGTATATATATATATGTATATATATATATATATACACTGCTCAAAAAAAATAAAGTGAACACTAAAATCCTGCATCCTCGATATCACTGAATGAAATATTCCAGTTGTAAATCTTTATTCATTACATAGTGTAATGTGTTGAGAGCAATAAAACCTAAAAATGATCAACATAAATCACAACTAATATCCAACGGAGGTCTGGAGTTGGAATGATGCTCAAAATCAAAGTGGAAAATGAAGTTACAGGCTGATCCAACTTCAGTGGAAATGCCTCAAAACAAGGAAATGATGCTCAGTAGTGTGTGTGGCCTCCATGTGCCTGTATGGCCTCCTTACAATGCATGGGCATGCTCCTGATGAGGTGGCAGATGGTCTCCAGAGGAATCTCCTCCCAGAACTGGACTGAAGCATCTGCCAACTTCTGGACAGTCTGTGGTGCAACGTGACGTTGGTGGATGGTGCAAGACATGATGTCTCAGATGTGTTCAATAGGATTCCGGTCTGGGGAACAGGTGGGCCAGTCCATAGCTTCAATGCCTTCATCTTGCAGGAACTGCTGACACACTCCAGCCACATGAGGTCTGGCATTGTCCTGCATTAGGAGGAACCTAGGGCCAGCTGCACCAGCATATTGTCTCACAAGTGGTCTGAAGATCTCATCTCGGTATCTAATGGCTGACAGGCTACCTCATGGAGGGCTGTGCGGCCCTCCACAGAAATGCCACCCCTCACCATTACTGACCCACTGACAAACAGGTCATGCTGAAGTATGTTGCAGGCAGTAGATCACTCTCCGCGGTGTCTCCGGACTCTGTCACATCTGTCACATGTGCTCAGTGTGAACCTGCTTTTATCTCAGACCATTCTCATGGAGTCAGTTTCTAACCGTTTGTGCAGACACATGCACATTTGTGGCCTGCTGGAGGTCATTTTGCAGGGCTCTGGCAGTGCTCCTCCTGCCTCCTTGATCAAAGGCTGAGGTAGTGGTCCTGCTGCTGGGTTGTTGCCCTCCTATGGCCCCCCTCTATGTCTTCTGGTGTACTGGCCTGTCTCATGGTAGCGCCTCCAGCCTCTGGACAGACACAGCAAACCTTCTTGCCACAGCTCGCATTGATGTGCCATACTAGATGAGCTGCACTACCTGAGCCACTTGTGTGGGTTGTAGAGTCCGTCTCATGCTACCACGAGTGTGAAAGCAAAACATCAGCCAGAAAACATTGATACTGAGATGTGGTCTGTGGTCCCCACTCACCCACTCCTTTATTGATTGTGTCTTGATAATTGCCAATAATTTCCATCTGTTGTCTATTCCATTTGCACAACAGCATGTGAAATTGATTGTCAAACAGTGTTGCTTCCTAAGTGGACAGTTTGATTTCACAGAAGTTTGATTTCCTTGGCGTTATATTCTGTTCTTTAAGCGTTCCCTTTATTTTTTTGAGCAGCGTATATATATACACCCACAACATATTAACACATTGCACACAAATATATTTGAATACTGTACACATGGACAGTATATATACATCCTGCTTACATACATAGAGTACAAATAAGGATTTATTTGCAAGTTTTCCCACCTTTATTTGCAAGTTTTCCCACCTACATATAATAGAGGGGTCTTTAATATTTATTGTAGGTACACTTCAAATGTGAAAGACAGAATAAAAAATGTTCAGAAAATCACATTGAATGATTTTTAAATTAATTAAATTGCATTTTATAGCATGAAATATGAATTTTATCACCTACCAACTCTGCACTCATTGCGTGTATTAATTGCACCTATTTGGACTGTATAAAAGACACCTGTCCACACAGTTAATCACACTTCAACCTCTCCACCATGGCCAATCCCAAAGAGCTGTCTAAGGACACCAAGGACAAAATTGTAGACATGCACAGGGCTGGGATGGTCTACAGGACATTAGGCAAGCAGCTTGGTGAGAAGGCAACAACTGTTGGCACAATTATTAGAAAATGGAAGAAACACAATCCTTCTCGGTCTGAGGCTCCATGCAAGATCTCGCCTCGTGGGGTGAGGATGATTCTGAGAAAGGTCAGGAATCAACCCAGAGCTACATGGGAGGACCTGGTCAATGACCTGAAGAGAGCTGAGACCGCAGTCTCAAACATTACCGCTAGTAATACCCTATGCCGTCATGGATTAAAATTCTGCAGGGCAAGCAAGGTCACCCTGCTCACCAGGCACGTTTGAAGTTTGCTAGTGACCATCTTGATGATCCAGAGGAGGCATGGAAAAAAGTCAGATCAAGTCAGATGAGACCAAAATAGAACTTTTTGGTATCAACTCCACTTGTCGTGTTTGGAGGAAGAAGGTGGATGAGAACAACACCAAGAACACTGTCCCAAATGTGAAGCATGATGGGGGACACATCATAATAAAGGGTTGCTTTTCTGCAAAGAGGTCAGGACGACTGCACGCTATTGAAGGGAGGATGAATGGGGTCATGCATTGTGAGATTTTGGCCAACAACCTCTTTCCCTCAGTAAGAGCATTGAAGATGGGTCATGACTTGGTCTTCCAACATGACAATGACCTGAAACTCACAGCCAAGGCAACTAAGGAGTGGCCCTGTAAGAAGCAGATCAAGGTCCTTGAGTGGCCTAGCCAGTCTCCAGACCTGAACCAAAAGGAAAATTTTTGGAGGGAGCTGAAAGTCAATGTTGCGCAGCGACAGCCCCAAAACCTGAAAGATCTGGAGAAGATTTGTATGGAGGAGTGGGCCAAAATCCCTGCAGCAGTGTGTGCAAACTTGGTCAAGAACTACAGGAAATGTCAGACCTCTGTAATTGAAAACAAACGTTTCAGTACCAAATGTTAAGTTCTGTTTCTCTATTGTGCCAAATCCTTATTTCATGCAATATAATGCAAATTAATTATGTAAAAATCATTCAATGTGATTTTCTAGATTTTTTTTAAGATTTCGTCTCTTAGAGTTGAAGTGTACCTACAATAAAAATTACAGACCTCTCCAATCTTTGTAGGTGGGAAAACTTGCAAAATTGGCAGTGTATCAAATACTTATTTTCCCCACTGTATATACCCACTTTCCTGCATTTTCACCAGATTTCCTCTCTGAAGACTCTGATCTTAATTTACAGTTGGCTCTGAGTTGGTTTGATGAGACTAGCTGTCTCCCATACACAGAGAAATAGATTTCTGGTCCTCATTCCTTTTTTAGCACACAGAGAAGCAGCAGCATTGATGACAATATACAGCAGTACTGAGTGGTGTAGATGTAAATCCATCTCTGGTGTGGGGTAAAAGACTTGTTAGGAGGCTCAGCAAAATCTTTGTGTATGTCCCTTTTTCTGTTTCCTCAGTCTGCTGTTCACTCCCCTTCCCTTCTCCATAGTGTATAATAAGCTGTATGGCCTGACATCTTACTATGCTGGCAGTCTGTCTTAAATTGCATAAGATCGGGTTTAGCTGTTCTTTTTAAATTAGCGCTGATGGTGAGTTCAGGCAAGAGTGTGGGGAAGAAGTGTTTCATACGTGCGGAAAGAAGCAGATTTCTCTGATAAAATATATTGCAAGGTTTCTTATATTGCCTGTACTATTAATTTATGCAATGTTGATTGAAAGCAAAATTCCCATTTTCATTTTATTCCTACATGTTCTATTCTGAGAGTGTTACTGTTTCAGATCTAAAACCATTTCAAAATATTTTCTAAAAAACTTTGTTTAGAATTAAATAATGGAGAAATATGTTTTCAGCATAAACCTAAGGGTATGTGCACACGTTGCGGTTTTTACTGCGGATCCGCAGCGTTTTTGACGCTGCGTATCCGCAGCAGTTTTTCATGCGGTGTACAGTACCATGTTAACCTATGGAAAACAAAAACCACTGTGCACATGCTGCTGAAAAAAACACGCGGAAACGTTGCGGTTTATTTTCCGCAGCATGTCAATTCTTTGTGCGGAATCCGCAGCGGTTTAACACGTGCTCCATATTAAAAAAACGCAGGTGTAAAACCGCTGTAGAATCCGCACAAAAACCGCGGAAAATCTGCAGAAAATCCGCGATAAATCCGCAGGAAAAACGCAGTGTTTTTGCCCTGTGGATTTATCAAATCAGTGCAGAAAAATCCGCACACCAGTCTGCAGCGTGTGCACATAGCCTAAAACCTTTCTGTTTCGCACTACTTTCATGTTTTTATGAGCACTGATTGCAATGCAAACAGTTGATGTTGCATGGCTGCAGAGTTCGCTGGTGATGGTGTTATGGTACATGCAGATATCTTTGTTATTGTGTATACTATGTATAAGAGAAAAACAGTAAATATTAAAGAGAACCTGTCAGCTGATTCATGCTTCCCTAACGATAACCAGAATTAATGAGACACGAGCTGTGATGTTTCGGATAAAATATATCTTCAAATATGGCTGTGGATGTGTTTGATGATGAATCTGAGGCCAGTCCCCAGCAGCTTCTCACTGTCCCATGACTGACAGGTCTCTCCATATATGAGTGTATTGGTAGAAAACTGTCAGTTTAGGGGAGCGCTGACAGCAGCTCGGGACTGGCCTTGAACTAGTTATATGAGGTGCATTGACCCCTCTTCATCAAGACCGGAAATATTCTCACTGAACTTGATGAGGGGGTTTGTAAGAGAACATTTAGAAGAATCGAAAGCGTCTGACAATTGTCACCGTGCCTCTGAGTGCTATGCCAGAAATCTTACTCCAGTCCCTGACTGGAGTGAGATTTCTAACATAGGGAATGTCATAGCTCGTTGATAAATAGACAAGCTGTAGCTTTCCGTCCCCGTTGTGTCCTTGCCCTGCCCCAGCTCCATCCATTTTAGTAAAGCTGGGAGAAACTGGCATGAAAATGTCAAAACTCGCAATTCAATGTGTTTGTCTATTATTATTACATTTGATCTAGTGTATATTTACACTAATGTACATGCTGTGAAAAAAAACTCTAGCAACCGTGTATTGTTTATTCACTGTGCCATCATATTCCACAGCATAAGTGGATATTGCACTCATCAAGCATGGACATACTATTAGGGCAACCTGGGCATTCGCCCAGGGGCCCGAAAGGTATGGGGGGTTTACATCTACCTCCAAAGCAGCTGTCTATATGTGTATGTCCTGTAGTGTCAGTGTGTAAATATACTCTCCTACCGCCATCTCTACCGATATCCAGCTCCGCTCCAGTTCTCTTTTGAGTGACGGTTATTTTACGACCCAAAGTGGCTTTTACATGGTAAGCCTATAGAGCAGGGGTCCCCAACTCCAGTCCTCAAGGCCCACCAACAGGTCATGTTTTCAGGATTTCCTTTGCAGTGCACAGGTGATGCAATTATTACCTGGGCAAGACTAAGGAAATCCTGAAAACATGACATGTTGGTGGGCCTTGAGGACTGGAGTTGGGGACCCCTGCTATAGAGCATATGAATGAGGTGCCACAGGCTTCCAGTGTAAAAGAGGCTTCTGGGTTACACATAGCACATTATTTGCTTTTTTTTAAGTTAATTTCCTTTTTTGTCTTGTATTAGTTGCTAGTTTTGGCGCCAAATTCATCAAGATAGAGCATGGGATTAATTAAATTAATTAATTTGACGCAGTGTCCAAAGTGAACTTTCTTCCTTTCTGGTGCCAAAAATCGTAAAAATTGCACCAGAATCATACTGAAAAATACACCTGAGGCAGACTGGAGTGGAATTGCAACAAATGTTGCATCTTTTTAAATCGTCGCAACTGATGAATCAAGTTAAAATATCTGGAATTACTAGATTCCATCGAGAAAGCAAAATAAAATAAAAACGTGTGCATACATAAAATAGACTTAAAAAAAGGCGCAAATAGAATAATGAATTGGGCGCAAAGAAAAAAGGGACAAAACAAGTAAAAAAAACAAACAGGTGCAAAGGAATTGGGACCATAGTGTGCATATTAACACACCGACACTACAGTATATACAGTTCACATATTCTATACACAGGTTTAGGGGAAATAAAGTTCTTGGGAGTCCTTTATGTATGTATCAAAAGTAACAAAAAGACAAACATTTCACAATGTGATACTTGAAGTACAAAATAGATTTCTTGAATACATGGTGGATGATAATTTGTATTTGCTAATCGAGGATTTGGAGCTTCTACAAACAAAAGAAGCAATGCACGAAAACCGATTGTGGGGCAAAAAGACAAGAAAAGGTTAAAGCATATTAGCATACTAATTTAGTCCTGAATAGGAGAAAACATTTTTCTTGCTGGTGCTAAACAGCCTGCAGCAGTAGGAATTAAACATCCAACATATTGAAAGACATTATTAAAAATAAACAGACAAACCTTCCAAGAGGAGAGATTTCCAACACTGCATTATACCTGAAAAAATAAGAATATTTGGTTAAACCCTTAGCATACTTGTAACTTACGTGTCTAGTATGAGTGTATGAAGCGTGCTTGGGAGTCCACTCTATACATCTGCCTGAAACTGTTGTGATTGGAACAAGCTCTGTGTCACGCAACATGTAGGAAAGGCTAAGTGCAACACGAAGGGATAAGGGAAAGGGAACCAAACACTAGGGAAGAGGGCAGTGGAGACGCCTAGACAGATCTAATGTCACATTCTCTGCCCTATTGTCCCTACATAGGTTCTGCACCTATCGCCAAGCAGGATACCTAATCCCTGCCTGACCCTGGCGATAAGACCTGCATCGGGAAGGACAGGATGCGTGTAGTCAATCCCCACTACCACTAAAGACAGATGGGATATACAAACAAGGAGGAGCACTTAGCTTGAGTAGACTCAGAGAGAAACACGGATGTCCTCCAAACACCAGGGAGGAAGATAGCCGACTGCTATAGCTCCAAGCCGCAACAGGGACCTGGAAATAGAAATATCAACCGCGCATTCAAGCAGCCAGCTGGGAGTTATATACACCCTGGTCCAGGTGTGTCAACTAGAACTGGGGGGAGGCCGCCACTGGGTCCCAAACTCAGAAGACCCAGGAAGAAGTCTGCAAAGCAAACTGATGAGACCTTCTGCAGTCAGATGCAGAGCAACGGTCTGCAGCCTCTGACACCCCCGTGACACTCTGATTGTTCCTTACGCAGACCAATGGCCAAGCCAAATTTGCTGATGTTGATGGATTTGGCAGACAAAAGAATGTGTGTATGTGGGCCCTGATGATTCATACACCAGAAAAAATGGAGTAACCATTCCATCCAAAAATAAAGTAATTTTTATTACACAAATATCTTTAAAAATATAATATAATAATTAGAACTTGAAGACAAAAGCATAAGCAAGACACAGGTGTCAATATAGTACATGCCACATATACTGTATGTACCGTATATACTCGAGTATAAGCCGAGATTTTCAGCCCAAATTTTTGGGCTGAAAGTGCCCCCCTCGGCTTATACTCGAGTCACGGTAGCGGTGGGGTCGGCGGGTGAGGGGGTGAGGGCGCTGAGGTATACTTACCTAGTCCCAGCGATCCTCGCGCTGTCCCTGCCGTCCCACGGGCTTCGGCGCTGCAGTTTCTTCCCCTCTTCAGCGGTCACGTGGGACCGCTCATTACAGAAATGAATAAGCGGCTCCACCTCCCATAGGGGCGGAGCCGCCTATTCATTTCTCTAATCAGCGGTGCCGGTGACCGCTGATAGAGAAAGAAGCTGCAGCGCCGAAGACAGGAGGGGACAGCGCGAGGATCGCCAGGACTAGGTGAGTATAGCATATTCACCTGTCCTCGTTCCATCCGCCGGGCGCCGATCCATCTTCCCGGCCGGCGCCTCCATCTTCCCGGCGTCTCTGCTCTCTGACTGTTCAGGCAGAGGGCGCGATGACGCATATAGTGTGCGCGGCGCCCTCTGCCTGATCAGTCAGAGCAGAGACGCCGGGAAGATGGAGGCGCCGGAACGAGACGCCGGGAGCTGCAATCAAGGGAGGTGAGTATGTGTTTTTTTTTCTTTATTGCGGCAGCGGCGGCACAAATTTATGTGGAACATCTATGGGGCACAGTGAACGGTGCAGAGCACCGTATATGGCACAGCACAGCTATGGGGCACAGTGAACGGTGCAGAGCACCGGATATGGCACAGCACAGCTATGGGGCACAGTGAACGGTGCAGAGCACCGGATATGGCACAGCACAGCTATGGGGCACAGTGAACGGTGCAGAGCACCGTATATGGCACAGCACAGCTATGGGGCACAGTGAACGGTGCAGAGCACCGTATATGGCACAGCACAGCTATGGGGCACAGTGAACGGTGCAGAGCACCGTATATGGCACAGCACAGCTATGGGGCACAGTGAACGGTGCAGAGCACCGTATATGGCACAGCACAGCTATGGGGCACAGTGAACGGTGCAGAGCACCGTATATGGCACAGCACAGCTATGGGGCACAGTGAACGGTGCAGAGCACCGTATATGGCACAGCACAGCTATGGGGCACAGTGAACGGTGCAGAGCACCGTATATGGCACAGCACAGCTATGGGGCACAGTGAACGGTGCAGAGCACCGTATATGGCACAGCACAGCTATGGGGCACAGTGAACGGTGCAGAGCACCGTATATGGCACAGCTATGGGGCACAGTGAACGGTGCAGAGCACCGTATATGGCACAGCTATGGGGCACAGTGAACGGTGCAGAGCACCGTATATGGCACATCTATGGGGCACAATGAACGGTGCAGAGCACCGTATATGGCACAGCTAGGGGGCACAATGAACGGTGCAGAGCACTATATGGTTCACACCTATGGGGAAATATGAACGGTGCAGAGCACTATATGGCACAGCTATGGGGAAATAATGATCTATTTTTATTTTTGAAATTCACCGGTAAATGCTGCATTTCCACCCTAGGCTTATACTCGAGTCAATAAGTTTTCCCAGTTTTTTGTGGCAAAATTAGGGGGGTCGGCTTATACTCGGGTCGGCTTATACTCGAGTATATACGGTATTTGGGTTGGGAAGAGAAACTATATAATACATTTTTATGTCAAAAAATCAATAGAGTATAGTAGCTAGTACAATATAGAAGTCCATGTATTATATCAAACATATTTAAATTGCCAGCATCACATAGCTTTTATGCCAGTGTAAAATCACACCATGTACACTCATCAATAAAGTGATTCATTCAGATATTAAGATTCAGTATTGCATTAAAAAGCTGCATGTTGTGTTTACTTGTGTTATCTTTGTCTAATATTTAAATTTGTTTTGTGATCTAATTTAATAAAATGTCAATTAATTTAACTTTAATTAAGTGACCATGCCTATATTCCACAGCATTTTGGTTAAAATTAAGGTTTTGCATGATGACAACTTCATTAACTTTCAATTCATCCCTGGGAAAATGGCATCACAGCAACCAGACCGAAGTAATCACACTTTGAAAACTTTGGGTCGCTCGTGTGTGTGTGTGTGTGTATATATATATATGTATACCAAATAGTAAAAAGAAGGCAGCACTCCAAAAGTTTCAGGTGAAAAAGGATGAAGTTTTTATTGACCCACATCACTGCGCGACGTTTCGGCTCACTGAGCCTTTTTCAAGCCAATATATATATATGCTTTCCACCAGTCTTTCACACTGCATCTGGCTGACTTTATGCCACTCCTGGCGCAAAAATGTAAGCAGTTCTTCTTTGTTTGATGGCTTGTGACTATCCATCATCCTCTTGATTACATTCCAGAGGCTTTCAATGGGGTTCAGGTCTGGAGATTGGGCTGCCCATGACAACTACTGTAGCACTTGTTTTGCCATCCAGCTTGTCCTATTGCAAGAGGATTGTGAACACCACAGCAGTGTTTTTTTTTATACTTTCCTTCTTTAAATAAGATTTGGTTCAGGTGATCACCTAATTAGAAGATTATTAAGTAGAATGAGGTGTACTCTGGTTGGAATTCACCTGACACTGGAATGGAATGGCGATCAGACATGTAGAGAAGCTGATTTTTATAACTGTGTAGTGGCCTCCTAATTTTTGCCAGCACTTTATATAATTAAATGGCCACTTTATTCAACACACCCTTATAGTAGCGCATTGGACCATGTGTGGACTTTAGAACCATAGCAATTCGTCATAGCATAGCTTCCAGTAGGTTGATTCGTTTTTGGGGAATATTGGCTCAAGCAGACAAAATGGTTTCTTACAGTAGCCACAAAGTAAATGGAAGTACTAAAATGCCCTATAGGATTAGGTTCTTGGAAATGTGAACACCAGGATATCAGGAAAACTCGCTGGCATGTGAATGATACCAATCCATGATTATAGGATCCTTGTGGCTGAAAGTGTCCTTCTGTCATAGGGTATGCAGATGCCATGAAGGGAGGAGGTGGTCAGCCCCAATGCTTATGTCCATACATCCATTCACAGTTATCAGAAGATCCAGAATGTACTAATATATATTTGCTTGCGCTAATATTCCCCCTTCCAACAACCTGAAAAGGAAAAGTTCATAATTTATTCTGTTTATACCAACATTATGACCCTTCTATCAGCATGATGCTACAGAAATCCAGATTCATATGACCAGGCAATATTTTTCACCGTGCAGTAATCCAATTTTTGAAATTTCAACTGAAGTCTTGACTTTCACTTACTTTAGTCATAATGGTATTCAAACTGGTCTGCTGTTAACCCATCTGTGATATGGAACAATAAGTTGTGTATTAGGACATAATAGTTGGAGTAACAACATTGGAGTTTTATATGCAATATGCTGCTTGACTGAGCACCATCTGTTAATCAAAATGTTTTTTGAAATCCTCCTCTGACCCCTCTCGTCAAAGAGTTGTTTTCTCTAATAGGATCTTTGTTCTGCACAGCGGCCCCGCTTGACCTGAGGTGAACTCGGCAGCGTGGGAAATAGTTCAGAAACTATCCTACGCTATACAGTTCATGTCCGGTCAGGAGGGGAGGCTGCACAGGCAGCTTTTCATTCATTACACAGTGGTTTACAGCCTGGCCAGTCGCATTAGCACCGCTTCCGGTTGTAAACTATTTAACCCCTAGACATGGATTGCAGCGTGGGACTTGACTGTACAGTTATGGGATATTGTTGCTTTTTTATTTTGGATTTTTTACAGAACAACAAAGGCTTCGCTTGGATTGGGAGTGTAATAAAGATAGAATACCTGTGTTTAATTATTTAATTAAAATACTTTCTTCTTAATGTGTGTATTTTTTTAACCCTTTCATATTATTGGATTAATAACGGATAGGTGTCTTATTGACACCTCTCCATTATTAACCTGGCTTAATGTCACCTTACAATAGCAAGGTGACATTAACCCATTATTATCCCCTATGCCAACCCTACATGGCAGTGGGAAAAGAGAGGCTAAGTGACGGAATAGGCGCATCTTACAGATGCGCCTTTTCTGGGGTCGCTGGGGGCAGATGTTTTTAGCCAGGAGGGGGGGCAATAAATATGGTCCCTCTCTAGGCTATTAATATCTGTCCTCAGTCACTGGCTTTCCCTCTCTGGCACAGAAAATTGAGCTGGAGCCCACGCCAGTTTTTTCCTTGAATAAATTCATTTATTAAATACATACATACAGGTCCCAAATTTTACACACACATAGTACTAACAGTATTAGACACTGACATCTAACTGTTCTGCCATGGTTTACTATATGTAAACCATGTCTCCTATCCTGTTGGGATTCTGCAATGATTTTACAGAAGCCGACAAATGAATTATCGGCTATTCTACTATCTATATCTCTATGAAATATAAAGATATATATGTATGTGTGTAACACTGACATATATATACACTGCTCAAAAAATAAAGGGAACACTTAAACAGAACATAACTCCAAGTAAATCAAATTTCTGTGAAATGAAACTGTCCACTTAGGAAGCAACACTGTTTGACAATCAATTTCACATGCTGTTGTGCAAATGGAATAGACAACAGATGGAAATTATTGGCAATTATCAAGACACACTCAATAAAGTAGTGGTTCTGCAGGTGGGGACCACATCTCAGTACCAATGCTTTCTGGCTGATGTTTTGGTCACTTTTGAATGTTGGTTGTGCTTTCACACTCATGGTATCATGAGACGGACTCTACAAACCACACAAGTGGCTCAGCTAATGCAGCTCATCAAGGATGGCACATCAATGCGAACTGTGGCAAGGATTGCTGTGTCTGTCAGCATAGTGTCCAGAGGCTGGAGGCGCTACCTGGAGGCAGGCCAGTACACCAAGAGATGTGGAGGGGGCTGTAGGAGGGCAACAACCCAGCAGCAGGACTGCTACCTCAGCCTTTGTGCAAGGGGGAACAGTAGGAGCACTACCAGAGCCCTGCAAAATGACCTCCAGCAGGCCACAAATGTGCATGTGTCTGCACAAACGGATAGAAACTGACTCCATGAGGAAGTGCCCGACATCCACAGATGTGGGTTGTGCTCACAGCCCAACACCATGCAGGATGCTTGGCATTTGCCACAGAACACCATCGGCAAATTCGCCACTGGCGCTCTGTGCTTTTCACAGATTAAAGCAGGTTCACACAGAGCACATGTGACAGAGTCTGGAGATGCTGTGGAGGGCGATCAGCTGCCTGCAACATCCCTCGGCATGACCAGTTTGAGAGTGGGTCAGTAACGGTGTGGGGTGGCATTTCTATGGAGGGCTGCACAGCCCTCCATGTGATTGCCAGGGGTAGCCTGACTGCCGTTAGGTGCCGAGATGACATCCTCAGACCCCTTGTGAGATCATATGCTGGTGCGGTTGGCCTTGGGTTCCTCCTAATGCAGGACAATGCCAGACCTCATGTGGCTGGAGTGTGTCAGCAGTTCCTGGAAGATGAAGGCATTGAATCTATTGACTGACCCAAACGTGATTGAACACATATGGGACATCATGTCTCGCATCATCCACCAATGTCATGTTGCATCACAGACTGTCCAGGAGTTGGCGGATGCTTTAGTCTAGGTCTGGGAGAGAGAACTCTCAGGAGACCATCCGCTGCCTCATCAGGAGCATGCCCAGGCATTGTGGAGAGGCCATACAGGCACGTGGAGGCCACACACACTACTGAGCATCATCCCAACTTCAGACCTCTGTGGGATATTAGTTGTGATTTATGTTGATAATTCCTAGGTTTTATTGTTCTCAACACATTCCACTATGTAATGAATAAAGATTTACAACTGGAATATTTCATTCAGTGATATCTAGGATGTGGGATTTTAGTGTTCCCTTTATTTTTTGAGCAGTATATATATATATATATATATATATATATGGAGGCAGTGACCCCTGTTACAGCTAGGGGCGCTGTTTGTGCTTTCCAGAATGCGCACGGAGGCATAGTGAGGCCATGAGGGCGTACTGCAGACATCGGTGTGGCTGTAATTAGAATGGTGAAGCAGTGACTTATTAAAAGCCCTGTAGTAGAGGGGGAGGTGTGTCAGTGTTGGTTTGGAGGCAGACAGAGCAGTTGTCTGCAGAGCTCTTTCTGTGTGGAGCTACACAGCGGCAAGAGGAACCAAGGAGACTGACACCCTGTGTCCCGGACTGCATTGTATTTGCCAGGATGCAATCTGGAGGATAGCGTGTGGTGCACGGTGTGAGTAAAGAGACTTGGTAACAGCGTGCGGTTGCCCCAGGGAAACTGGACAAAGGGAAGTCTGGCCTGTGTAGGGACTGCAAACTAAAGCCGTCTACTGTGTATTTTCCATTGGTCTGGATGAAGAAGCCGTTTACTGTGTATTGCTAATAGACAGTGTGAGGTAACACAGTAAAGGAACGTTTTGCTTGAACTTGCTTGGGTCACTGCCGTTTCACTGTGTATGGTCCTACTGCTGCATCACATAAGGTGGAAAGAATGCAGACCATGTGAACTAAGGCATACCACAGAGACTGCTGCAGATCGTTGTCCAAGTCTGTTGGAGAAATGGAGGAACTGCTGGAGCAGGTTGTGCTGCAGTGGAAGCCAGCAGAGCTTCAGCATGTTAAAAAGGAGACCCCTAAAAAGGGGCGTGAACAGCAGAATCCTGAAGAGACCCCAAAGGAAAGGTGCGATTATTGGGTGTATCAGTGTTCCTATGTAGAGAAGCGGCCAGCCAGGTCTCAAGCAAATGATTTATTGCAATTGGTGGAGGAATGGCTCCATCCTGAGTTTTTTTCCCCATTTGAGATGATTTAGTGAGGGCTCTGCCGGCCACCATCCAACGTTGGGTCGGGCTAAGGGACCTAGGCAACCTGTAACTGTTGATTGGATTTATACCGCTCAATCAATTTTCTCAGGATGTGGCACCAGAGCCCGGGCATGGGGCTAGTAACTGTTTGGTGACATCTAAGCTCATGGACTGTGGGAACACCGGTCAGGAGTCTATGTGTGCCCAGCCAGTCTCGGTCACCACTATGGGCACAGCCGGCAGCGAACCAGAATTGTGCCAGGTACTTGTGAATGGGTGCCGAACAGAGGCTCTCCTGGACACTGGGAGTAAAGTGACTCTGGTCTATCGGTCCCTTGATGTTGGGGACAACCCCAAAGGACCGAAAGTGGAGGTGATGGGTATCCACGGGGAAATCCAGGAGTACCCGACCGCGGAGGTTAATTTTTCCATACTCTGTGGGGAAATTAAGCATGTAGTGGGATTGGAAAAGACTAGTGATGAGCGAATATACTCGTTACTCAAGATTTCTCAAGAAATCTTGAGTAAGGAGTATATTCGCTCATCACTAGTAAAGACCCTTCCATATGAGGCTGTGTTGGGGAGAGATTTGCCCCTGTTTTGGTCCCTGTGGGAAACTAGGGTCATCCCTCTCACGGAAAATGTTGTACCGGGTGCAGAACCCAAAGATATTGAGATACCTGCCATAGGGGTTGCCAACCTAGGGACAGAGTGTAATCCGGATAGGCTCCCCCTAGAGGTAATAGGAGGAGAAACTAAAGATGTTGTTTCGGGCGTAGAACCCGAAAATCCTAAGATGTATGCCACAGGGGTCACCAATTTGGGGTTAGAGTGTAATCCCGATAGGCTCCCTCTAGAGGTTGTGGCAGTAGAGGTTTTGGGGACCCCATTGAACCCTGAGTTAGAGGTGTTCTCTGGTAAGGTCAGGACAGCTCAGATCCAGGGTCCCACATGGAGATGGTATCAGAAGAGCTGGGAGTGTGTGGTCGCGGAGGTGACTGGGAATGTGTGCACGAGGAATCCTCTGACACCGATCAAGGATGGGGCCGGGGTCAGGGTAAATTAGATAGACAGCAGTGTTGGGAGGCTCAGGTTCGGGTGTGACATAATACAGATATATGCTTGGACTTGCAAGTGCTGTCCAAGGCATTTCAACGTAACAATCACTGAAGCACGGGTAAGGGCACAGAGGAAATGGTACCAGGGGCCCGAAAGTAGATACTTAGGTGACAGGATGACCCGTGGAGTTAGTCAGCCCAAAATAAACAAGGTCGAGACCACCCAAAACTGGCCCAAATCTGCGGTTAATCAGAAAAGAGGGCTTGGCTTCTGCAATGGAGAATGGGGTGGGTGGTCCCGTAATGAAATATGGAGGATGCATGCACCGATCGATGGTTCTGGTCCCTACTTTGCTTTCCTAATGTAGTGTCGAGTGAGGATGTCACAGGGGCATACCGATGCCCTGTCTCGCACCCATACAGGATAACAAATGTTCAAAGCCACAGGTATGAACGGGGGGAGGATATGTGAGGCAGTGACCCCTGTTACAGCTAGGGGGCGCTGTTTGTGCTCTCCAGAATGCACACAGAGGCATAGTGAGGCCATGAGGGCGTACTGCAGACACAGGTGTAGCTATAGTTAGAATGATGAAGCACTGACTGATTAAAAGCACTGTAGTAGAGGGGGAGGTGTGTCAGTGTTGGTTTGGAGGCAGACAGAGCAGTTGTCTGCAGAGCTCTTTCTGCGTGGAGCAACACAGGCACAAGAGGAACCAAATGGACTGGCACCCTGCGTCCCGGGCTGTATTGTGTTTGCCAGGATGCAATCCGGAGGATAGTGTGTGGTGCATGGCATGAGTAAAGAGACTTGGTAACGGCGTGCAGTTGCCCCAGGGAAAGTGGACAAAGGGAAGTCTGGCCTTTGTAGGGACTGCAAGCTAATGCCGTGTACTGTGTATTTTCCATTCGTCTGGATGAAGAAGCCGTTTACTGTATATTGCTAATAGACTGTGTGAAGTAACACAATAAAGGAACGTTTTGTTTGAAGTTGCTTGGGTCACTGCCATTTCACTGCGTATGGATCTACCGCTGTATCACAAAATATTTATATATACAGTACAGACCAAAAGTTTGGACACACCTTCTCTTTTAAAGATTTTTCTGTATTTTCATGACTATGAAAATTGTAAATTCACACTGAAGGCATCAAAACTATGAATTAACACATGTGGAATTATATACTTAACAAAAAAGTATGAAACAACTGAAAATATGTCTTATATTCTAGGTTCTTCAAAGTAGCCACCTTTTTCTTTGATGACTGCTTTGCACACTCTTGGCAGTCTCTTGATGAGCTTCAAGAGGTAGTCACTGGAAATGGTCTTCCAACAATCTTGAAGGAGTTCCCAGAGATGCTTACCACTTGTTGGCCCTTTTGTCTTCACTCCGCGGTCCAGCTCACCCCAAACCATCAGGTCATCTGGCATAGCACCCCATCACTCTCCTTCTTGGTCAGATAGCCCTTACACAGCCTGGAGGTGTGTGTGGGGTCATTGTCCTGTTGAAAAATAAATGATGGTTCAGCTAAAAGCAAAGCAGATGGAATAGCATGCCGCTGCAAGATGCTGTGGTAGCCATGCTGGTTCAATATGCCTTCAATCTTGAATAAATCCCCAACAGTGTCACCAGGAAAGCACCCCCCACACCATCACACCTCCTCCATGCTTCATGGTGGGAACCAGGCATGTAGAGTCCTTCCGTTCACCTTTTCTGCATCGCACAAAGACACGGTGGTTGGAACCAAAGATCTCAAATTTGGACTCATCAGACCAAAGCAGATTTAAACTGGACTATTGTCCATTCCTTGTGTTTTTTAGCCCAAACAAGTCTTTTCGGCTTGTTGCCTGTCCTTAGCAGTGGTTTCCTAGCAGCTATTTTACCATGAAGGCCTGCTGCACAAAGTCTTCTCTTAACAGTTGTTGTAGAGATGTGTCTGCTGCTAGAACTCTGTGTGGCATTGACCTGGTCTCTAATCTGAGCTGCTGTTAACCTGCGATTTCTGAGGCTGGTGACTCGGATAAACTTATCCTCAGAAGCAGAGGTGACTCTTGGTCTTCCTTTCCTGGGGCAATCCTCATGTGAGCCAGTTTCATTGTAGTGCTTGATGGTTTTTGCAACTGAACTTGGGGACAATTTCAAAGTTTTCCCAATTTTTTGGACTGACTGAGCTTCATTTCTTAAAGTAATGATGGCCACTCATTTTTCTTTACTTAGCTGCTTTTTTCTTGCCATAATACAAATTCTAACAGTCTATTCAGTAGGACTATTAGCTGTGTATCCACCAGACTTCTGCACAACACAACTGTTGTTCCCAACCCCATTTATAAGGCAAGAAATCCCACTTATTAAACCTGACAGGGCACACCTGTGAAGTGAAAACCATTTCCTGTGACTACCTCTTGAAGCACATCAAGAGAATGCCACGAGTGTACAAAGCAGTCATCAAAGCAAAAGGTGGCTACTTTGAAGAAACTAGAAAATAAGACATATTTTCAGTTGTTTCACATTTTTTTTGTTAAGTATATAATTCCACATGTGTTAATTCATAGCTTTGATGCCTTCAGTGTGAATGTACAATTTTCATAGTCATGAAAATACGGAAAAATCTTTAAATGAGAGGGTGTGTCCAAACTTTTGGTCTGTACTGTATGTATGTATATATATATATATATATATATATATATATATATAGATAGATAGATAGATAGATAGATAGATATACACACACAGACACACACACGCGAAAGTATTTGGCCCCCTGGAACTTTTCAACATTTTTCCACATATCATGCTTCAAACATAAAGATACAAAATGTAAATTTTGGGTGAAGAATCAACAACAAGTGGAACACAATTGTAAAGTTGAACGAAATTTATTGGTTATTTTACATTTTTGTGGAAATTAAAAAAACTGAAAAGTGGGGCGTGCGCTATTATTCAGCCCCTTTACTTTCAGTGCACGAAACTCACTCCAGAAGTTAATTGCGGATCTCTGAATGATCCAACGTTGTCCTAAATGCCTAATGATGATAAATATAATCCACCTGTGTGTAATCAAGTCTCCGTATAAATGCACCTGCTCTGTGATAGTATCATGGTTCTGTTTGAAGCACAGAGAGTATCATGAAGACCAAGGAACACAACAGGCAGCTCCGTGATACTGTTGTGAAGAAGTCGGATTTGGATGCAAAATGATTTCCAAAACTTTAAACATCCCAAGGAGCACTGTGGAAGCGATCATATTAAAATGGAAGGAGTATCATACCAGTGCAAATCTGCCAAGACCCGGCCGTCCCTCTAAACTTTCATCTCAAACAAGGAGAAGACTGATCAGAGATGCAGCCAAGAGGCCCATGATCACTCTGGATGAACTGCAGAGATCTACAGTTGAGGTGGGACAGTCTGTCCATAGCACAACAGTCAGTTGTACACTGCACAAATCTGGCCTTTATGGAAGAGTGGCAAGAAGAAAGCTATTTCTCAAAGATATCCATGAAAAGTGTTGTTTAAAGTTTGCAACAAGCCACCTGGGAGGCACACCAAATATGTGGAAGAAAGTGCTCTGGTCAGCTGAAACCAAAATCGAACTTTTTGGCAACAATGCCAAACGATATTTTTGTCATAAAGACAACACAGCTCATCACCCTGAACACACCATCCCCACTGTCAAACATGGTGGTGGCAGCATCATGGTTTAAGTCTGCTTTTCTTCAGCAGGGACAGGGAAGATGGTTAAAATTGATGGGAAGATGGATGGAGCCAAATAAAGGACCATTCTTGAAGAAAACCTGTTGGAGTCTGCAAAAGACCTGAGACTGGGAAGAGATTTGTCTTCCATCAAGACAATGATCCCAAGCAAAATCTACAATGGAATGGTTCACAAATGTATCCATTTGTTAGAATGGCCAAATCAAAGTCCAGACCTCAATCCAATCGAGAATCTGAGGAAAGAGCTGAAAACTGCTGTTCACAAACGATCTCCATCAAACCTGACTGAGCTCAAGCTATTTGCCAAAGAAGAATGGGTAAGAATTTCAGTCTCTCGATGTACAAAACTGATAGAGACATGCCCCAAGCGACTTGCAGCTGTAATCGCAGCAAAAGGTGGCACAACAAAGTATTAAGTTATAGGGGCCGAATAATATTGCACGCCCCACTTTTCAGTTTTTGAATTTCCAAAAAAATTTAAAATAACCAATAAATTTCATTCAACTTCACAATGGTGTTCCACTTGTTCTTGATTCTTCACCAAAAATGTACATTTAATATCTTTTATACTTTCGCAAGGAAGTGTATATCTATTCTATCCTATTCTATCCTGCGGCACATGCCGGCTTTTAATCTATCTACCTAATATATGTGTATATATACTGTACAGACCAAAAGTTTGGACACACCTTCTCATTTAAAGATTTTTTCTGTATTTTTATGACTATGAAAATTGTACATTCACACTGAAGGCATCAAAACTATGAATTAACACATGTGGAATTATATACTTAACAAAAAAGTGTGAACCAACTGAATTTATGTATTATATTCTAGGTTCTGCAAAGTAGCCACCTTTTGTTTTGATGACTGCTTTACACACTCTTGGCATTCTCTTGATGAGCTTCAAGAGGTAGTCACCGGAATTGGTTTTCACTTCACAGGTGTGCCCTGTCAGGTTTAATAAGTGGAATTTCTTGCCTTATAAATGGTGTTGGGACCATCAGTTGTGTTGAGCAGAAGTCTGGTGGATACACAGTTGATAATCCTACCGAATAGACTGTTAGAATTTGTATTATGGCAAGAAAAAAGCTTAGTAAAGAAAAACGAGTGGCCATCATTACTTTAAGAAATGAAGGTCAGTCAGTCCGAAAAATTGGGAAAACATTGAAAGTGTCCCCAAGTGCAGTTGCAAAAACCATCAAGCGGTACAAAGAAACTGGCTCACATGACGACCGCCCCAGGAAAGAAAGACCAAGAGTCACCTCTGCTTCTGAGAATAAGTTTATCCGAATCACCAGCCTCAGAAATTGCAAGTTAACAGCAGCTCAGATTAGAGACCAGGTCAATGCCACACAGAGTTCTAGCAGCAGACACATCTCTACAACAACTGTTAAGAGGAGACTTTGTGCAGCAGGCCTTCATGGTAAAATAGCTGTTAGGATACCACTGCTAAGGACAGGCAACAAGCAGAAAAGACTTGTTTGGGCTAAAGAACACAAGGAATGGACATTAGACCAGTGGAAATCTGTGCTTTGGTCTGATGAATCCAAATTTGAGATCTTTGGTTCCAACCACCGTGTCTTTGTGCGACGCAGAAAAGGTGAACGGATGGACTCTACATGCCTGGTTCCCACCGTGAAGCATGGAGGAGGAGGTGTGATGGTGTGGTGTTGCTTTGCTGGTGACACTGTTGGGGATTTATTCAAAATTGAAGGCATACTGAACCAGCATGGCTACTACAGCATCTTGCAGCAGCATACTATTCCATCCGGTTTGTGTTTAGTTGGACCATCATTTAGTTTTCAACAGGACAATGACCCCAAACACACCTCCAGGCTGTGTAACGGCTATTTGACTAAGGAGAGTGATGGGGTGCTACGCCAGATGATCTGACCTCCACAGTCACCAGACCTGAACCCAATCGAGATGGTTTGGAGTGAGCTGGACTGCAGAGTGAAGACAAAAGGGCCAACAAGTGCTAAGCATCTCTGGGAACTCCTTCAAGATTGTTGGAAGACCATTACCGGTGACTACTTTTTGAAGCTCATCAAGAGAATGCCAAGAGTGTGCAAAGCAGTCATCAAAGAAAAAGGTGGCTACTTTGAAGAACCTAGAATATAAGACATATTTTCAGTTGTTTCACACTTTTTTGTTAAGTATATAATTCCACATGTGTTAAGTCATAGTTTTGATGCCTTCAGTGTGAATTTACAGTTTTCATAATCATGAAAATACAGTAAAATCTTTAAATGAGGTGTGTCCAAACTTTTGGTCTGTACTGTATATATATACACATACACACACTACCATACAAAAGGTTAGGATAGAATACCAGCTGCCTGCTTCTTCCCTAAATAGTTATTGCATAATTTGGAGGTGTGCTTTGGGTCATTGGCCTGTTGTAGGATGAAATTGGCTCCAATCAAGCGCTGTCCACAGGGTATGGCATAGCGTTGCAAAATGGAGTGGTAGCCTTCCTTATTCAAAATCCTTTTTACCTTGTACAAATCTCCCACTTTTCCAGCACTAAAGCAACACCAGACCATCACATTACCTCCACTATGCTTGACAGATGGTGTCAGGCACTCTTGTGGCATCTTTTCAGTTGTTCTGCATCTCACAAATGTTATTCTGTGTGATCCAAGCACCTCAAACTTGGATTCATCTGTCCATAACACTTTTTTTTCCAATCTTCCTCTGTCTAATGTCTGTTATTTTGCCCATATTAATATTTTCCTTTTATTACCCAGTCTCAGATATGGCTTTTTCTTTGTCACTCTGCCCTGAAAGTCAGCCTCCTGAAGTCGACTCTTCACTGTTGACGTTGATACTGGCGTTTTGCCTGTACTATTTAATTAAACTGCCAGTTGAGGACCTGTGAGGTTTCGATTTCTCAAACTACAGATTCTAATGTACTTGTCTTGTTGGTCAGTTGTGCAACAGGGCCTCCCACTTCTCTTTCTTCTCTGGTTAGAGCCTGTTTATGCTCTCCTCTGAAGGGAGTAGTACACACGGTTGAAGGAAATTTTCAGTTTCTTGGCAATTTCTCGAATGGAATAGCCTTCATTGCTAAGAACAAGAATAGATTGAGTTTCACATGAAAGTTCTTTTTTTCTGGCCATTTTGAGAGTTTAATGGAACCAACAAATGTAATGCTCCAGATTCTCAACTAGCTCAAAGGAAGGTCAGGCTTATAGGTTCTCTAATCAGCGAAACTGTTTTCAGCTATGCTAACATACTTGCACAAGAGTTTTCAAGGGTATTCTAACCATCCATTAGCCTTCTTACACAGTTGGCAAATACAAAGTACCATAAGAACACTGCAGTGATGGTTGTTGGAAATGGGCATCTATACACCTATGAAGTGTTGTGAATTCTGTTGTTAAGCTCCCTCCTGTGGTCATGAATGGTACTTTGCCTGGTTCTGTCCATGGGCTTCCTCTGGTTGTTGTGAGTGGGGCGGCGGCTTCTAAGGTTCCTTCCACAGGTGACCAGGTTAATTCGTTAGCTGGCTGCTCTATTTAACTCCACCTAGATCATTGCTCCATGCCACCTGTCAATGTTCCAGTATTGGTCTAGTTCGCTCCTGGATCGTTCTTGTGACCTGTCTTCCCAGCAGAAGCTAAGTTCCTGCTTGTTTTTCTCTGTTTGCTATTTTTCTGTCCAGCTTGCGATTTTGATTTTTGTCTTGCTTGCTGGAAGCTCTGGGACGCAGAGGGAGCACCTCCGCACCGTGAGTAAGTGCGGAGGGTCTTTTTGCGCCCTCTGCGTGGTCTTTTTGTAGTTTTTTGTGCTGACCGCAAAGTTACCTTTCCGATCCTCTGTCTGTTCAGTAAGTCGGGCCTCACTTTGCTAAATCTATTTCATCTCTGTGTTTGTAATTTTCATCTTTACTCACAGTCATTATATGTGGGGGGCTGCCTGTTCCTTTGGGGAATTTCTCTGAGGCAAGGTAGGCTTTATTTTTCTATCGTTAGGGCTAGCTAGTTCCTTAGACTGTGACGAGGCGCCTAGGGAGTGTCAGGAGTAGTGTTGAGCATTCCGATACCGCAAGTATCGGGTATCGGCCGATATTTGCGGTATCGGAATTCCGATACCGAATTCCGATACTTCCCGCGTATCGGATACCGGAATCGGAAGTTCCCAGAATTCAAATTGAACGCAGCAGCCAATGAGGAATGAATGAAAGTGTGGGCACATCCTGTTTAGCATGGTGGGCATGTAAGTACTGGCAAGGCTGGGATTGGCTGCTGAAATGATGTCACTCTGCACTATAAAAAAGCGCTGCCGCCATTTTGCGCTCACTCTGCTGTGATTTCAGTTAGGGACAGGACGCTGTGTTCTAACTGAGGGCCAGTTGAGCTTGCTAATTGCTTTATTTTCCTTTCCAAAGGCTAATTTAGCAAAACGCTGTGTGTTCTTCACTGTTCACCTTGCTCTTGCCTTGCAGCGCTGTTTTAACAGCGTTCTGCAAGGTCTCTGTATGTGTGTGTGTGTAGCCATATACCCGGTTGTATTCAGCTCAGGGGGGGTTCACACTGCCTCACACAGTTGTTCTTTTTTGCTCTTAGTGCAGCCTGCTGCACATTTTTTCTCAAATTTCCTATTAGTGTTTTTCCACCAGTCTCCAGCTCTATTGTGGAAAAACACTACATAGGATAACCTAGAGGGGGTTTTTAGGGCCTTGCAGCGCCGTTTACGGCTGTCTGCACGGTCTCCGTGTGAGCCCAGCTCGCCCTGCAGTCTGTGTGCAGCCATAGCCGGTTGGATTCAGCTCAGGGTTCGTTACTGGCTCATACCTTGAGAAAAATTTTCCTTTTTTTCAAATAGTGCAGCCTGTTTAAAATTTGAAAAAAAAAATTCCTATTAGTGTCTTTCCACTCGTATCCAGCTAAATAGTGGAAAAACACTATATAGGATAACCTAGAGGAGGGTTTTTTGGCCTTGCAGCGCCGTTTACGGCTGTCTGCACGGTCTCCGTGTGAGCCCAGCTCGCCCTGTAGTCTGTGTGCAGCCATAGCCGGTTGGATTCAGCTCAGGGTTCGTTACTGGCTCATACCTTGCGAAAAATTTTCCTTTTTTTTCAAATAGTGCAGCCTGTTTAAAATTTGAAAAAAAAAAATCCTATAAGTGTCTTTCCACTCGTATCCAGCTAAATAGTGGAAAAACACTATATAGGATAACCTAGAGGAGGGTTTTTTGGCCTTGCAGCGCCGTTTACGGCTGTCTGCACGGTCTCCGTGTGAGCCCAGTTCGCCCTGTAGTCTGTGTGCAGCCATAGCCGGTTGGATTCAGCTCAGGGTTCGTTACTGGCTCATACCTTGAGAAAAATTTTCCTTTTTTTGAAATAGTGCAGCCTGTTTAAAATTTGAAAAAAAAAAAATTCCTATTAGTGTCTTTCCACCAGTCTCCAGCTCAATTGTGGAAAAACACTACATAGGATAACCTAGAGGTTTTTTTTGTGGCCTTGCAGCGCCGTTTACGGCTGTCTGCACGGTCTCTGTGTGAGCGCAGCTCGCCCTGTAGTCTGTGTGCAGCCATAGCCGGTTGGATTCAGCTCAGGGTGCGTTACTGCCTCATACCTTGAAAAACAATTTCCTTTTTTTCAAATAGTGCAGCCAGTTTAAAATTTGAAAAAAAAAATTCCTATTAGTGTCTTTCCACTTGTATCCAGCTAAATAGTGGAAAAACACTATATAGGATAACCTAGAGGAGGGTTTTTTGGCCTTGCAGCGCCGTTTACGGCTGTCTGCACGGTCTCCGTGTGATTTAAACTAGCTCTGTAGCCCGATCTGCACCAAAAAAAAAGTTAAGTTCACCAAACACAACTTAACACTTGTGTAGGCCACATTTGAAAAATAATAAAGTTTAGTCCACAATTTACAACATTAGTGTTTCTTACACCTGTTAGGAGGAGCATTACAGGAATAAGCACACTAAGGCCTTAGTACTTTTCTGCTTATCTTTATCTGTCAACCAAGATGAAGAGGGCAGGGAGTAAGGCACGTGGGCGTGGGCGCGGAGCAGGGAGAGGAGCAGGGAGAGGACGTGGTGATTCTGTGCCTGCTGCGGGCGCCGGTGACTCGTCGTCACTCAGTTTCAGCAGGGAACAGTCCTTCATGCGCAGCTTTGTCGGAGAGCGCCGTGCACCGCTGCTGCGTGAAGACCAAATTGAAGCCGTTGTCGGGTGGATGGCAGCTAACGCCTCGGCATCGACTTCAGTTAGTGCCACATCCTCTCAGGCACAGAGCACTGGAGAGCAGCCATCTGTCTCTTCACCACCTGCCAAATTGGCCAGGCAGTCAGAGAGCCCAGGACAGGAGCCGTCTCTACTTCTGTTCTCTGAATCTCTTGGCTTGGAAACAGGGGGCCAGCCAAGCAGCATTGGAGAAATGGAAGAAGAGGCAGTGTGCAGTGATGCCCAACACCTTTTTCTCTCTGACTCTGAAGAGGCAGGTGGGCCAGTGCCTCCGGTGACCACAGCGCAGTACGCATCTGATGATGAAACTCAGGTGCCGCTTTCTCGTGCATACTGTGCTGCTGAGACTACCCAGGAGGAGCAGTTGGTGGCAGAGGGTAGTGGAGATGATGAGGTCCTTGACCCATCGTGGCGTGAGGAACAGGAAGGTGGTGGGAGCAGCTCAGAGGAAGAGCTTCCTCTTACGGGCCAAAGAGGGAGAGGGAGGGGGAAGACTGCGGAGCCTGTAGCCTCCACTTTGGCACCCGTTAGGAGCCTGTCTCTTTCCAAAGCCAAAAAGGGCGCTCCCAAGACTTGCAGTGCCTGGTCCTTTTTTGACACAGTTGCAGATGACATTTGTTTTGTCAAATGCAAGCTGTGTCATCATAAAGTAAAAAGAGGGAAAAATGTCAGCAACCTCAATACCACAAATATGTGGAAACATGTGCGGACCAGGCACGCGGTGGAGTTACAGAAACACACTGAAGATGTAGGCCAACCAACAGCGGCAGCTACCACCTCTTCAGCTCGTGTTGCCTCTTCCTCCAGGTCACGCACAGCTGGTTTGGCTTCCTCCCAGAGACCTTGTGTAATTCCACCCACAGCACCACCTTCCCAGTCATCCTCACACTCCCAGTCTACTCTACAGCCATCGGTAGTACAGGCATGGGAGAAAAGGCGGGCATTCTCGGCCAACCACCCCCGAGCACAGGCTCTGAATGCAGGCATTGCCAAACTGTTGTCCCTGGAAATGCTCTCGTTCAGGCTGGTGGAGACTGACAGCTTCCGTGACTTGATGGCATTGGCAGTCCCACAGTACAAGGTGCCCAGCCGCTTTTACTTCAGCAGGCAGGCTGTCCCTGCCCTGCACAGGCATGTTGAGGCAAACATAAAACATGCGCTACTGAACGCCGTCAGTAGCAAGGTCCACCTCACCACCGATGCGTGGACCAGTCAGCATGGACAGGGGCGATATGTTTCCCTCACTGCCCATTGGGTTAATGTTGTTGAGCCAGGTACAGATCGTGCGAGTGGCGCAGGACGTGTCCTGCCCACTCCAAGGATTGCAGGAATCCAGTCTGTACGCATCGACTCCTCCTCTTACACCAGTTCCTCTGATTCCTCTCTGCAGGATCCGTCACAGTCCACCCCCACATGGACCCGTGAACGTTTACCTATGACCGACATGAGCACAGCCGTGGCCAAACGTCAGCAGGCCGTCTTGAAACTAGTTTCATTGGGGCATCGAAGCCACACAGCGCAGGAGCTCTGGAATGCCATAAAGCAGGAGAGCGATGTGTGGTTACTGCCAGCGAATCTCCAGCCAGGCATGGTAGTGTGTGACAATGGCCGAAATCTGGTGGCAGCTTTGGCCCTTGGCAACCTCACTCACATCCCATGTCTGGCACATGTGCTCAATTTGGTTGTGCAGAGTTTTCTGAGGGACTATCCGGATCTTGATGCCCTGCTGCACAAGGTCCGCCTAGAGTGTGCTCACTTGCGGCGTTCCAGCTTGGCCAGATCCCGCATTGCTGCTCTGCAGCGCCGATTCCGCCTTCCGGAACACCGCATCATATGTGACCTACCTACCCGGTGGAATTCCACGTTACATATGTTGGAGCGGTTGTGTGAGCAGCAGCAAGCAGTTATGGAGTACCAGCTGCATCAGGCGCAAAGAAGTCGCAGTCAGCGCCGATCAGACTTCACAACCACAGAGTGGGCCACTATGAAGGACGTCTGCCAGGTTTTGCGTCCTTTTGATTATTCCACGCGGATGGCAAGTGCAGATGATGCACTAGTCAGCATGACTGTCCCCCTTATCTGCCTGCTTCAGCAAACTTTGCAAGGGTTAAGGGATGATGTGGTGGAAGAGGTGGAGGATGAGGAGTCACCTTTTCCATCAGCTTCTGGAGAGTCAGCGCCACGTGGTTCCTCACAAAGGGGTACGCAGGGGCCAATTTGTGAGGAGGATGAGGAGGAGTCAATGGAGGAGGAAGAGCTCCGTCCAGAGGAGGGAGCGACACAATTGTCCAGTGGTCAGTGTGTACAGCGAGGGTGGGGTGATGACGAGCGGGCAGAGATCATGTCTCAAGCAGGGGACAGCGTTTCTGGGCCAGTTGGCACTCTGCAGCACATGGTGGATTTCATGCTGCAGTGCCTGAGAAACGACCGCCGCATCGACCACATTCTCAACATGCCTGATTATTGGGTGTTCACCCTCCTCGATCCTCGCTACCGGGACAACGTCCAAAACCTCATCCCTGCGTTGACCCGGGAGCGTAAATTGCGGGAGTACCACGACACACTGGTGAATTCCATCATCTTCTCCTGTCCAACTGAGAGGAGTGCTGCTAGTGCTTTACAAAGCAGCTCAGTGCGTCGAGGCAGTGGGGGAGGCTCTGCCCAAAGAGGGAGCAGAAGCAGTGCCTCTGCCCAAGGCAAGCCCAGTATGGCACAACTCTGGCACACTTTTGTGTGCCCGCCCCAAATGTCTACACCATCACCGGCGGCTCCAGTCAGCAGGAGGCAACGGTTCCGTCAGATGGTGACAGACTACATGGCTTGCCCTCTTACTGTACTCCCAGACGGCTCTTCCCCGTTCAAGTTTTGGGTCTCTAAGCTGGATACATGGCCAGAGCTAAGCCAGTATGCATTGGAGGTGCTGGCTTGCCCTGCGGCTAGTGTCTTATCGGAACGTGTCTTTAGTGCCGCAGGTGGTGTACTAACAGACCGTCGCATGCGACTATCCTCCGATAACGTTGACCGGCTTACTTTCCTGAAAATGAACCAGGCCTGGATCTCGCAGGAATTTGCCACTCCTCTGCCTGATTAAGTAATTGGGTGTCATCCAGGTCTCCTGCTGTGTTCATCTTTCTACCACCTGAACTGCTATTCCTGGGCTCCAACACCGCCAGTTGCGGCTCAGAAGTGCAGGCTGCACAGTAAAAACATACGACCCAGTGTTATTGGGTTTCAGTAACGTCAGCTGATCCCCAGCTGTGTAGCCGGCAATGTGTCCTGCGACCGCCACGCTGGCACAACAACCTAAATGTAAGGGAACCTGTCCCCCCCCCCCCCGTCGTTTGTTACTGAAAGAGCCATCTTGTGCAGCAGTAATGCTGCACAAGGAAAAGGTAGCTCTTTTTTTTTAGCTCTTTGCACACGCAGAACTTAACACTTATAAAATGTGTTCACTGATACCGTTATACCGTCCCGTAGCTGGGACTTTCCTTCGTAATGTGACGCAGCACAGCCGTCATTCCTACCCCCTTGGTGCCATGCGCTGCCTCCTCAGCGTTGTTTTAAGCTGTCACGGAGCCTGCGCTGTTCTGTTATCCCTTGGGCATGCCCTATTTGCGCTGCCTGTCTTCTGACATAATTTGGTGTCAGGCTGGCTGCGCCTGTGCGGCCGCGGTGCCCGAGATCCCGCCTCGCAGTGTCTTCTGATTGAGTCACACTGCGGGCCTGGGATCCATGGGCATGCGCAGTGCATATCTTCCCCTCGGGCTCTCGCTCATTTCCCTCCGCCTTCTTTAGACTGTGCGCCGTCAGCTGATCCCTAGCATGCCACGGCCGTGACACCGCACAGTCTGAAGAAGAGGGAAGGAGGGGAGTGAGAGTCGAGGTTATGCACTGTGCATGCCCATGGTTCCAAGGCCCGCAGTGGGATTACGTTAGATGAGACTGCGAGGTGGGATCTGGAGCAGCGTGGACGCACAGGCACTGACAGCCTGACACCAAATTATGTCAGAAGACAGGCAGCGCTAATTGGGCATGGCCAAGGGCTAACAGAACAGCGCAGGCTCCGTGACAGCTTAAAACAACGCTGAGGAGGCAGCGCACGGCATCAAGAGGATAGGAATGACAGCTGTGCTGTGTCCCATTACGAAGGAAATTCGCACCTCCGGAACGGTTTAACGGTATAAAGGGACACATTTTTAGTGTTTACTTCGGTGTTTGCAAGGAGCATAATTAAAAGAGCAACCTTTTCCTTTTGCATCCTTAGTGCTGCACAAGATGGCTCTTTCAGCTACAAACGTCTTGGGGGGGGGGGGGGGGGGTTAAAGGTTTCCTTTCAACTTGCTCCAATCAGGCTTCGGCCTACACTCTGTTCCTCTGCTCCTCCTGCTGTCCCTGGGCTCTAACACCGCCAGTTGGTGCCTGGAAGTGCTGTGTGCACAATCAACAGTCGCTCCTCTGTTATTGGGGTTCAGTAACGTCAGCTGATCCCCAGCTGTGTGTGCGGCAATACCTCCAATCTGCTCCTCCTGCTGTCCCTGGGCTCTAACACCGCCAGTTGGTGCCTGGAAGTGCTGTGTGCACAGTCAACAGTCGCTCCTCTGTTATTGGGGTTCAGTAACGTCAGCTGATCCCCAGCTGTGTGTGCGGCAATACCTCCAATCTGCTCCTCCTGCTGTCCCTGGGCTCTAACACCGCCAGTTGGTGCCTGGAAGTGCTGTGTGCACAGTCAACAGTCGCTCCTCTGTTATTGGGGTTCAGTAACGTCAGCTGATCCCCAGCTGTGTGTGTGGCAATACCTCCAATCTGCTCCTCCTGCTGTCCCTGGGCTCTAACACCGCCAGTTGGTGCCTGGAAGTGCTGTGTGCACAGTCAACAGTCGCTCCTCTGTTATTGGGGTTCAGTAACGTCAGCTGATCCCCAGCTGTGTATCCGGCAATGTGTCATGCGACCGCCACGCTGGCACAACTAAAATGTAAGGGGACCTGTCCCCCCCCCCCCCAGGCGTTTGTTACTGAAAGAGCCACCATGTGCAGCACTAATACTGCACAAGGGAAAGGTCGCTCTTGAAATTATGCTCCTTGCAAACGCTGAACTACACACTCATGTAATGTGTCCCCTCACACCGTCCAACCGTCCCGGAGGTGGGACTTTCCTTTGTAATGTGACGCAGCACAGCCGTCATTGCTACCCCCTTGGCACCGTGCGCTGCCTCCTTAGCGTTGTTTGATTCCGTCATGGACCCTGCGCTGTTATGTTATCCCTTGGCCATGCACAGTTTGCGCTGCCTGTCCTCTGACATCATTTGTTGTCGTCCTGGCTGCGCCTGTGCGTCCACGCTGCCCGAAATCCCACCTCGCAGTGTCGTCTAATGTGATCCCACAGTGGGCCTGGTATCCATGGCCATGCGCAGTGCATATACTAGCCTCTCACTCCCCTTCTTCACGCTTCTTCAGACTAGGCGACGTCAGCTGATCCCTAATAGCATGCCACGGCCGTGACGCCGCACAGTCTGAAGAAGCAGGAAGGAGGTGAGTGAGAGGCGATGATATGCACTGCGCATGCCCATGGATCCCTGGCCCGCAGTGGGACTACATTAGATGACACTGCAAGGTTGGATCTCGGGCAGCTTGGACGCACAGGCACTGCCAGCCTGACACCTACATGATGTCAGAAGACGGGCACCGCTAACTGTGCATGGCCAAGGGATAACATTACAGCGCAGGCTCCGTGACAGAACCAAACAATGTTGAGGAGGTGGCGCCCGGCACCAAGGGGGTTGGAATGACGGCTGTGCTGTGTCACATTACAAAGGAAAGTCCCACTTCCGGGATGGTTTGACGGTGTGAGGGGACACATTATATGAGTGTGTACTTCAGCGTTTGCAAGGAGCATAATTTTCGGAGCCACCATTTTCCATGTGCAGTATTACTGCTGTACAAGATGGCTCTTTCAGCAACAAATGCCTGGGGGGGGGGGGGGGTTAAAGGTTCCCTTTCAACTTGCTCCACTGCAGGCTTCGGCCTACACTCTGCTCCTCTTTGATTCCCTGGGTTTCAACACTGTCAGTTGCCACCTGGAAGTGTTGTCTACACAGAAAAAACACTAGGTGATGTGTCAGTGGGGTTCAGCACCGCCAGCTGTTCCCCTGCTGTGTAGTCGGCAACGTGTCCAGCACAAGCCACGCTGGCACAACAGAACAAAAGCTGCCACCAGTGCAGGCTTCGGCCTACACTCTGCTCCTCTCCTCCTCCTGCTGACCCTGGGCTCAAACACCGCTAGTTTTTGCCCGGAAGTGCTAGCTGCACAGAGTAAAACACCAGCCAATGTGTTAGTGGGGTTCAGCAACGCCAGCTGTTCCCCTGCTGTGTAGCCGGCAACGTGACCTGCAAACGCCATGCAGGCACAGGAACTGAAATTAAAGGGAACCTGCCCCCCACCCCCCCAGGTGTTTCTATGTATAACAGCCACCTAGTACAGCAGTACTGCTGCATTTGTACAAGGTGGCTGACTTTTTCTCCTTGCCCACGTGGAACTCAACATGTACAAAATGTGTCTCATTGAGACCATTCCACTGTCCCTGAGGTGTGACTTTCCTTTCTAATGATACGCAGCACCCCCCTTGGTAGCGTTTCCCGTCTTTTGTCATCATGGTTAGCTGGCTGCGCCTGTGCATCCGCCCTGCTAGAAACAACGCCCCTCATCATATTTATTTTGTCAGCGAGGGTGTGGTTTATGGGCACGAGCAGTGCATATGTTCGCCTGTCTTAACTCATCTCCTTCCGCCTTCTTCAGACTGTGCGGCCTCCTGGCCGTGGTAGGCGATAAGGGATCAGCTGAGGCCGCCCAGTCTGGAGCAGGTGTAAGGACATGTGTAAGCGGCAAACCTATTTACTGCACAAGGCCACGAATCCCAGCCACGCAGTGTGATTTTTTGAAAACACACTGTGGGTCTGGGATTCATGTCCATCGCTAACCGCAACGGCCGACATGAAATGAGGTCAGAAGACAGGAAGCGCTCACAGCGCATGGCCAAGGGATCACAATAGCGCAGACTCCTGTACAGCAAATAACAACGCTCAGGAATCTGCGCCCAGTACCTAGGTGCAAATTTTGACACCTGTGCTGCGTCTCCTTAAAAAGACAAGTCACGCCTCCACAACTGTTTGACAGTATAATGGGCTAAATAGTGTACGTGTTTTAGTCAGCGTGTGCAAGGAGCAAAACAAATAGAGCAACCTTTTACTTGTGCAGCATTAATGCTGCACAAGGTGTGGCTCTTGTACCTTGCAACACCTGAGGGGGGGGTTAAAGGTAACCTTTGAAATTGGTTCAACTAGGCTTCGGCCTACACTCTGCTCCTCTCCTGCTGACCCTGGGCTCAAACAACGCCAGTTTCTGCCCGGACATGCTAGCTGCACAGAGAAAAACACCAGCCAATGTGTTAGTGGGGTTCAGCACCGCCAGCTGTTCCTCTGCTGTGTAATCGGCATCGTGTCCAGCACAAGCCACGCTGGCACAACTGACCAAAAGCTGCCACCAGTGCAGGCTTCGGCCTACACTTTGCTCCTCTCCTCCTCCTGCTGACCCTGGGCTCAAACAACGCCAGTTTCTGCCCGGACATGCTAGCTGCACAGAGAAAAACACCAGCCAATGTGTTAGTGGGGTTCAGCACCGCCAGCTGTTCCCCTGCTGTGTAGCTGGCAACGTGTCCTGCAAACGCCACGCAGGCACATGAACTGAAATTGAAGGGAGCCTGCCCCCCACCCCCCCAGGTGTTTCTATGTATAACAGCCACCTTGTACAGCAGTACTGCTGCATTTGTACAAGGTGGCTGACTTTTTCTCCTTGCACACGTGGAACTCAACAAGTACAAAATGTGTCTCATTACAGACCATTACAATGTCCCTGAGGTGTGACTTTCCTTTTTAATGACACGCAGCACCCCCATTGTTAGCGCTGCCCGTCTCCTGACATCATTGGTTGGCTGGCTGTGCCTGTGCGTCCCCCCTGCCCGACACAACGCCCCCCGTTGTCTCATATATTTTGACTGCGAGGGTGTGATTGATGGGCACGAGCAGTGCATATGTTCCCCTGTCTTCACTCCCCTCCTTCCGCCTTCTTCTGACTGTGTGGCCTCATGGCCGCGGCATGCGATAAGGGATCAGCTGAGGCCGCCCAGTCTGAAGCAGGTGTAAGGACATGTGTGAGCGGCGAACATATTTACTGCACAAGGCCACGAATCCCAGCACCGCAGTGTGACTTTAGGAAAAGCCACTGTGGGTCTGGGATTTATGGCCATCGTTAACCGCATCGGCCAACATGAAATGAGGTCATGAGACGGCCTGCACTAACAGGGTATTGCCAAGGGATAACACAAGAGCGCAGTTTCCTGTTCTGCAAATAACAACGGTAAGGAATCTGCGCACAGCACCTAGGTGTAAATTTGTACACCTGTGCTGCGTCTCCTTAAAAAGACTAGTAGTCACGCCTCCACTACTGTTTGACAGTATAATGGGCTAAATAGTGTACGTGTTTAATTCAGCGTGTGCAAGGAGCAAAATTAAATAGAGCAACCTTTGACTTGTGCATCATTAATGCTGTTCAAGGTGTGGCTCTTGTACCTTGCAACACCTGAGGGGGGGGTTAAAGGTAACCTTTGAAATTGGTTCAACTAGGCTTCGGCCTACACTCTGCTCCTCTACTCCTCCTGCTGACCCTGGGCTCAAACACCGCTAGTTTTTGCCCGGAACTGCTAGCTGCACAGAGAAAAACACCAGCCAATGTGTTAGTGGGGTTCAGCAACGCCAGCTGTTCCCCTGCTGTGTAGTCGGCAACGTGTCCAGCACAAGCCACGCTGGCACAACAGAACAAAAGCTGCCACCAGTGCAGGCTTCGGCCTACACTTTGCTCCTCTCCTCCTCCTGCTGACCCTGGGCTCAAACAACGCCAGTTTCTGCCCGGACATGCTAGCTGCACAGAGAAAAACACCAGCCAATGTGTTAGTGGGGTTCAGCACCGCCAGCTGTTCCTCTGCTGTGTAGTCGGCATCGTGTCCAGCACAAGCCACGCTGGCACAACTGACCAAAAGCTGCCACCAGTGCAGGCTTCGGCCTACACTTTGCTCCTCTCCTCCTCCTGCTGACCCTGGGCTCAAACAACGCCAGTTTCTGCCCGGACATGCTAGCTGCACAGAGAAAAACACCAGCCAATGTGTTAGTGGGGTTCAGCACCGCCAGCTGTTCCCCTGCTGTGTAGCTGGCAACGTGTCCTGCAAACGCCACGCAGGCACATGAACTGAAATTGAAGGGAGCCTGCCCCCCACCCCCCCAGGTGTTTCTATGTATAACAGCCACCTTGTACAGCAGTACTGCTGCATTTGTACAAGGTGGCTGACTTTTTCTCCTTGCACACGTGGAACTCAACAAGTACAAAATGTGTCTCATTACAGACCATTACAATGTCCCTGAGGTGTGACTTTCCTTTTTAATGACACGCAGCACCCCCATTGTTAGCGCTGCCCGTCTCCTGACATCATTGGTTGGCTGGCTGTGCCTGTGCGTCCCCCCTGCCCGACACAACGCCCCCCGTTGTCTCATATATTTTGACTGCGAGGGTGTGATTGATGGGCACGAGCAGTGCATATGTTCCCCTGTCTTCACTCCCCTCCTTCCGCCTTCTTCTGACTGTGTGGCCTCATGGCCGCGGCATGCGATAAGGGATCAGCTGAGGCCGCCCAGTCTGAAGCAGGTGTAAGGACATGTGTGAGCGGCGAACATATTTACTGCACAAGGCCACGAATCCCAGCACCGCAGTGTGACTTTAGGAAAAGCCACTGTGGGTCTGGGATTTATGGCCATCGTTAACCGCACCGGCCAACATGAAATGAGGTCATGAGACGGCCTGCACTAACAGGGTATTGCCAAGGGATAACACAAGAGCGCAGTTTCCTGTTCTGCAAATAACAACGGTAAGGAATCTGCGCACAGCACCTAGGTGTAAATTTGTACACCTGTGCTGCGTCTCCTTAAAAAGACTAGTAGTCACGCCTCCACTACTGTTTGACAGTATAATGGGCTAAATAGTGTACGTGTTTAATTCAGCGTGTGCAAGGAGCAAAATTAAATAGAGCAACCTTTGACTTGTGCATCATTAATGCTGTTCAAGGTGTGGCTCTTGTACCTTGCAACACCTGAGGGGGGGGTTAAAGGTAACCTTTGAAATTGGTTCAACTAGGCTTCGGCCTACACTCTGCTCCTCTACTCCTCCTGCTGACCCTGGGCTCAAACACCGCTAGTTTTTGCCCGGAACTGCTAGCTGCACAGAGAAAAACACCAGCCAATGTGTTAGTGGGGTTCAGCAACGCCAGCTGTTCCCCTGCTGTGTAGTCGGCAACGTGTCCAGCACAAGCCACGCTGGCACAACAGAACAAAAGCTGCCACCAGTGCAGGCTTCGGCCTACACTTTGCTCCTCTCCTCCTCCTGCTGACCCTGGGCTCAAACAACGCCAGTTTCTGCCCGGACATGCTAGCTGCACAGAGAAAAACACCAGCCAATGTGTTAGTGGGGTTCAGCACCGCCAGCTGTTCCTCTGCTGTGTAGTCGGCATCGTGTCCAGCACAAGCCGCGCTGGCACAACTGACCAAAAGCTGCCACCAGTGCAGGCTTCGGCCTACACTTTGCTCCTCTCCTCCTCCTGCTGACCCTGGGCTCAAACAACGCCAGTTTCTGCCCGGACATGCTAGCTGCACAGAGAAAAACACCAGCCAATGTGTTAGTGGGGTTCAGCACCGCCAGCTGTTCCCCTGCTGTGTAGCTGGCAACGTGTCCTGCAAACGCCACGCAGGCACATGAACTGAAATTGAAGGGAGCCTGCCCCCCACCCCCCCAGGTGTTTCTATGTATAACAGCCACCTTGTACAGCAGTACTGCTGCATTTGTACAAGGTGGCTGACTTTTTCTCCTTGCACACGTGGAACTCAACAAGTACAAAATGTGTCTCATTACAGACCATTACAATGTCCCTGAGGTGTGACTTTCCTTTTTAATGACACGCAGCACCCCCATTGTTAGCGCTGCCCGTCTCCTGACATCATTGGTTGGCTGGCTGTGCCTGTGCGTCCCCCCTGCCCGACACAACGCCCCCCGTTGTCTCATATATTTTGACTGCGAGGGTGTGATTGATGGGCACGAGCAGTGCATATCTTCGCCTGTCTTAACTCATCTCCTTCCGCCTTCTTCAGACTGTGCAGCCTCATGGCCGCGGCATGCGAGAAGGGATCAGCAGAGGCCGCCCAGTCTGAAGCAGGTGTAAGGACGTGTGTGAGCGGCCAAAATATTTACTGCTCAAGGCCACGAATCCCAGCACCGCAGTGTGGCTTTATGAAAAGACACTGTGGGTCTGGGATTTATGGCCATCGTTAACCGCACCGGCCAACATGAAATGATGTCATAAGATGGGCAGCGCTAACAGGGCATTGCCAAGGGATAACACAAGAGCGCAGACTCCTGTACAGCAAATAATGCTCAGGAAGCTGCGCCAAGCACCAAGGCGTTATTTTGGACACCTGTGCTGCGTCTCATCAAAAAACCAAGTCACGCATCCACTACAGTTTGACTGTAGAATGGGGTAAATTGTGTATGTCTTTCATTCAGCGTGTGCAAGTAGACAAATTAATAGAGCAACCTTTCACTTGTGCAGCATTAATACTGCACAAGGTGTGTCTCTTGTACTTTGTAACACCTGAGGGGGGGGTTAAAGGTTTCCTTTGAAATTGGTTCAACTAGGCTTCGGCCTACACTCTGCTCCTCTCCTCCTCCTCCTGCTTCAACACGGGCTCTAACATCGCTAGTTTTTGCCCGCAAGTGCTAGCTGCACAGAGAAAAACACACGCCATTGTGTTAGTGGGGTTCAGCAACGCCAGCTGTTCCCCCAGTGTGTAGCCGGCAAAGTGTCCTGCAAACGCAACGCAGACACAAAGCTGCCTCCAGTGCAGGCTTCGGCCTACACTCATCTCCCCCTGCTTACCCTTTGCTCCAACACCGCTAGTTGGGGCTCTAGGAAGACAATCTTTAATAGGCAAGGCAACGCATCTGGGTTCCAGCACCGCCAGCTGGTTCTCGGCAGTGTTCTTGTCACAGGTACTCCCTCGTGCCAAGCCTGGTTTCAGCACCGTCAGCTGTTTCCGGGTTGTGTCAACTTCACTGAGACGCCTATGCTTGCCCCGTCGTGGTGCGGTCGAGTTAGCCAACTCCAGGGTGCCTCCAGTTTAGGAGCTTCCTATGTGGGCTGCGTGAACTGGTAGTCAAGGCTGGTTCTGTAGTGCCAGTAGGCCCAGCTCCCCCTGTAGGACTGTTGGGGTTCGGTAACTGCGGCTGCCTCGCGGCCTAGCTGTTCTCTCCTCTCCTGTGGACCTTCGGGTCCACCACCTGGTTCCAGCACCGTCAGCTGGTTCCAGGCCGAGCCTTTGGCTTAGGTGCCTCCTCCTGGGTATCCGAGTTCCGCCAACGCCAGGCGGTCCTTGGTAGTGCTTTTAAGCGCGGGCACCTACAGCTTAGTAACCGGGTTCCAGCACCGTCAGCTGGTCCTCGGTCATGCCATTGGCTCTTGCACACTGGGGCAACGCATCCGGGTTCCAGCACCGCCAGCTGGTTCTCGGCAGTGTTCTTGTCACAGGTACTCCCTCGTGCCAAGCCTGGTTTCAGCACCGTCAGCTGTTTCTGGGTTGTGTCAACTTCACTGAGACGCCTATGCTTGCCCCGTCGTGGTGCGGTCGGGTTAGCCAACTCCAGGGTGCCTCCAGTTTAGGAGCTTCCTATGTGGGCTGCGTGAACTGGTAGTCAAGGCTGGTTCTGTAGTGCCAGTAGGCCCAGCTCCCCCTGTAGGACTGTTGGGGTTCGGTAACTGCGGCTGCCTCGCGGCCTAGCTGTTCTCTCCTCTCCTGTGGACCTTCGGGTCCACCACCTGGTTCCAGCACCGTCAGCTGGTTCCAGGCCGAGCCTTTGGCTTAGGTGCCTCCTCCTGGGTATCCGAGTTCCGCCAACGCCAGGCGGTCCTTGGTAGTGCTTTTAAGCGCGGGCACCTACAGCTTAGTAACCGGGTTCCAGCACCGTCAGCTGGTCCTCGGTCATGCCATTGGCTCTTGCACACTGGGGCAACGCATCCGGGTTCCAGCACCGCCAGCTGGTTCTCGGCAGTGTTCTTGTCACAGGTACTCCCTCGTGCCAAGCCTGGTTTCAGCACCGTCAGCTGTTTCTGGGTTGTGTCAACTTCACTGAGACGCCTATGCTTGCCCCGTCGTGGTGCGGTCGGGTTAGCCAACTCCAGGGTGCCTCCAGTTTAGGAGCTTCCTATGTGGGCTGCGTGAACTGGTAGTCAAGGCTGGTTCTGTAGTGCCAGTAGGCCCAGCTCCCCCTGTAGGACTGTTGGGGTTCGGTAACTGCGGCTGCCTCGCGGCCTAGCTGTTCTCTCCTCTCCTGTGGACCTTCGGGTCCACCACCTGGTTCCAGCACCGTCAGCTGGTTCCGGGCCGAGCCTTTGGCTTAGGTGCCTCCTCCTGGGTATCCGAGTTCCGCCAACGCCAGGCGGTCCTTGGTAGTGCTTTTAAGCGCGGGCACCTACAGCTTAGTAACCGGGTTCCAGCACCGTCAGCTGGTCCTCGGTCGTGCCATTGGCTCTTGCACACTGGGGCAACGCATCCGGGTTCCAGCACCGCCAGCTGGTTCTCGGCAGTGTTCTTGTCACAGGTACTCCCTCGTGCCAAGCCTAGTTTCAGCACCGTCAGCTGTTTCTGGGTTGTGTCAACTTCACTGAGACGCCTATGCTTGCCCCGTCGTGGTGCGGTCGGGTTAGCCAACTCCAGGGTGCCTCCAGTTTAGGAGCTTCCTATGTGGGCTGCATGAATTGGTAGTCAAGGCTGGTTCTGTAGTGCCAGTAGGCCCAGCTCCCCCTGTAGGACTGTTGGGGTTCGGTAACTGCGGCTGCCTCGCGGCCTAGCTGTTCTCTCCTCTCCTGTGGACCTTCGGGTCCACCACCTGGTTCCAGCACCGTCAGCTGGTTCCGGGCCGAGCCTTTGGCTTAGGTGCCTCCTCCTGGGTATCCGAGTTCCGCCAACGCCAGGCGGTCCTTGGTAGTGCTTTTAAGCGCGGGCACCTACAGCTTAGTAACCGGGTTCCAGCACCTTCATCTGGTCCTCGGTCGTGCCATTGGCTCTTGCACACTGGGGCAACGCATCCGGGTTCCAGCACCGCCAGCTGGTTCTCGGCAGTGTTCTTGTCACAGGTACTCCCTCGTGCCAAGCCTGGTTTCAGCACCGTCAGCTGTTTCTGGGTTGTGTCAACTTCACTGAGACGCCTATGCTTGCCCCGTCGTGGTGCGGTCGGGTTAGCCAACTCCAGGGTGCCTCCAGTTTAGGAGCTTCCTATGTGGGCTGCATGAATTGGTAGTCAAGGCTGGTTCTGTAGTGCCAGTAGGCCCAGCTTCCCCTGTAGGACTGTTGGGGTTCGGTAACTGCGGCTGCCTCGCGGCCTAGCTGTTCTCTCCTCTCCTGTGGACCTTCGGGTCCACCACCTGGTTCCAGCACCGTCAGCTGGTTCCGGGCCGAGCCTTTGGCTTAGGTGCCTCCTCCTGGGTATCCGAGTTCCGCCAACGCCAGGCGGTCCTTGGTAGTGCTTTTAAGCGCGGGCACCTACAGCTTAGTAACCGGGTTCCAGCACCGTCAGCTGGTCCTTGGTCGTGCCATTGGCTCTTGCACACTGGGGCAACGCATCCGGGTTCCAGCACCGCCAGCTGGTTCTCGGCAGTGTTCTTGTCACAGGTACTCCCTCGTGCCAAGCCTGGTTTCAGCACCGTCAGCTGTTTTTGGGTTCTGTCAACTTCACTGAGACGCCTATGCTTGCCCCGTCGTGGTGCGGTCGGGTTAGCCAACTCCAGGGTGCCTCCAGTTTAGGAGCTTCCTATGTGGGCTGCGTGAATTGGTAGTCAAGGCTGGTTCTGTAGTGCCAGTAGGCCCAGCTCCCCCTGTAGGACTGTTGGGGTTCGGTAACTGCGGCTGCCTCGCGGCCTAGCTGTTCTCTCCTCTACTGTGGACCTTCGGGTCCACCACCTGGTTCCAGCACCGTCAGCTGGTTCCGGGCCGAGCCTTTGGCTTAGGTGCCTCCTCCTGGGTATCCGAGTTCCGCCAACGCCAGGCGGTCCTTGGTAGTGCTTTTAAGCGCGGGCACCTACAGCTTAGTAACCGGGTTCCAGCACCGTCAGCTGGTCCTCGGTCATGCCATTGGCTCTTGCACACTGGGGCAACGCATCCGGGTTCCAGCACCGCCAGCTGGTTCTCGGCAGTGTTCTTGTCACAGGTACTCCCTCGTGCCAAGCCTGGTTTCAGCACAGTCAGCTGTTTCTGGGTTGTGTCAACTTCACTGAGACGCCTATGCTTGCCCCGTCGTGGTGCGGTCGGGTTAGCTAACTCCAGGGTGCCTCCAGTTTAGGAGCTTCCTATGTGGGCTGCATGAATTGGTAGTCAAGGCTGGTTCTGTAGTGCCAGTAGGCCCAGCTCCCCCTGTAGGACTGTTGGGGTTCGGTAACTGCGGCTGCCTCGCGGCCTAGCTGTTCTCTCCTCTCCTGTGGACCTTCGGGTCCACCACCTGGTTCCAGCACCGTCAGCTGGTTCCGGGCCGAGCCTTTGGCTTAGGTGCCTCCTCCTGGGTATCCGAGTTCCGCCAACGCCAGGCGGTCCTTGGTAGTGCTTTTAAGCGCGGGCACCTACAGCTTAGTAACCGGGTTCCAGCATCTTCATCTGGTCCTCGGTCGTGCCATTGGCTCTTGCACACTGGGGCAACGCATCCGGGTTCCAGCACCGCCAGCTGGTTCTCGGCAGTGTTCTTGTCACAGGTACTCCCTCGTGCCAAGCCTGGTTTCAGCACCGTCAGCTGTTTTTGGGTTCTGTCAACTTCACTGAGACGCCTATGCTTGCCCCGTCGTGGTGCGGTCGGGTTAGCCAACTCCAGGGTGCCTCCAGTTTAGGAGCTTCCTATGTGGGCTGCGTGAATTGGTAGTCAAGGCTGGTTCTGTAGTGCCAGTAGGCCCAGCTCCCCCTGTAGGACTGTTGGGGTTCGGTAACTGCGGCTGCCTCGCGGCCTAGCTGTTCTCTCCTCTACTGTGGACCTTCGGGTCCACCACCTGGTTCCAGCACCGTCAGCTGGTTCCGGGCCGAGCCTTTGGCTTAGGTGCCTCCTCCTGGGTATCCGAGTTCCGCCAACGCCAGGCGGTCCTTGGTAGTGCTTTTAAGCGCGGGCACCTACAGCTTAGTAACCGGGTTCCAGCACCGTCAGCTGGTCCTCGGTCATGCCATTGGCTCTTGCACACTGGGGCAACGCATCCGGGTTCCAGCACCGCCAGCTGGTTCTCGGCAGTGTTCTTGTCACAGGTACTCCCTCGTGCCAAGCCTGGTTTCAGCACAGTCAGCTGTTTCTGGGTTGTGTCAACTTCACTGAGACGCCTATGCTTGCCCCGTCGTGGTGCGGTCGGGTTAGCCAACTCCAGGGTGCCTCCAGTTTAGGAGCTTCCTATGTGGGCTGCGTGAACTGGTAGTCAAGGCTGGTTCTGTAGTGCCAGTAGGCCCAGCTCCCCCTGTAGGACTGTTGGGGTTCGGTAACTGCGTCTGCCTCGCGGCCTAGCTGTTCTCTCCTCTCCAGTGGACCTTCGGGTCCACCACCTGGTTCCAGCACCGTCAGCTGGTTCCGGGCCGAGCCTTTGGCTTAGGTGCCTCCTCCTGGGTATCCGAGTTCTGCCAACGCCAGGCGGTCCTTGGTAGTGCTTTTAAGCGCGGGCACCTACAGCTTAGTAACCGGGTTCCAGCATCGTCAGCTGGTCCTCGGTCGTGCCATTGGCTCTTGCACACTGGGGCAACGCATCTGGGTTCCAGCACCGCCAGCTGGTTCTCGGCAGTGTTCTTGTCACAGGTACTCCCTCGTGCCAAGCCTGGTTTCAGCACCGTCAGCTGTTTCTGGGTTGTGTCAACTTCACTGAGACGCCTATGCTTGCCCCGTCGTGGTGCGGTCGGGTTAGCCAACTCCAGGGTGCCTCCAGTTTAGGAGCTTCCTATGTGGGCTGCGTGAACTGGTAGTCAAGGCTGGTTCTGTAGTGCCAGTAGGCCCAGCTCCCCCTGTAGGACTGTTGGGGTTCCGTAACTGCGGCTGCCTCGCGGCCTAGCTGTTCTCTCCTCTCCAGTGGACCTTCGGGTCCACCACCTGGTTCCAGCACCGTCAGCTGGTTCCAGGCCGAGCCTTTGGCTTAGGTGCCTCCTCCTGGGTATCCGAGTTCCGCCAACGCCAGGCGGTCCTTGGTAGTGCTTTTAAGCGCGGGCACCTACAGCTTAGTAACCGGGTTCCAGCACCGTCAGCTGGTCCTCGGTCGTGCCATTGGCTCTTGCACACTGGGGCAACGCATCCGGGTTCCAGCACCGCCAGCTGGTTCTCGGCAGTGTTCTTGTCACAGGTACTCCCTCGTGCCAAGCCTAGTTTCAGCACCGTCAGCTGTTTCTGGGTTGTGTCAACTTCACTGAGACGCCTATGCTTGCCCCGTCGTGGTGCGGTCGGGTTAGCCAACTCCAGGGTGCCTCCAGTTTAGGAGCTTCCTATGTGGGCTGCATGAATTGGTAGTCAAGGCTGGTTCTGTAGTGCCAGTAGGCCCAGCTCCCCCTGTAGGACTGTTGGGGTTCGGTAACTGCGGCTGCCTCGCGGCCTAGCTGTTCTCTCCTCTCCTGTGGACCTTCGGGTCCACCACCTGGTTCCAGCACCGTCAGCTGGTTCCGGGCCGAGCCTTTGGCTTAGGTGCCTCCTCCTGGGTATCCGAGTTCCGCCAACGCCAGGCGGTCCTTGGTAGTGCTTTTAAGCGCGGGCACCTACAGCTTAGTAACCGGGTTCCAGCACCTTCATCTGGTCCTCGGTCGTGCCATTGGCTCTTGCACACTGGGGCAACGCATCCGGGTTCCAGCACCGCCAGCTGGTTCTCGGCAGTGTTCTTGTCACAGGTACTCCCTCGTGCCAAGCCTGGTTTCAGCACCGTCAGCTGTTTCTGGGTTGTGTCAACTTCACTGAGACGCCTATGCTTGCCCCGTCGTGGTGCGGTCGGGTTAGCCAACTCCAGGGTGCCTCCAGTTTAGGAGCTTCCTATGTGGGCTGCATGAATTGGTAGTCAAGGCTGGTTCTGTAGTGCCAGTAGGCCCAGCTTCCCCTGTAGGACTGTTGGGGTTCGGTAACTGCGGCTGCCTCGCGGCCTAGCTGTTCTCTCCTCTCCTGTGGACCTTCGGGTCCACCACCTGGTTCCAGCACCGTCAGCTGGTTCCGGGCCGAGCCTTTGGCTTAGGTGCCTCCTCCTGGGTATCCGAGTTCCGCCAACGCCAGGCGGTCCTTGGTAGTGCTTTTAAGCGCGGGCACCTACAGCTTAGTAACCGGGTTCCAGCACCGTCAGCTGGTCCTTGGTCGTGCCATTGGCTCTTGCACACTGGGGCAACGCATCCGGGTTCCAGCACCGCCAGCTGGTTCTCGGCAGTGTTCTTGTCACAGGTACTCCCTCGTGCCAAGCCTGGTTTCAGCACCGTCAGCTGTTTTTGGGTTCTGTCAACTTCACTGAGACGCCTATGCTTGCCCCGTCGTGGTGCGGTCGGGTTAGCCAACTCCAGGGTGCCTCCAGTTTAGGAGCTTCCTATGTGGGCTGCGTGAATTGGTAGTCAAGGCTGGTTCTGTAGTGCCAGTAGGCCCAGCTCCCCCTGTAGGACTGTTGGGGTTCGGTAACTGCGGCTGCCTCGCGGCCTAGCTGTTCTCTCCTCTACTGTGGACCTTCGGGTCCACCACCTGGTTCCAGCACCGTCAGCTGGTTCCGGGCCGAGCCTTTGGCTTAGGTGCCTCCTCCTGGGTATCCGAGTTCCGCCAACGCCAGGCGGTCCTTGGTAGTGCTTTTAAGCGCGGGCACCTACAGCTTAGTAACCGGGTTCCAGCACCGTCAGCTGGTCCTCGGTCATGCCATTGGCTCTTGCACACTGGGGCAACGCATCCGGGTTCCAGCACCGCCAGCTGGTTCTCGGCAGTGTTCTTGTCACAGGTACTCCCTCGTGCCAAGCCTGGTTTCAGCACAGTCAGCTGTTTCTGGGTTGTGTCAACTTCACTGAGACGCCTATGCTTGCCCCGTCGTGGTGCGGTCGGGTTAGCCAACTCCAGGGTGCCTCCAGTTTAGGAGCTTCCTATGTGGGCTGCATGAATTGGTAGTCAAGGCTGGTTCTGTAGTGCCAGTAGGCCCAGCTCCCCCTGTAGGACTGTTGGGGTTCGGTAACTGCGGCTGCCTCGCGGCCTAGCTGTTCTCTCCTCTCCTGTGGACCTTCGGGTCCACCACCTGGTTCCAGCACCGTCAGCTGGTTCCGGGCCGAGCCTTTGGCTTAGGTGCCTCCTCCTGGGTATCCGAGTTCCGCCAACGCCAGGCGGTCCTTGGTAGTGCTTTTAAGCGCGGGCACCTACAGCTTAGTAACCGGGTTCCAGCACCTTCATCTGGTCCTCGGTCGTGCCATTGGCTCTTGCACACTGGGGCAACGCATCCGGGTTCCAGCACCGCCAGCTGGTTCTCGGCAGTGTTCTTGTCACAGGTACTCCCTCGTGCCAAGCCTGGTTTCAGCACCGTCAGCTGTTTCTGGGTTGTGTCAACTTCACTGAGACGCCTATGCTTGCCCCGTCGTGGTGCGGTCGGGTTAGCCAACTCCAGGGTGCCTCCAGTTTAGGAGCTTCCTATGTGGGCTGCATGAATTGGTAGTCAAGGCTGGTTCTGTAGTGCCAGTAGGCCCAGCTTCCCCTGTAGGACTGTTGGGGTTCGGTAACTGCGGCTGCCTCGCGGCCTAGCTGTTCTCTCCTCTCCTGTGGACCTTCGGGTCCACCACCTGGTTCCAGCACCGTCAGCTGGTTCCGGGCCGAGCCTTTGGCTTAGGTGCCTCCTCCTGGGTATCCGAGTTCCGCCAACGCCAGGCGGTCCTTGGTAGTGCTTTTAAGCGCGGGCACCTACAGCTTAGTAACCGGGTTCCAGCACCGTCAGCTGGTCCTTGGTCGTGCCATTGGCTCTTGCACACTGGGGCAACGCATCCGGGTTCCAGCACCGCCAGCTGGTTCTCGGCAGTGTTCTTGTCACAGGTACTCCCTCGTGCCAAGCCTGGTTTCAGCACCGTCAGCTGTTTTTGGGTTCTGTCAACTTCACTGAGACGCCTATGCTTGCCCCGTCGTGGTGCGGTCGGGTTAGCCAACTCCAGGGTGCCTCCAGTTTAGGAGCTTCCTATGTGGGCTGCGTGAATTGGTAGTCAAGGCTGGTTCTGTAGTGCCAGTAGGCCCAGCTCCCCCTGTAGGACTGTTGGGGTTCGGTAACTGCGGCTGCCTCGCGGCCTAGCTGTTCTCTCCTCTACTGTGGACCTTCGGGTCCACCACCTGGTTCCAGCACCGTCAGCTGGTTCCGGGCCGAGCCTTTGGCTTAGGTGCCTCCTCCTGGGTATCCGAGTTCCGCCAACGCCAGGCGGTCCTTGGTAGTGCTTTTAAGCGCGGGCACCTACAGCTTAGTAACCGGGTTCCAGCACCGTCAGCTGGTCCTCGGTCATGCCATTGGCTCTTGCACACTGGGGCAACGCATCCGGGTTCCAGCACCGCCAGCTGGTTCTCGGCAGTGTTCTTGTCACAGGTACTCCCTCGTGCCAAGCCTGGTTTCAGCACAGTCAGCTGTTTCTGGGTTGTGTCAACTTCACTGAGACGCCTATGCTTGCCCCGTCGTGGTGCGGTCGGGTTAGCCAACTCCAGGGTGCCTCCAGTTTAGGAGCTTCCTATGTGGGCTGCGTGAACTGGTAGTCAAGGCTGGTTCTGTAGTGCCAGTAGGCCCAGCTCCCCCTGTAGGACTGTTGGGGTTCGGTAACTGCGTCTGCCTCGCGGCCTAGCTGTTCTCTCCTCTCCAGTGGACCTTCGGGTCCACCACCTGGTTCCAGCACCGTCAGCTGGTTCCGGGCCGAGCCTTTGGCTTAGGTGCCTCCTCCTGGGTATCAGAGTTCTGCCAACGCCAGGCGGTCCTTGGTAGTGCTTTTAAGCGCGGGCACCTACAGCTTAGTAACCGGGTTCCAGCATCGTCAGCTGGTCCTCGGTCGTGCCATTGGCTCTTGCACACTGGGGCAACGCATCTGGGTTCCAGCACCGCCAGCTGGTTCTCGGCAGTGTTCTTGTCACAGGTACTCCCTCGTGCCAAGCCTGGTTTCAGCACCGTCAGCTGTTTCTGGGTTGTGTCAACTTCACTGAGACGCCTATGCTTGCCCCGTCGTGGTGCGGTCGGGTTAGCCAACTCCAGGGTGCCTCCAGTTTAGGAGCTTCCTATGTGGGCTGCGTGAACTGGTAGTCAAGGCTGGTTCTGTAGTGCCAGTAGGCCCAGCTCCCCCTGTAGGACTGTTGGGGTTCCGTAACTGCGGCTGCCTCGCGGCCTAGCTGTTCTCTCCTCTCCAGTGGACCTTCGGGTCCACCACCTGGTTCCAGCACCGTCAGCTGGTTCCAGGCCGAGCCTTTGGCTTAGGTGCCTCCTCCTGGGTATCCGAGTTCCGCCAACGCCAGGCGGTCCTTGGTAGTGCTTTTAAGCGCGGGCACCTACAGCTTAGTAACCGGGTTCCAGCACCGTCAGCTGGTCCTCGGTCGTGCCATTGGCTCTTGCACACTGGGGCAACGCATCCGGGTTCCAGCACCGCCAGCTGGTTCTCGGCAGTGTTCTTGTCACAGGTACTCCCTCGTGCCAAGCCTGGTTTCAGCACCGTCAGCTGTTTTTGGGTTCTGTCAACTTCACTGAGACGCCTATGCTTGCCCCGTCGTGGTGCGGTCGAGTTAGCCAACTCCAGGGTGCCTCCAGTTTAGGAGCTTCCTATGTGGGCTGCGTGAACTGGTAGTCAAGGCTGGTTCTGTAGTGCCAGTAGGCCCAGCTCCCCCTGTAGGACTGTTGGGGTTCGGTAACTGCGGCTGCCTCGCGGCCTAGCTGTTCTCTCCTCTCCTGTGGACCTTCGGGTCCACCACCTGGTTCCAGCACCGTCAGTTGGTTCCGGGCCGAGCCTTTGGCTTAGGTGCCTCCTCCTGGGTATCCGAGTTCCGCCAACGCCAGGCGGTCCTTGGTAGTGCTTTTAAGCGCGGGCACCTACAGCTTAGTAACCGGGTTCCAGCACCGTCATCTGGTCCTCGGTCGTGCCATTGGCTCTTGCACACTGGGGCAACGCATCCGGGTTCCAGCACCGCCAGCTGGTTCTCGGCAGTGTTCTTGTCACAGGTACTCCCTCGTGCCAAGCCTGGTTTCAGCACCGTCAGCTGTTTCTGGGTTGTGTCAACTTCACTGAGACGCCTATGCTTGCCCCGTCGTGGTGCGGTCGGGTTAGCCAACTCCAGGGTGCCTCCAGTTTAGGAGCTTCCTATGTGGGCTGCATGAATTGGTAGTCAAGGCTGGTTCTGTAGTGCCAGTAGGCCCAGCTTCCCCTGTAGGACTGTTGGGGTTCGGTAACTGCGGCTGCCTCGCGGCCTAGCTGTTCTCTCCTCTCCTGTGGACCTTCGGGTCCACCACCTGGTTCCAGCACCGTCAGCTGGTTCCGGGCCGAGCCTTTGGCTTAGGTGCCTCCTCCTGGGTATCCGAGTTCCGCCAACGCCAGGCGGTCCTTGGTAGTGCTTTTAAGCGCGGGCACCTACAGCTTAGTAACCGGGTTCCAGCACCGTCAGCTGGTCCTTGGTCGTGCCATTGGCTCTTGCACACTGGGGCAACGCATCCGGGTTCCAGCACCGCCAGCTGGTTCTCGGCAGTGTTCTTGTCACAGGTACTCCCTCGTGCCAAGCCTGGTTTCAGCACCGTCAGCTGTTTCTGGGTTGTGTCAACTTCACTGAGACGCCTATGCTTGCCCCGTCGTGGTGCGGTCGGGTTAGCCAACTCCAGGGTGCCTCCAGTTTAGGAGCTTCCTATGTGGGCTGCGTGAATTGGTAGTCAAGGCTGGTTCTGTAGTGCCAGTAGGCCCAGCTCCCCCTGTAGGACTGTTGGGGTTCGGTAACTGCGGCTGCCTCGCGGCCTAGCTGTTCTCTCCTCTACTGTGGACCTTCGGGTCCACCACCTGGTTCCAGCACCGTCAGCTGGTTCCGGGCCGAGCCTTTGGCTTAGGTGCCTCCTCCTGGGTATCCGAGTTCCGCCAACGCCAGGCGGTCCTTGGTAGTGCTTTTAAGCGCGGGCACCTACAGCTTAGTAACCGGGTTCCAGCACCGTCAGCTGGTCCTCGGTCATGCCATTGGCTCTTGCACACTGGGGCAACGCATCCGGGTTCCAGCACCGCCAGCTGGTTCTCGGCAGTGTTCTTGTCACAGGTACTCCCTCATGCCAAGCCTGGTTTCAGCACAGTCAGCTGTTTCTGGGTTGTGTCAACTTCACTGAGACGCCTATGCTTGCCCCGTCGTGGTGCGGTCGGGTTAGCCAACTCCAGGGTGCCTCCAGTTTAGGAGCTTCCTATGTGGGCTGCGTGAACTGGTAGTCAAGGCTGGTTCTGTAGTGCCAGTAGGCCCAGCTCCCCCTGTAGGACTGTTGGGGTTCGGTAACTGCGTCTGCCTCGCGGCCTAGCTGTTCTCTCCTCTCCAGTGGACCTTCGGGTCCACCACCTGGTTCCAGCACCGTCAGCTGGTTCCGGGCCGAGCCTTTGGCTTAGGTGCCTCCTCCTGGGTATCCGAGTTCTGCCAACGCCAGGCGGTCCTTGGTAGTGCTTTTAAGCGCGGGCACCTACAGCTTAGTAACCGGGTTCCAGCATCGTCAGCTGGTCCTCGGTTGTGCCATTGGCTCTTGCACACTGGGGCAACGCATCTGGGTTCCAGCACCGCCAGCTGGTTCTCGGCAGTGTTCTTGTCACAGGTACTCCCTCGTGCCAAGCCTGGTTTCAGCACCGTCAGCTGTTTCTGGGTTGTGTCAACTTCACTGAGACGCCTATGCTTGCCCCGTCGTGGTGCGGTCGGGTTAGCCAACTCCAGGGTGCCTCCAGTTTAGGAGCTTCCTATGTGGGCTGCGTGAACTGGTAGTCAAGGCTGGTTCTGTAGTGCCAGTAGGCCCAGCTCCCCCTGTAGGACTGTTGGGGTTCCGTAACTGCGGCTGCCTCGCGGCCTAGCTGTTCTCTCCTCTCCAGTGGACCTTCGGGTCCACCACCTGGTTCCAGCACCGTCAGCTGGTTCCAGGCCGAGCCTTTGGCTTAGGTGCCTCCTCCTGGGTATCCGAGTTCCGCCAACGCCAGGCGGTCCTTGGTAGTGCTTTTAAGCGCGGGCACCTACAGCTTAGTAACCGGGTTCCAGCACCGTCAGCTGGTCCTCGGTCGTGCCATTGGCTCTTGCACACTGGGGCAACGCATCCGGGTTCCAGCACCGCCAGCTGGTTCTCGGCAGTGTTCTTGTCACAGGTACTCCCTCGTTCCAAGCCTGGTTTAAGCACCGTCAGCTGTTTCCGGGTTGTGTCAAGCTCACTGAGACGCCTATGCTTGCCCCGTCGTGGTGCGGTCGAGTTAGCCAACTCCAGGGTGCCTCCAGTTTAGGAGCTTCCTATGTGGGCTGCGTGAACTGGTAGTCAAGGCTGGTTCTGTAGTGCCAGTAGGCCCAGCTCCCCCTGTAGGACTGTTGGGGTTCGGTAACTGCGGCTGCCTCGCGGCCTAGCTGTTCTCTCCTCTCCTGTGGACCTTCGGGTCCACCACCTGGTTCCAGCACCGTCAGCTGGTTCCGGGCCGAGCCTTTGGCTTAGGTGCCTCCTCCTGGGTATCCGAGTTCCGCCAACGCCAGGCGGTCCTTGGTAGTGCTTTTAAGCGCGGGCACCTACAGCTTAGTAACCGGGTTCCAGCACCGTCAGCTGGTCCTCGGTCGTGCCATTGGCTCTTGCACACTGGGGCAACGCATCTGGGTTCCAGCACCGCCAGCTGGTTCTCGGCAGTGTTCTTGTCACAGGTACTCCCTCGTGCCAAGCCTGGTTTCAGCACCGTCAGCTGTTTCCGGGTTGTGTCAACTTCACTGAGACGCCTATGCTTGCCCCGTCGTGGTGCGGTCGGGTTAGCCAACTCCAGGGTGCCTCCAGTTTAGGAGCTTCCTATGTGGGCTGCATGAATTGGTAGTCAAGGCTGGTTCTGTAGTGCCAGTAGGCCCAGCTCCCCCTGTAGGACTGTTGGGGTTCGGTAACTGCGGCTGCCTCGCGGCCTAGCTGTTCTCTCCTCTCCTGTGGGCCTTCGGGTCCACCACCTGGTTTCAGCACCGTCAGCTGGTTCTAGGCAGTGTCTTTTGCTCTTGTACCTTCTGCTCCCCATCCTGGTTCCAGTAACGTCAGCTGGTTCCGGGCAGAGCCTTTGGCTTAGGTGCCTCCTTCTGGGTATCCAAGTTCCACCAACGTCAGGTGGTCCTTGGTAGTGCTTTCAGGCACGGGTACCTCCTGCTTAGTAACCGGGTTCCAGTAACGTCAGCTGGTCCTCGGTAGTTCCATTGGCTCTTGGACCTTCGGCTACCCATCCGGGTTCCAGTACCGTCAGCTGGTTCTCGGCAGTGTCTTTTGCTCTTGTACCTTCTGCTCCCCATCCTGGTTCCAGTAACGTCAGCTGGTTCCGGGCAGAGCCTTTGGCTTAGGTGCCTCCTTCTGGGTATCCGAGTTCCGCCAACGTCAGGCGGTCCTTGGTAGTGCTTTTTAGCACGGGTACCTCCTGCTTAGTAACCGGGTTCCAGTAACGTCAGCTGGTCCTCGGTAGTTCCATAGGCTCTTGAACCTTCGGGTAGCCATCCGAGTTCCAGTTACATCAGCTGGTTCTTGGCATTTTCTCAGCCTTCTTGTACCTTCTGCTACATTTCCAAGTTTAAGACCCTAAAGTCGACGACCCGGAAGACCACCCTGATGACGACGACCCGGAAGACCACCCCGATGACGACGACGACGACCCGGAAGACCACCCCGATGACGACGGCAGAGACGACGACGGCGGAGACGACGACGGCTGAGACGACGACGGCGGAGATGACGACACTGGAGACGACGACCCTGGAGACGACGACATGGAAGACCGAGAAGCAGAAGAACAAGAGGCTGCAGAACAAAGAGCAGAAGAACATTAAGCATAAGACTTAATATCAGAGCAAAAGATATTATCTAAATTATATGCAGAAGAAGACTAAGCAGTGTATGGGGGTGAGTCCGTTCCTCCTCGTGGTGCCCCTGGATAAAGCCTGATGCTGCAGGCCAAACTGAACGCGGACAAATGTAACTTTTGTGACTGGCAGAACGGAAGGTGTAATCTTCCAACTTTTATAGATAACAACTACGGGAATGCCTGTCACAAATGAGAATATGATGAAGAAGTAGAATAGGAAGAATAATAACAGTGGAATAAAAAGAATATGTAGAATAGGAAGAATAATAATAGTTGAAGAAAATGAATATGAAGAATGTAATAAAAAAAAAAAATAGGTAGAAGATGAAGAAGATGAATAAGGTGAAGAAGTTGATGTCAAAGATGCTGATGATGATGAAGATGAAAGTGTGGGAAAAGGAAAAAAAAGAAGGGGAAGGTCGTGGAATAGTGAAACATCAATATCTGACAAAATAAAAAAAAAATTTACATAGTCAATATCTTTTTCAATCCGAACGTCTTTAAAAAAAAAAAAAATCATGCTATTCTATTTGATTGGACTAATCCTCATTGCCTTTAATGTCTCCGCCACCTCCCCCATACATCCTACATTATTCTTAGTTGTTTTCCTTCATGTAGAATGAACCTACAAGGAAAGAAAGGGTTTATTTTAATTCCGATATTTTGGTCCCATTGACTTGCATTGGGATCGGGTATCGGTATCGGTGATATCCGATATTTTTTGAATATCGGCCGATCCAAACCGATACCGATACTTTCCGATATCGGAAGGTATCGCTCAACACTAGTCAGGAGCGCTCCACGGCTATTTCTAGTGTGTGTGATAGGATTAGGGATTGCGGTCAGCAGAGTTCCCACGTCCCAGAGCTTGTCCTGTTTTATTAGTAACTATCAGGTCATTCCGTGTGCTCTTAACCACCAGGTCCATTATTGTCCTCACCACCAGGTCATAACAATGAAGATATTATATTACAAACCAGACGTTTGCAGCTAGAATAGTCATTTACCACATTAACAATGTATAGTGTGTATTTCTGAATCATTTAATCTTAGCTTCATTGGAAAAAACTGCTTTTCTTTCAAAAATAAGGAAATTTCTAAGTGACCCTAAACTTTTGAACAGTAGTGTATATATATGTTTTGAAGATTATTTGGTTTTAAAACGATGTGTACAGTTGTATTTTACAATGCGATTTTAACATGAGCTTTTACATAGAGAACTGTTGTATGTAAAACCTCATGTTAAAATTGCATTGCATATGGATTGCATACGCATGTCATACGGATGTTGCGCGGAAAAAAATCGCACGGAAATCACATTACACTCGCATGACACTCGTCCGTTTTTTCGGTCCAAAAATCGGACCGGTTTTTTTTCTCGCAAATGGGTATGAGCCCTTAGACTAGTTATTTTAGTTTCAGAATCACCCGTCACCATTGTAATGTACTGTATATTTTCCCTGAAAAATATTTAGATGTGAGAGTCCTCAGTGGTTGTTACCCTTTAATGGCTAACTGAAAAGATCATAACAAATTGCAAGCTTTCGAGACTATGCAGGTCTCTTCATCAGGCAAAGATTGGAGGAATTTGCATTAGTCTTTACCTGATGAAGAGACGTGCGTAGTCTCGAAAGCTTGCAATTTGTTATTATCTTTTCAGTTAGCCATTAAAAGGTATCAACCACTGAGGACTCTCACATCTAAATATTTTTCTATTTACTGGCTAACACGGTACAAAGATATAGATCTTTCACGTATTTTCCTTGAAGCACTCCAGTACTACAATGTAGAACCTACAATGCTGAAATAATTTAGCCGGTCTTGTGTGGTTTGGGCAGTATGAATCAGCTGTTAGGTTCCCTTGAAACACATCAGCCAAACAGTGTTGGAGGGGAGAATTTACATATTTGGGGGGGCTATCACCATGTTAGTTCAGACCTGAAGTTGGCTTTTTACTGGTGGGTTTTTGTACCTGGGTCCTGTAAGTATATTTGTTTTTTTGTATAGTGCTTTGGTTTGACAATTAGAGAGGAAATCATCTATTCTAGATGGGATGAGCATCAGCATCTGTCTGACTTTGCAAGGTCAGCAGCACTATATAGACCAAAAACTATGGTGCTATTAGTGGTGTAATTGGTGATCACAATTTCTAAATATATTCTTAACTTTTGTCATTTCAGGTGGTGTAACTAACACAGCACAATATCAGAACAGACTAATGGTATATGATCCAAAACAGGTATGTAATATAATGCGTATTATCCCCAAGTGAAAAAATATTAATTTTCATGAGTTCTTTGCTTGAGGTATTTTAGTGATTTTCTTTGTGCCCAACACACACATGTATTAAGAAAAAGTGCTTAGCATAAATTATTACACCCCTTTTGTACCGTGAGATGCTGATTAAAGGGAACCTGTCACCTGAATTTGGCGGGACTGGTTTTGGGTCATATGGGCGGAGTTTTTGGGTGTTTGATTCACCCTTTCCTTACCTGCTGGCTGCATGCTGGCCGAAATATTGGATTGAAGTTCATTCTCTGTCCTCCGTAGTACACGCCTGCGCAAAGTAATCTTACCTTGCGCAGGCGTGTACTATGGAAGACAGAGAATGAACTTCAATCCAATATTTCGGCCAGCTTGCAGCCAGCAGGTAAGGAAAGGGTTAATCAAACACCTGAAAACCCCGCCCATATGACCCAAAACCAGTCCCGCCAAATTCAGGTGACAGGTTCCCTTTAAGATCTTACTTTTCAGAGAACAGTTTCCAAATTTTTCATAAGACTGAGTTTCATAGAACATTTTTTTGAACCCATAACATGAAAGTAAGGCTGGAGTCACACTAGCATATGGCATTTGATGCAAGAGCATCGGATGCAATATGGTAATGACCCTCGGCTCCATGCTACTGTGCCCCGATCCTCTTGCACAGAGAGGATCGGAGTACAGCTGCCGAGGCTGCAGAGAAATTAATTTCTCCATCTCCTCCGCTGCTGGCGTCGGCGTATATCGCACCTCAATCTGTGTATTGTGTCACTCGCACCCATAGGCTTATGTGGGTGCGAGTAAGCATAGACTCGGTCAAGTCTTGGTGCCAGTTGCAACATGCTTTTATTGTTCTCACATGCCGATTTGGCATGACAAAATAATTGCAGACGTGAGCTGCCCCATAGAATAACACTGGGCCGAGTGCTTTGCGATGTTTTATCACATAGCACTCATCCATATTGTATGGTAGTGTGACGCTGGCCTAAAAGTAATAATATAACTTTAATTACAAAATCTTCTGTTTTACTCAAATTATTTGATGCAAAATTACACCCCATATCAAAAAGTACATCTAGTATTTTGCACGACCGCCATAACTTTTAAGGACCTCCCCAACTCTTCTAAGCATGGATTGAATAAGTTGGCAACACATTGCAACATCTATCTTTTTCCATACTTCAAGAACGACCTGTATATGCACTCTCTATACAGGATCCAGAGCCTGGATCCTGTATAGAGAATGATGCTCAACTTGTCTCGTCAGAATTCCCCACAAGTGTTCGATTGGATTCAGATCAGGATGTATACTTGGCAATAAAATCACTTTCACCCTGTTTTCCTTTAGAAATGCAACAGTAACCTTAGATGTGTGTTTCAGATCATTGTCATGTTGAAAAAGTGGACATCTACGAAGGACATTTAGTGATGGTAGCATCTTCTCTTTCACTATAGTGCAGTATTTCTGTGAACTCATGACACCATTAATGAAATGTAGCTCCCAACACCAGCAGCATTCATGCAGCCCCACATAATGTCAGTGCCACCGTGTTTCACTTTAGGTACCATCCATTTTTGTTTGTACTCCTCACCTTGGCGGCGCCATACAGTATTGAAGCCATTGGTTTCAAAAACCTTTATCTTGGTCTCATCACTCCAAAGTATAGCGTTCCAGTAGTTTTCATAATTTCCTGCATAGGCCCTGTCACGCTGAAGGCAGGCTTTTTTGTGAATGGAGTTTCTGAGAGGCTTCCTTCGTGTACGGCACCCATGAATGCCATTCCTCTGCAGTGTACACCATATTGTGTCACGGGAAACACGCCAGTTTGGATTTTTACTTCTGTAACTAACTTCAGTGAACTTGCCTGTCAATTTTCTGTAACTCTTCTCATTAGAACATGTTCTTGTTTAGGTTTTAACTTCTGTGGCTGGCCTGGATATCTTTGTAAGATGGTTGCAGTTCCATCTTTGTTAGATTTATGGATCACTTTTGCTACAGAATTCTGACTGATAAGTAAAGCTTTGCTGATCTTTTTGTATTCACCTTTCATGTGTAAAAAAAAATATATTTTCTTACTGAGGTCTTGTGACATTTCTCTGCCATATGGTACCATTGCTGACAGTGTGAAATGGGAAGGATTTTGTTTGTAATGTAACGCCCTTTTATAATTAACTGTATGCAGGACACCTAACTAATGAATAATTAGACTTAGCTGTGGTGAATTCTTGTTAATTAGAATTTTGTAGTCTGAACTTTAATCTTAAGACTTTCATTGGGGTGTACTCATTTTTGTAACATGGTCTTGACTGAATTTGTTAGGAAAATTACTTTTTGGGTATGCAAAAATAACAAATCTTTTTTGCAATCAATGGCTCGCCCCACATGTGTGAGTATTTTGTAGTATTGTATCTCATTGAAAATGTTGATTGTGAGAGGAAAGATTTTCTGATAGATTTGATGGGGTGTAGACATTTATGCTGAGTACTGTATACATATGCAAAAAAAAAAGTAACAGAAGAGAAATTTAAGACAATATTTGGTGTGACCATCCTTTGCCTTCAAATAGCACCGATTCATCTAGGTGCATTTGCACAAAGTCAGTATATTCAGGTGTACGAGTGGTGAGTTATACAAAATACGCTATAATAATCATATGTACTGTAAAACGAAAAACAGTCATTAACTTTAACAGAAACAGCTGTGTAGGAGGTTTAAAACTGGGTGAGGAACAGACAAACTCTGCTAGAAATGTATGATTGTGGAAGCAGTTTCATGTCACAGGTAGCGATGAGCGAAAGAGAGGCTTATAGCAGCCCACTAGCCCTTACTACAAACATTTTTACAGAACCAAAGTTTATGTCCCCATTGACTTCTATGGCGTTCGGCTTCAGGTTCAAGTTCAGGTAGAGTTCTGGTACTCAAACCGAACTTTGGGCTAAAGTTCACTCGAACCCGAACATCCACGGGTCCTCTCAACCCTAGTCACAGGTCACTAGAATACCATATATCGTCTGTGAGTTTACACTTGCTCAAATCCTTCTGTCCCTTGATATAATCCCAGATAGACTTGATGATGTTGATATCAGAACTTTATGGGGGTTATATCATCACTTCCAGGACTATATGTTCTTCTTTCATGTCATTGGTCATATTCCATGGCTAGACAGAGCATTGCAACAGGACAAAAGGTAGATATACTGCATCAGATCTGACAAAAATGGTGTGTTTTTGAAATGCGCTGTTCAATGTTTTTAGAAGAAGCACCAAGAAATGAGCAATATTGAGGACCATAGGCACAGTGGGTAGCTAAGGAAACTTAGAGCAGCTTAAAAAAAGACATCATTCTTACTTCCCTTTAAAATTGGAAGATGTCCAACAGTGCTATCAGCTCAAAACTGGCAGCAACCAGTGGGATTCCGCTACATCCAACCAGAGGTGTACCTAGGTTTTCTGGCACCTGGGGCAAGAATTCAGTTTGGCACTCCCCCGCCCCCCAGCACATATCCACTTTTCCACACTTAGTCACATGCCGACGAGCTGCAAGCATGGCTGAATCCTGACAGTGAGTATATTACACTCTGTGATTTGTATACTTCTGGTCACATTCCGACTAGACATGTCCGCCTCACTCAATTAATTTTCATTGAGTGAGGCCACACATGTCGACTTGGCACGTGACCGCATTTATGCAAATCGCCAGCACGAGAGAATCCTGACAGCATGCAGTGTGCACTGTGAGAAGTCAGAAGCCTGCAGTCACATAGAATGACTGCTGACTCGTCACAGACTTGGACAACCCCTTTAATGCTCCTAACATAAGTAAAAATATGAGAATTAGTCAGTATCACAAATAACATTTACATCCAGGTACCTGATAGATGATGTTGTTCTCTTTCTTTTCTTCTTCATCTTGTCCAGACTCCATGATGACTTTTCACATCCAGCGCTCGTCTCTGCAGACTTCTATCTTCTCCGGTCTTGTGTAGCACATGCCCACACAATATCCTTAAATATAGCAGTGTAATTATAATGTTCCTGAATAAAAATATCTGCCTAAGCTGAGCTTCTGAATAAATAATTGCCCCTCACTATATTCTCTGCACAAAATATGCCGTCCACACTGCCCTCTCCTTTCCATACTGGGCTCCTCTTCACAATGTTCTCTTATACTGTGTCCCCCCTTTACTGCCCAGTCTCTATACTATGCCTCCTCACCACACTCTCCCTTCTTGGCTTACTATCCCTTCCTGGCTGTGACCTTAAACTGTTCCCCCACGCTCCCCCCCCCCCCACACACTACTCAGTCTTTATTCTGTGCCCACTGACACTTTTCTCCCCACCATACGGTCTCCTCGCACTATTCTCTCAAAATATCCTCACACATTTACCCTCTCACACTCCATACTGCCTCCTCACACATCCCTCAGATTCCCCATGTGTCCACACCCATCCCTTCACCCTCTCTCCCCATACTATGTCAATGTATATTTTCTCCTCGCTCCTCATACATGCCCCCCATCTGCCTCCTTGCTCCTCATATTGGGTCTTCAAATTTCTCCTGCTCCCCACATTGTGCCTGTCCCTCCCTTGCTCCCCAAACATGTGTCCTCAAATCACCCCCCATTATACTAAATCTCCCCACAAACACACAGTAATCTCCCCTACCACACAGAAAATCTACCTCAGCCCCGTTACTTTAAAGCTCCCACGCACAGTAAATACTCCCAAACACAATAACTACCCCACACACAGTAAATATCCCCCTACACAGTAAATACCCCACCACACAGTAAATACCCCCACACATAGTAAATCTGCCTCAACCTCGTTACACTAACACTTCCATATCAAAATACGAAAATGGTTGTACTGAATTGTGTTAAAGCATACCAATGTGAAATACATGACGTGTGAATAGCAAAATGGCTTTTGAAATTTGGGAAAAATACACATGAGATGTTTAGCACAAAATAGTGTGAGCCCATGAACTATCATCAAGGCAATCTCATGAATCCAATGGGTCCCTGACCTAACTGCCCAGTGTGAACACTTACCTATGGCTAATATCTGAATGTATGGGTGAATATAAACTTGGTAAAGCCACATTTATGGGTTGGTCGGAACCTGATGTGATTAGATGTAGTTAAAATCACCACATGGTGAAGGGTGGAGTGCTCAGTCAGAAAGCTTAGCATATAAATTATATTATATTATAAATGTATTTTGCATTGACATGCTTTAACACAATTGAGTGCAACCATTTTCGTATTTTGATATATAAGTTGCTTTTTTTGGTATGCACCGGTTCAAACTAATTCTTTCTGACATTAAAACTTCCACATACAGTAAATCTCCCCCACACAGTAAATACACCCACACACAGTAAATCTCCCCACCACACAGTAAATACCCCTACACATGGTAAATCTCCCTCAGCCCCGTTACATGAAAACTTCCACACACAGTAAATCCCCCCCACACAGTAAATCCCCCTACACAGTAAATTTCCGCCAACACAGTAAGTACCCCCATAACCAGTAAATACTCCCACACAGTAAATTTCCCCCAGCCCCATTACCCTAAATCTCCCCCACACACTAAAAGACGCGTGTACAATTGATCACTGGGAGCCGACACGCTGCAGCCTGCTCAGAGAATTGATGACTCCCAGTCCGGGGGGCGGCACAATGCAGCCGCCAGGGAAAACACTTCAGACTGCCGCATTAGGTGGCCATCCTGCACCCCCCTGCCGGCTGCACCTGGAACATATGCCCTGGCTGTTGCTCCCTAGATACGCCTCTACACCCAACTCCAATAGTAGGTTATGAGTGTTCTTCCTGGAATAATTGCAGCAAAGCAATTTTAGATCAAAACAATGCCAAGTCACCCAACTATACACAGAAAAAATAGCATTGAGGGTGCATTAAAATAGGAAAAGGTGCTCTGATCTAATCAGTAAAAATGTGAAATATTTGGCTGTTTTAGAAGGCAGTTTGTTTGATCAAGGGTTGGGGAGTGATACAATAATGAGTATCTGTAGGCAACAGTGAGGCATGGCGGAGGTTCCTCTGCCAGTTTGGGTTTGCGTTTCAGCAAATGGAGTCAGGATAAATGCTTTCTTCAGTATTGCAAAATAATCCTGAGAATTACATGCTGAAACTTTTCCACATCCAGTACCATCAATAAGACGTCAGGTTGATTTCAAATTAATTCTGCAGCAAAACAATGACTCCAAACATACCACCTACAGTATATCATTAAGGATTATCTTTAGCGTAAAGAAGAACGAGGAGTTCTGGAAGTGATAATATGGTGACTACAGATCCCTGATCTTAATATCATTGTGTCTGTCTGGGATTATATGAAAAGACAGGATTTCCGCAAGCCTGCATTCACTAAAGATTTGTGGTTAGTGCTCCAGGGTGTTAAGAACAACCTCCTTGCTGAGTTTCCTTACAAATTGTGTACAAGTGTACATAGAAAATTGATACTATTTTGAAGTCAAAATTGATTTTAATTTGATTTTATAAATTGATAAAAATATACTATTATCACTTCTATTTTTAAAAGCATTCTGACTTTGCAGCATTTTTTCCACACATGCCTAATACTTTTGAGCAAACTTCAAGAACAGCAAACAAATCAGCACAAAATCACATAATCTAAAGAAACAGATTCAACAGTACAATATAAAAGACAACATAAAATACATGTAACACAGAAATAAACATGCATCTTCAGCATGTGTTTTCCCTGGCAATTACTAAGAACATACAGTAACTCCCATGTGTGAACTGAAGTTAGGAGTTTTTAGTTGTGAATTCTATATTATTTCCTGCTTTACCCTGGTTTTTAATGCGTTAATTATATATTTTCTTTGGTGTCAGTAATATAAAGGCATGTTCGCTGCTCTAAATTCATGAGCTCAAAGGGAACATCACAGCTATGTCCGTTTCCTCTGCTAATTGTGTGGCACGCTATTGCGAGCACACATACAGTTAATAATTGAAACTTTTTTAAATCAGGAAGGCTTCATGTTTGCGCACACAGCCTCAGTTTTTCTACATTCTGCTGGCATATTGTTTACGGTGGGCTCTGGCAAACCACATCTGCTTGTACCCGCTCTGAATCTCAATTACTCTATCACTAAGCACTGGGGCACGGCTTTAAGCAAGGCCTTTGTGGAGAGTCAATAATGACTGCCATCTGCCACCGAGCACAGAGCTACCTGCTAGCAGACAGGCTGCGGTGACCTCTGCTCCCCGATCACTGATTAGTATTCAAACTCTGCCGTTTTAGCTGTGACCTTGCTCAAACCCCTGTGCCTTGCTGCTTGTGTAGTGCTTCACCTGGCAGGCATTGCAGTAGAGAAAAAGGATGCCGTAATCCGGAGACAGAAGAATACTTTGCAAATCAGATGACAGTGTTATCTTTCTGCCTTGGGAGTTTCTTGCTAACGATGTAAAATATAAAGGTACTTTCCAGTTATATGTTGGAACCTATGTATTCTGGCCTTCATTTAAGTGGAATGAGGACGATTCGTCAAAATGCTTTCGGAAAAATTCTGGCAAAAAACTGTTTGAAATTTTGTAACTTTTTTTTACGAGTAGTAGTGGCGCGAAAAATGTTGCAACTTTTAGCACTTTTACATCAGTTCCAGCCAGCTCTGGCAATGTCTTCAAAAGTGGGAAGAGCAAACCCAATGGAGGATGTGGCTGAGAGCGGTCAACACATTCATCATAATTTACGCCACAAATGTGGTATCATTTACTACAGATATGTATGTACTCCAGACCCTAAGCGGCGTATATTTCTCGGAGTGGCGCATAGGATCTGAAAGATGTTCCAAATGAAATAAGAGGCATAAGAACCTCCTAATGAATTAAGGACATGATACTCCAGTGCCTTCTTCATGCCAAACCATGCCGAAGTACTTGGAACAAACGGCAATTACAGAAATGGAACTTTTCTGTGAGATTGTAACATGTATTGCATGCAATGTTTCACTGTGCAAATAAAACTGATGAGAGCAAATAAATGATTACTTGCATAGCATAGATTTTCAGTCTTCACCAACCCACCATGTAAGGGATGAGACCATGTAAGGGATGAGACCATGCAAGGGATGAGACTATGCATTCATGGTGATTTGGCATCAAGCAATATTTGGTAACTTTGGAGAGGGACATCTGGGAGATAGCACACTGCACACAGTTTGGCTTGTGCATTTCCAGTTTCTATACTGCCCACACTATAGGTCTTTTCACATGGAATGACCTGCGCTACGATACGACCGCCATGCCTGATTACACATGCAGACCAAAGTAAACGATGCCTACTTCGCGAGCAGTACTATGTCGCTGACATAGGCTGCCATGGTTTTCGGCAGGCAAGTCCTGTTTACAATGTTCATTTATGCTTCAAAAAACATAATTTCACCTGATGAACTAGTGCTTTTTTCAATCATTGGGTGATTAGTAGACTGTTTGCAAGACAAGATAATCTTATGAAGCAAGTGTTTTCAACAATGCTTGCTCACAATTATCCTGCAGTATTAATGCCCATTATGACATTCCAGTTGCAAATGGTGCATATGATCCCAGTCATCACCCCTCCCCCATCATTTTTTTTTTTATTTCACCTCTCCGTTGTGGAGATATTAGCAGTCAAATATTTGGCACCCAATGAGTTATGTTAAGATCACGTTCACACGTTCAGTATTTGACCTCAGTATCTGTAAGCCAAAACAGTGGGAGGAAAAGTATAATAGAAACACGACATCACTTCTGTATTTATCACCCACTCCTGGTTTTGGCTTACAAATACTGATGTAAAATACTGACCAAATACTGAACGTGAGAACGTGGCCTTAGTCCAAGTCTGTGTTATCAGTAGCAACTTATAGAGAGAAGTAGTACAGGGCCCCAGTGAAAACTATCTAATAACACCCACTTGGACTTAACTGAACTTAACTCATTAAGTGCCAATTAGTTTGATTGCTAATATTTTTGCAACGGAAAGGTGACATTAAAAAACAAAACTGTTATACTGCCCTCTGCAAATATTGGTGCATAAACATGGAAGTTTGGTCTTGCCAAAAATCAATTGTGGAATTGCACATTTTTCACTTTTTCATCCCATTTAGTTTTTTCCTCATTATTTAGTACATTGTATGGTAAAATGAATAGTGTAATTCAAAACTACAACCCATCCCGCAAAAAACAAACCTTCATACAGCTATGTCTTTGGAAAAATAAAAGTTAGGCCAGACTCACACGTCATTTTTTCACGTGTGTTTTTTGTGTTTTTCATGGATAGAACTCATACCTGTGATAGGCTACGGGGCTGTTCATGTCAATGATTTTTTTGTACACAGAGTGAGTGGTCCTTGTGAAATCGAGGCGAAATGTCCGATAATGATCCGAGTGTCGGATCAAACTAGCCAATTAAAGTTTATTAGACACTGAAAAAAAATCGGACGGCAAAATGTTTTTAAACTTATTTATTTTTGGCTCATCAGTTAAAAAACCTGAGGAAATGCTAATGAAAATCACTGATGAAACTCCTCGTACGAGTAAAACCTTGTCGTCTGAATGATGCCTCAGGCTTCTCGGAGAAGATGAAAAACAAAAGCTCCAATTAGCATCAAAATCCACAAGGAAATAATTGACATGCTGTTAATGTCTAAATGTTCGCAGCAGGTCAATTTACGTGTAGTAGAGATTTTAAAAATGTCATTTATTTATCTCGTGCTGCATTAATCTGTGGATTTTCTACATGGAAATCTGTTCAGTGTGCATTCACCTGAAAGGTGTATTTCTAGCTTTTAAAGTGAAGGCAATGCAGTGCTGGTATAACACGTCATCATCATTTTCTAATTTGTTTCCTGCACAGCAACACTCCAAGACAACCAAGTGCGCAGGGAACTACAGCTGGTAGCCAGGGCTGTGGAGTCGGTAAGCCAAACGACCGACTCTGACTTCTCAATTTCCCTGACCCCACAGCACTGGTCACTACTGAGCATCGACAAAGTGCAGCACAGATTCATCCCAACAGCACTGGTCACTACTGAGCGTGTACATAAAGTGCAGCACAGATTCATCTCCATAGCACTGGTCACTACTGAGCATGAACATAAAGTGCAGCACAGATTCATCTCCATAGCACTGGTCACTACTGAGCATGGACATAAAGTGCAGCACAGATTCATCTCCACAGCACTGGTCACTACTGAGCATGAACATAAAGTGCAGCACAGATTCATCTCCATAGCACTGGTCACTACTGAGCATGAACATAAAGTGCAGCACAGATTCATCTCCATAGCACTGGTCACTACTGAGCATGAACATAAAGTGCAGCAATGATTCATCCCAACAGCACTGGTCACTACTGAGCATGGACATAAAGTGCAGCACAGATTTATCTCCACAGCACTGGTCACTACTGAGCATGGACAAAGTGCAGCACAGATTCATCTCCACAGCACTGGTCACTACTGAGCATGGACATAAAGTGCAGCACAGATTCATCTTCATAGCACTGGTCACTACTGAGCATGGACAAAGTGCAGCACAGATTCATCTCCACAGCACTGGTCACTACTGACCATGGACATAAAGTGCAGCAATGATTCATCCCAACAGCACTGGCCACTACTGAGCGTGCACATGAAATGCAGCAGATTCATCTCCACAGCCCGGACTCACTACTGAGCATAAACAAAGTGCAGCACAGATTCATCTCCACAGCACTGGTCACTACTGAGTGTGTACATAAAGTGCAGCACAGATTCATCTCCACAGCACTGGTCACTACTGTGCATGGACAGAGTGCAGCACAGATTCATCTCACCTCTGACCCCACAGCACTGGTCACTACTGAGCATGGACAAAGTGCAGCACAGATTCATCTCCACAGCACTGGTCACTACTGAGCATGGACAAAGTGCAGCAGATTCATCTCCACAGCACTGGTCACTACTGAGCATGGACAAAGTGCAGCAGATTCATCTCCACAGCACTGGTCACTACTGAGCATGGACAAAGTGCAGCACAGATTCATCTCCACAGATCTGGTCACTACTGAGCATGGACAAAGTGCAGCAGATTCATCTCCACAGCACTGGTCACTACTGAGCATGGACAAAGTGCAGCACAGATTCATCTCCACAGCACTGGTCACTACTGACCATGGACATAAAGTGCAGCAATGATTCATCCCAACAGCACTGGCCACTACTGAGCATGGACATGAAATGCAGCAGATTCATCTCCACAGCCCGGACTCACTACTGAGCATAAACAAAGTGCAGCACAGATTCATCTCCACAGCACTGGTCACTACTGAGTGTGTACATAAAGTGCAGCACAGATTCATCTCCACAGCACTGGTCACTACTGAGCGTGTACATAAAGTGCAGCACAGATTCATCTCCACAGCACTGGTCACTACTGAGCGTGTACATAAAGTGCAGCACAGATTCATCTCACTTAAAAGCCAAGATCCTTAGACCAGGAACAGAACAGACATTTATAGGACATTTCATAACTTTCCAAAATTCTTCTGAAAATATCTGCAGCACATCCTACATTGTACTATTGTACCCAATTTACTACATATTTTAGGAGTCGGTCCATTTTACACTAACTCCAACTCCAGAGCCCTGCTGGTAACATTCACTTGAATGAGGTGTCCGGAGCTCACAATACAGCGAAAATAGTGAGGGGCTCAATAGTCACCATTAAATTTTCAGGATTGTTGGGGTCCCACTGGTCATAGAATACAATTGGTAAAGAAATGTCAGGGGTGAATATTGTCATTTATGTTCAATACAATTTCTGATGACAGGCAAAAGTATACAATATGTGCATGCAGCTCCATCGTGCTGAATTGTCTTTTGCTACAATTTTCCAAAATCATTTTTGAAAATTGCATAAAAAATGATGCACTTTTTCTGTGTTTCTCTGGCATTAAAAAACATGCAGCGTGATAGCATTGCAAGCACGTATTTTTGGCAAGTTTTTAGGAAATCTACTGGATGGAAAAGTTAAAGTAAAGGAATTGAGTAAATCTTCTTACTGTGAATATATCTGTAGCCGCTGCTGGATGCCAAAGCAATTGCTAATTTGTATTTTCCAGAATAAGTGGATTAGTCGCAGTCCGATGCTGCAGAGAAGAGTTTACCACGCCATGGCAGCCGTCCAGAGGAAGCTTTATGTCCTGGGTGGAAACGATTTAGATTACAACAATGATAGGATTTTGGTGCGACACATAGACTCTTACAACATTGATACGGATCAATGGACGCGCTGCAACTTTAATTTACTCACAGGTGGGTATTTGCCAATGATATTCTGATTTATATTTTGTTGTGATATATAGTTTGTTAATTGTCTACAGTCTTCTGCTATTCCAGTGCAGAACTGACTGCCATTTGTGGCCTTAGCTTCGTAGAATCAAGACATGATTTTTAACCAAAAAATAATAGATAAAGAGAGCGTTTAAATGGAATCTGTCACCTAATCTGAGAGCAGTTCAATGTACAGAGACCTTGATTCCAACGATATAACACTTACTGATCTGCGTTTTAATAAAAATCACTGTTTAATTAGCGGGAGATTATCACTAGAGGACTAGCAAATTTTCTACCTTGTAGTCTACTGATTGGCAGCTTTCTGCCTATGCACAGTGTACACAGAAAATGCCGGCATTCAGAAAACTAGTAGATTTGCATCACATAAAACAGTGATTTGATCAAAACTGCAGTAGGCAGCACAGTAATACATCACTGGAATCAAGGTCTCTGTCTCTGCATCCTTATTGCTTTCTGATGATGTAGCAAATCTTGTATACAGATTCCATTTAAACTTTTCCCAATATTTCTGTAGGCAATATGTGCTATGATCTAGTCCTCATTTTGAGAGACAAGGGGGCTGAACTACCTATGGGTAACCTGTTTTATAACAGAAAACCTTAAGAAGAGAAAGAAATTGACCACTGCAATGCAGGTACAGTGGGGCAAAAAAGTATTTAGTCAGTCAGCAATAGTGCAAGTTCCACCACTTAAAAAGATGAGAGGCGTCTGTAATTTACATCATAGGTAGACCTCAACTATGGGAGACAAACTGAGAAAAAAAAAAATCCAGAAAATCACATTGTCTGTTTTTTTTAACATTTTATTTGCATATTATGGTGGAAAATAAGTATTTGATCAGAAACAAACAATCAAGATTTCTGGCTCTCACAGACGTGTAACTTCTTCTTTAATAGTCTCCTCTTTCCTCCACTCATTACCTGTAGTAATGGCACCTGTTTAAACTTGTTATCAGTATAAAAAGACACCTGTGCACACCCTCAAACAGTCTGACTCCAAACTCCACTATGATGAAAACCAAAGAGCTGTCAAAGGACACCAGAAACAAAATTGTAGCCCTGCACCAGGCTGGGAAGACTGAATCTGCAATAGCCAAACAGCTTGGAGTGAAGAAATCAACAGTCGGAGCAATAATTAGAAAATGGAAGACATACAAGACCACTGATAATCTCCCTCGATCTGGGGCTCCACGTAAAATCCCACCCCGTGGGGTCAGAATGATCACAAGAACGGTGAGCAAAAATCCCAGAACCACGCGGGGGGCCTAGTGAATGAACTGCAGAGAGCTGGGACCAAAGTAACAAGGCCTACCATAAGTAACACACTACGCCACCATGGACTCAGATCCTGCAGTGCCAGACGTGTCCCACTGCTTAAGCCAGTACATCTCCGGGCCCGTCTGAAGTTTGCTAGAGAGCATTTGGATGATCCAGAGGAGTTTTGGGAGAATGTCCTATGGTCTGATGAAACCAAACTGGAACTGTTTGGTAGAAACACAACTTGTCGTGTTTGGAGGAAAAAGAATACTGAGTTGCATCCATCAAACACCATACCTACTGTAAAGCATGGTGGTGGAAACATCATGCTTTGGGGCTGTTTCTCTGCAAAGGGGCCAGGACGACTGATCCGGGTACATGAAAGAATGAATGGGGCCATGTATCGTGAGATTTTGAGTGCAAACCTCCTTCCATCAGCAAGGGCATTGAAGATGAAACGTGGCTGGGTCTTTCAACATGACAATGATCCAAAGCACACCGCCAGGGCAACGAAGGAGTGGCTTCGTAAGAAGCATTTCAAGGTCCTGGAGTGGCCTAGCCAGTCTCCAGATCTCAACCCTATAGAAAACCTTTGGAGGGAGTTGAAAGTCCGTGTTGCCAAGCGAAAAGCCAAAAACATCACTGCTCTAGAGGAGATCTGCATGGAGGAATGGGCCAACATACCAACAACAGTGTGTGGCAACCTTGTGAAGACTTACAGAAAACGTTTGACCTGTCATTGCCAACAAAGGATATATTACAAAGTATTGAGATGAAATTTTGTTTCTGACCAAATACTTATTTTCCACCATAATATGCAAATAAAATGTTAAAAAAAACAGACAATGTGATTTTCTGGATTTTTTTTTCTCAGTTTGTCTCCCATAGTTGAGGTCTACCTATGATGTAAATTACAGACGCCACTCATCTTTTTAAGTGGTGGAACTTGCAGTATTGCTGACTGACTAAATACTTTTTTGCCCCACTGTAGGTGCAAGCTCCACTAGATGGCTATAGAGTGGAAGGAGGGCTGCACCTAGACAAAGCAGACCTGTGTTGCAGCAGCGAGGCTACCACTAGGTGGCAGCAGGAAATTCAAACAAGCCAGGTAGATATAGTCAGTAGCGCAGTACCAAAGGAATAGACAAAACAGAGTCAGAGACAAGCCAAAAGGTCAGGAACAGTCAGGAGCAGATAAGCCAAAGACAGAAGGCAGAAGCAGGTCAGGATACAAGCCAAGTCAAAACTTGGGAGTAAACACGTAAAAGGGGAACACTGAGGCAAGACAAGAAATGGGGAAAACATAGACATGAGTTCAGGCAGATAACGCAGCAGGACAAGTCATAATACACCAGAGTCAGCTACATGTTGTGAATTCCGCTCTTGGGCTCCCTCCGGTGGTTGTAAGTGGCACTTTTGTGAGTTCTGCTCTTGGGCTCCCTCCGGTGGTTTTGAGTGGAATGGCTGCTCCTTGGATTTAGCAGTCTGCAGCTGCTTCCACTAATTGTCTCTCTGCTCGGCTATTTATGCCTGGCTCTTTCTTAAGCCAGTGCCACTTGTCAATAGTTCCTGGTTGGATTCACATCTCTCTTGGATTTCCCTGATATCCTGGCCGGTTCAGCAAGGATAGGTCCTTTCTTTGCTCTTTTCTGTCCACATGTTGTGGACTTATTTGTTCTGTGCTTTGTCCAGCTTGTCAGTATGGATTAATTCAGTTAAGCTGGAAGCTCTGGGAAGCAGATTTACCCTCCACACCTTTAGTCAGGTGTGGAGATTTTTGTAAACTCTGTGTGGATTTTTGTAGTTTTTAATACTGACCGCACAGTATTCCGTCCTGTCCTATCTATCTAGCTAGACTGGCCTCCTGTGCTACATCCTCTTTTCATTCTACGTTTGTCTTTTCCCTCTCCACTCAGTCATTACTTGTGGGGGGCTATCCTTTGGGGATTTTCTGAGGCAAGATAGTTTTCCTGTTTCTATCTTTAGGGGTAGTTAGTTCTCAGGCTGTGACGAGGTGCCTAGGGAGTGACAGGAGCATCCCACGGCTACTTCTAGTGTTGTGTCGATCTTAGGGACTGCGGTCAGTATAGGTACCACCTCCTTCAGAGCTCGTCCCATGTTGCTCCTAAACCACCAGATCATAACAGTACAAGTGGCCAAAAATGAATTAAATGCATCTCAAAAGAAGGAAAAAAAAAATTCTGAGCCATTTTTTTTTCTGTGCTCTGTTTTGTCTTTTTTTTCCTCTTGATCTCTGGGTGGTTTAGGATTTATGCTCTGGCATGGATGTTCAGGGTTTGTTTTCTCATGTGGATCAACTTGCTGCAAGAGTACAGAGTATCCAAGATTATGTTGTCCAGACTCCGGCTTTGGAGCCTAAAATTCCTACTCCTGATTTGTTTTTTGGGGACAGATCCAAGTTTTTGAACTTTAAAAATAACTGCAAATTGTTTTTTGCTTTGAAACCCCGTTCTTCTAGTGATCCCATTCAGCAAGTTAAAATCATCATATCCTTGCTGCGTGGTGACCCTCAGGACTGGGCATTCTCCCTTGAATCGGGATCCGGCATTGCTGAATGTAGACGCATTTTTTCAAGCACTCGGATTATTGTATGACGAACCTAATTCTGTGGATCATGCAGAAAAAACCCTGTTGGCCCTGTGTCAAGGTCAGGAAGCGGCAGAATTATACTGCCAGAAATTTAGGAAATGGTCTGTGCTCACTAAATGGAATGAGGATGCTCTGGCTGCTATTTTCAGAAAAGGACTTTCTGAAGCCCTTAAAGATGTTATGGTGGGCTTCCCTACGCCTGCTGGTTTGAGCGAATCTATGTCTCTAGCCATTCAGATTGATCGGCGTCTGCGCGAGCGCAAAGCTGTGCACCATATGGCAGTGTCCTCAGAGCAGAGTCCTGAGCCTATGCAATGTGATAGGATTTTGACTAGAACAGAACGGCAGGAATTCAGACGTCAGAATAGGCTGTGTTTTTACTGTGGTGATTCTGCTCATGTTATTTCTGATTGCCCTAAGCGTACTAAGAGGGTCGCTAGGTCTGTTACCATCAGTACTGTACAGCCTAAATTTCTTTTATCTGTGACCCTGATTTGCTCATTGTTGTCCTTTTCTGTCATGGCATTTGTGGATTCAGGCGCTGCCCTGAACTTAATGGACTAAGAATTCGCCAGGCGCTGTGGTTTTTCCTTGCAGCCTTTGCAGAGCCCTATTCCTTTGAGGGGCATTGATGCTACACCATTGGCCAAGGATAAACCTCAGTACTGGACACAGATGACCATGTACATGGCTCTAGCACATCAGGAAGATTGCCGTTTTCTGGTGTTGCATAACCTGCATGATGTTGTTGTACTGGGTTTTCCATGGTTACAGGAACATAATCCGGTGCTGGACTGGAAAACTATGTCTGTGACTAGTTGGGGTTGTCAAGGGGTACATAGTGACATTCCTTTGATGTCAATTTCCTCTTCCCCCCTCTTCTGAGGTCCCTGAGTTTTTGTCGGATTTCCAGGATGTATTTGATGAGCCCAAGTCCAGTTCCCTTCCTCCACATAGGGACTGTGATTGTGCTATTAACTTGATTCCAGGTTGTAAGTTCCCTAAGGGCCGACTTTTCAATCTGTCTGTGCCAGAGCATGCCGCCATGCGGAGTTATGTTAAGGAATCTTTGGAGAAGGGGCATATTCGGCCGTCTTCGTCACCATTGGGAGCGGGTTTCTTTTTGTTGCTAAGAAGGATGGCTCCTTGAGACCCTGTATTGATTATCGTCTTCTTAATAAGATCACGGTCAAATTCCAATACCCCTTGCCTTTGCTTTCTGATTTGTTTGCTCAGATTAAGGGGGCTAGTTGGTTTACTAAGATTGACCTTCGAGGGGCATATAATCTTATTCATATTAAACAGGGTGACGAATGGAAAACTGCATTTAATACGCCCGAAGGCCATTTTGAATACCTCGTGATGCCATTCGGGCTCTCTAATGCTCCATCTGTGTTCCAATCTTTCATGCATGATATTTTCCGCAATTATCTTGATAAATTCATGGTTGTATATTTGGATGATATTTTGATTTTTTCCGATGATTGGGAGTCTCATGTGAAGCAGGTCAGGATGGTATTCCAGATCCTTCGTGATAATGCTTTATTTGTGAAGGGGTCTAAGTGCCTATTCGGAGTTCAGAAGGTCTCTTTTTTGGGTTTTATTTTTTCTCCCTCGTCTATGGAAATGGATCCTGTTAAGGTCCAAGCTATTCATGACTGGATTCAACCCACATCTGTGAAGAGCCTTCAAAATTTTTTGGGCTTTGCTAATTTCTATCGCTGTTTCATTGCCAACTTTTCCAGTGTGGTTAAGCCCCTTACTGATTTGACGAAGAAAGGCGCTGATGTGACGAATTGGTCCTCTGCGGCTGTTGAGGCCTTTCGGGAGCTTAAACGCCGATTTACTTCTGCCCCTGTGTTGCGTCAGCCGGATGTTTCTCTTCCTTTTCAGGTTGAGGTTGACGCTTCTGAGATTGGGGCAGGGGCCGTTTTGTCTCAGAGGGATTCTGATGGTTCTTTGATAAAACCGTGTGCTTTTTTTTCCAGAAAGTTCGCCTGCGGAACGCAATTATGATGTCGGCAATCGGGAGTTGTTGGCTATGAAGTGGGCGTTTGAGGAGTGGCGACATTGGCTTGAGGGAGCTAAGCACCGTGTTGTGGTCTTGACTGATCATAAGAATCTGATTTACCTCAAGTCGGCCAAACGGCTGAATCCTAGACAGGCTCGATGGTCCCTGTTTTTCTCCCATTTTGATTTTGTGGTCTCGTATCTTCCGGGATCTAAGAATGTTAAGGCTGATGCCCTCTCTAGGAGTTTTTTGCCTGATTCTCCTGGAGTCCTTGAGCCGGTTGGCATTCTTAAGGAAGGGGTAATTCTTTCTGCCATCTCCCCTGATTTGCGGCGGGTGCTTCAGGAATTTCAGGCTGATAAGCCTGACCGCTGTCCAGTGGGGAAGCTGTTTGTTCCTGATAGATGGACAAGTAAGGTAATTTCTGAGGTTCATTGTTCAGTGTTGGCTGGTCATCCTGGGATTTTTGGTACCAGAGATTTGGTTGCTAGGTCCTTTTGGTGGCCTTCCTTGTCGCACGATGTGCGTGCGTTTGTGCAGTCCTGTGGGACTTGCGCCCGGGCCAAGCCTTGCTGTTCCCACGCTAGTGGGTTGCTTTTGCCTTTGCCGCTCCCTGAGAGGCCCTGGACGCATATTTCCATGGATTTTATTTCGGATCTTCCTGTTTCTCAGAAGATGTCTGTTATCTGGGTTGTTTGTGACCGGTTCTCTAAAATGGTCCATCTGGTACCTTTGCCTAAGTTGCCTTCCTCCTCAGATTTGGTTCCATTGTTTTTTCAGCATGTGGTTCGTTTGCATGGCATTCCAGAGAATATTGTGTCTGACAGAGGTTCTCAGTTTGTCTCTAGGTTTTGGCGGGCCTTTTGTGCTAGGATGGGCTTTGATTTGTCTTTTTCTTCGGCATTTAATCCTCAGACTAATGGCCAAACTGAGCGAACTAATCAGACCTTGGAAACCTATTTGAGATGCTTTGTGTCTGCTGATCAGGATGATTGGGTGGCTTTCTTGCCGTTGGCCGAGTTTGCCCTTAATGATAGAAGTCTCCCTAAGCGAAGTCTCCCTAAGCTAGAAGATCGTTGGGTGCAGCCGGGACCAGCTGCTTCGAAAGCATCACCAAACCAGGGATTCAAGCTTCAGGAGGCTAATTTGCATATTCCAGGTGCCTTCTGGGAGAAGCGAAGTCTCCCTAAGCTAGAAGATCGTTGGGTACAGCCGGGACCAGCTGCTTCGAAAGCATCACCAAACCAGGGATTCAAGCTTCAGGAGGCTAATTTGCATATTCCAGGTGCCTTCTGGGAGAAGCGAAGTCTCCCTAAGCTAGAAGATCGTTGGGTACAGCCGGGACCAGCTGCTTCGAAAGCATCACCAAACCAGGGATTCAAGCTTCAGGAGGCTAATTTGCATATTCCAGGTGCCTTCTGGGAGAAGCGAAGTCTCCCTAAGCTAGAAGATCGTTGGGTACAGCCGGGACCAGCTGCTTCGAAAGCATCACCAAACCAGGGATTCAAGCTTCAGGAGGCTAATTTGCATATTCCAGGTGCCTTCTGGGAGAAGCGACGTCTCCCTAAGCTAGAAGATCGTTGGGTGGGGTTGGGTTGGGAATTTTTGCCTGTAGGACATTATTGCAAGAGAGCTTGGCTGAGTAGATTACACAAGAAGGAAAACACACAGCAAGTCAGCAGGATCTAGGAGCAACATGGCAGATGTGACAACCTACATGGTGAGCTGCAGCATGTGCTACATGTTCACAGATCGACCAGAAGAAGAATCCAATTTCACCTGTCAGAAGTGTAGACTAGTGGCCCTTTTAGAAGAAAAGGTGCGGGGTCTGGAAGAAAGAATAGCAACTTTGAAACTCATCAAAGAGAATGAAGACTTTCTAGACAGAACAGAAGCATCTCTACTGGTCACAGAAGGTGCAAAAAGTGTCAGAGAACCTCCAAAAGCAGATGAGTGGAAGCATGTGACCAAAAGAAGCAAGAAGACCATGGAGAAATCACCAACCACACAACTGAAGAACCGATATCAAATCTTTGTAGAGGATGAAGATGGCACACCTAAGAATGAAGCAATACCAGCAAGCAAAAAAGAAAAGGGCACACAGCAACAAGTGACAGCAAAAAGTACAGCCAAGAAGCAACGAAGAGTGGTGGTGGTGGGAGACTCACTACTGAAAGGCACCGAAGCAGCCATCTGCAGACCGGACATAACTGCAAGAGAAGTATGCTGCCTTCCAGGTGCGATGATCAAGGATGTGACCGATAGGATACCAAAGCTCTTCAGCTCCAAGGACGTCCACCCATTTCTTCTGATACATGTTGGCACCAATGACACGGCAAGGAAGGACCTACCGACAATCTGCAAGGACTTTGAAGAGTTGGGGAAGAAAGTAAAGGAACTGGATGCACAGGTAGTTTTTTCTTCTATCCTTCCAGTAGACGGGCATGGCACCAGGAGATGGAACAGGATCCTTGATGCAAACAACTGGCTAAGACGATGGTACAGACAACAAGGATTTGGATTCCTGGACCACGGTGTGAATTACTGGTATGATGGACTCTTCGCCAGAGACGGACTACACCTCAACAAACCTGGGAAACACACATTCGCCAGAAGACTCGCTACACTCATCAGGAGGGCGTTAAACTAGAAGAAGAGGGGACGGGAAGAAAAACATTAGACTCGAACAAAGACGACCCAGGAAAACATACTCAGAAGGGAGGTAAGAACATTTCTAAAACAATCCACAGTGAGGAGATTGGAACAAAACAAAATCCTCTAAACTGCATGCTCGCAATCGTCAGAAGCCTGACAAACAAGATGGAAGAACTAGAAGCAGAAATATCTACAGGTAACTTTGACATAGTGGGAATAACCGAGACATGGTTAGATGAAAGCTATGACTGGGCAGTTAACTTACAGGGTTACAGTCTGTTTAGAAAGGATCGTAAAAATCGGAGAGGAGGAGGGGTTTGTCTCTATGTAAAGTCTTGTCTAAAGTCCACTTTAAGGGAGGATATTAGCGAAGGGAATGAGGATGTCGAGTCCATATGGGTTGAAATTCATGGAAGGAAAAATGGTAACAAAATTCTCATTGGGGTCTGTTACAAACCCCCAAATATAACAGAAAGCATGGAAAGTCTACTTCTAAAGCAGATAGATGAAGCTGCAACCCATAATGAGGTCCTGGTTATGGGGGACTTTAACTACCCGGATATTAACTGGGAAACAGAAACCTGTGAAACCCATAAAGGCAACAGGTTTCTACTAATAACCAAGAAAAATTATCTTTCACAATTGGTGCAGAATCCAACCAGAGGAGCAGCACTTTTAGACCTAATACTATCTAATAGACCTGACAGAATAACAAATCTGCAGGTGGTTGGGCATTTAGGAAATAGCGACCACAATATTGTGCAGTTTCACCTGTCTTTCACTAGGGGGACTTGTCAGGGAGTCACAAAAACATTGAACTTTAGGAAGGCAAAGTTTGAACAGCCTAGAGATGCCCTTAATCTGGTAGACTGGGACAATATCCTCAGAAATGAGAATACAGATAATAAATGGGAAATGTTTAAGAACATCCTAAATAGGCAGTGTAAGCGGTTTATACCTTGTGGGAATAAAAGGACTAGAAATAGGAAAAACCCAATGTGGCTAAACAAAGAAGTAAGACAGGCAATTAACAGTAAAAATAAAGCATTTGCACTACTAAAGCAGGATGGCACCATTGAAGCTCTAAAAAACTATAGGGAGAAAAATACTTTATCTAAAAAACTAATTAAAGCGGCCAAAAAGGAAACAGAGAAGCACATTGCTAAGGAGAGTAAAACTAATCCCAAACTGTTCTTCAACTATATCAATAGTAAAAGAATAAAAACTGAAAATGTAGGCCCCTTAAAAAATAGTGAGGAAAGAATGGTTGTAGATGACGAGGAAAAAGCTAACATATTAAACACCTTCTTCTCCACGGTATTCACGGTGGAAAATGAAATGCTAGGTGAAATCCCAAGAAACAATGAAAACCCTATATTAAGGGTCACCAATCTAACCCAAGAAGAGGTGCGAAACCGGCTAAATAAGATTAAAATAGATAAATCTCCGGGTCCGGATGGCATACACCCACGAGTACTAAGAGAACTAAGTAATGTAATAGATAAACCATTATTTCTTATTTTTAGTGACTCTATAGCGACAGGGTCTGTTCCGCAGGACTGGCGCATAGCAAATGTGGTGCCAATATTCAAAAAGGGCTCTAAAAGTGAACCTGGAAATTATAGGCCAGTAAGTCTAACCTCTATTGTTGGTAAAATATTTGAAGGGTTTCTGAGGGATGTTATTCTGGATTATCTCAATGAGAATAACTGTTTAACTCCATATCAGCATGGGTTTATGAGAAATCGCTCCTGTCAAACCAATCTAATCAGTTTTTATGAAGAGGTAAGCTATAGACTGGACCACGGTGAGTCATTGGACGTGGTATATCTCGATTTTTCCAAAGCGTTTGATACCGTGCCGCACAAGAGGTTGGTACACAAAATGAGAATGCTTGGTCTGGGGGAAAATGTGTGTAAATGGGTTAGTAACTGGCTTAGTGATAGAAAGCAGAGGGTGGTTATAAATGGTATAGTCTCTAACTGGGTCGCTGTGACCAGTGGGGTACCGCAGGGGTCAGTATTGGGACCTGTTCTCTTCAACATATTCATTAATGATCTGGTAGAAGGTTTACACAGTAAAATATCGATATTTGCAGATGATACAAAACTATGTAAAGCAGTTAATACAAGAGAAGATAGTATTCTGCTACAGATGGATCTGGATAAGTTGGAAACTTGGGCTGAAAGGTGGCAGATGAGGTTTAACAATGATAAATGTAAGGTTATACACATGGGAAGAGGGAATCAATATCACCATTACACACTGAACGGGAAACCACTGGGTAAATCTGACAGGGAGAAGGACTTGGGGATCCTAGTTAATGATAAACTTACCTGGAGCAGCCAGTGCCAGGCAGCAGCTGCCAAGGCAAACAGGATCATGGGGTGCATTAAAAGAGGTCTGGATACACATGATGAGAGCATTATACTGCCTCTGTACAAATCCCTAGTTAGACCGCACATGGAGTACTGTGTCCAGTTTTGGGCACCGGTGCTCAGGAAGGATATAATGGAACTAGAGAGAGTACAAAGGAGGGCAACAAAATAAATAAAGGGGATGGGAGAACTACAATACCCAGATAGATTAGCGAAATTAGGATTATTTAGTCTAGAAAAAAGACGACTGAGGGGCGATCTAATAACCATGTATAAGTATATAAGGGGACAATACAAATATCTCGCTGAGGATCTGTTTATACCAAGGAAGGTGACGGGCACAAGGGGGCATTCTTTGCGTCTGGAGGAGAGAAGGTTTTTCCACCAACATAGAAGAGGATTCTTTACTGTTAGGGCAGTGAGAATCTGGAATTGCTTGCCTGAGGAGGTGGTGATGGCGAACTCAGTCGAGGGGTTCAAGAGAGGCCTGGATGTCTTCCTGGAGCAGAACAATATTGTATCATACAATTATTAGGTTCTGTAGAAGGACGTAGATCTGGGTATTTATTATGATGGAATATAGGCTGAACTGGATGGACAAATGTCTTTTTTCGGCCTTACTAACTATGTTACTATGTTACTATGTTACTATGATAGGGCTAGTTCGGCTACTTTGGTTTCGCCTTTCTTTTGTAATTTTGGTTTTCATCCTCGTTTTTCTTCGGGGCAGGTTGAGCCTTCTGATTGTCCTGGTGTGGATTCTGTGGTGGACAGGCTGCAGCAGATTTGGACTCACATGGTGGACAATTTGACATTGTCTCAGGAAAAGGCTCAACGTTTTGCTAACCGCCGTCGGTGTGTTGGTCCCCGGCTTTGTGTGGGGGATTTGGTTTGGTTGTCTTCTCGTCATGTTCCTATCAAGGTTTCTTCCCCTAAGTTTAAGCCTCGGTTTATTGGTCCTTATAAGATTTCTGAAATTATCAATCCGGTGTCTTTTCGTTTGGCCCTTCCAGCCTCTTTTGCCATTCATAATGTTTTCCATAGATCTTTGTTGCGGAGATATGTGGTGCCCGTTGTTCCCTCGGTTGATCCTCCTGCCCCGATGTTGGTTGAGGGAGAGTTGGAATATGAGGTTGAGAAAATTTTGGATTCTCGTTTTTCGAGGCGGAGGCTTCAGTATCTTGTCAAGTGGAAGGGTTATGGCCAGGAGGATAATTCTTGGGTTGTTGCCTCCGATGTCCATGCCGCCGATTTGGTTCGTGCTTTTCACTTGGCTCGTCCTGATCGGCCTGGGGGCTCTGGTGAGGGTTCGGTGACCCCTCCTCAAGGGGGGAGTACTGTTGTGAATTCCGCTCTTGGGCTTCCTCCGGTGGTTGTAAGTGGCACTTTTGTGAGTTCTGCTCTTGGGCTCCCACCGGTGGTTTTGAGTGGAATGGCTGCTCCTTGGATTTAGCAGTCTGCAGCTGCTTCCACTAATTGTCTCTCTGCTTGGCTATTTATGCCTGGCTCTTTCTTCAGCCAGTGCCACTTGTCAATGGTTCCTGGTTAGAGTCACATCTCTCTTGGATTTCCCTGATATCCTGGCCGGTTCAGCAAGGATAGGTCCTTTCTTTGCTCTTTTCTGTCCACATGTTGTGGACTTATTCGTTCTGTGCATTCTGTGTTTTGTCCAGCTTGTCAGTATGGATTAATTCAGTTAAGCTGGAAGCTCTGGAAAGCAGATTTACCCTCCACACCTTTAGTCAGGTGTGGAGATTTTTGTAAACTCTGTGTGGATTTTTGTAGTTTTTAATACTGACCGCACAGTATAGTATTCCTATCTATCCTTTGGGGATTTTCTCTGAGGCAAGATAGTTTTCCTGTTTCTATCTTTAGGGGTAGTTCTCAGGCTGTGACGAGGTGCCTAGGGAGTGACAGGAGCATCCCACGGCTACTTCTAGTGTTGTGTCGAGCTTAGGGACTGCGGTCAGTACAGGTACCACCTCCTTCAGAGCTCGTCCCATGTTGCTCCTAAACCACCAGATCATAACAGCTACACACGCCATAGGCAGGACTATAACTGACACCGCCTGCAGAATGCAACAGAGATAAATAGCAAAACCTGAAAACAGACTGAGGCTGAGAAAAGTTAACCCCTGACATGATCAGACCGAAAAAAGGGAAGACAGGACCCAAAATCCGGTCTGGATCATGAGAACCACAGGGTATTTGTAAACAATCCAAATCTTCATGTATCTGGACATTATTCTTCCATGTGCCCGCCTGAAATTAGTTTGCACACCACCACATCAAACAAATGTAAGAATTTCACAAAGTCAAGGACTGCTCAATTTAGAAACAGAGGAGGGAGACCTGCAAGCTTGCCCCCCAAATAAAACAGCACTTGTAGACCAATCTCACAGATAACACAAATGTAATGCTGGATATAGATGAGTTATAGCAGAGGCTGGATAAACTACATGAACAATCCACATTTTTCAAATTATTCAGTATCCTATATAAATGAAATAAGTGAATGTAATGTTGTACATGTGCGTCATTGCCAATAGTTTTTTTTATTTTTTTATTAATATTAAGGGCAAAATGAGTCTGGAGTTGCTGTTCATAATGGAAGAATCTACTTGGTTGGTGGTTACTCAATTTGGACAAATGAACCTTTAGCATGTATACAGGTAAGATGTCTATACTACGTATTCTGTAGCTTTATTCAGAGGATGTCATCACTCACATCAGTCCCAATAATGAATGATTAATTCCATATGGTACTAATTTCCATATCTCAAATAAACAATTAGACCAGTTTCATACATCTGACCTTCACAGTGCGTATGGGCTAGCTGAGGGTCTCCAGACTCGAATAGGGCACACATATGCTACTCGGGCTGTTAAGTTAAAGTTGGAAGACCAGAGTCCAGTCCAGACATTGCAGCCTGTACATGGACCATGAACGTTAGATGTGTGAAAACTTCTTCAGAGCAAATTGATGCGTGCCAAATGCAGTGTGGCCCCCAAAAATACATCCTCTAGCCATATATGTTCTACAACAAATGTCACAGTTTTTGGTTGCAAGGCTTCATCAGTAATTTTTTTGGGAAGCCAACTAACCAATCACCATGTTTTTGGTATTTGGAGAAAGCACTGACAAAAACAATCACTAGGAAAATACAGGCCACAGTGCTGTCAAGCTCTATATATGGAACATGCATTAGATATAAATATTAGTGATGAGCCCAAGTGCTCGTTACTCATGTTTGCGTAGGGTGCTCAGGTATGCACCGAGTATCGCGGGTGCTCGAGTGACATGATCGAGTCCCTGTGGCTGCATGTTTTGCCACTGTTAGACAGGTCCAAAACGTGGGGAATGCCCGTGTATGTCAGGCAGTCCCTGTGGGGATTCAAACATGTCATTCGAGCACCCGCGATACTCTGTGCATTCCCGAGCACCGTAGGCAAACTCAAGTATCGAGCATTTGCGCATACATATTAATACATATTATTGTACGTAGTAACAGTAGTGAGCAATAGAAAACAACAACTGGCTTGAACAGTATAGCGATGGGCATTGGCCATTTTTAGAGAAATACATACAGTATGTGTGCAGTACATTTCAATCACCGAGGCCGAGTGGTAATCAGTAGGACAATCTCCTTATTGAAGCCCAGTGCTGTGACTCATCGGACAAGCTTAATTTCGAACACCAGTCCTGTTCTCTTCTTTCCAAGTTCATTCCTGCATTTTTGAGTGATTGAACATCAACACTTTTGCAGAACTGCAATGATCAGAGCTAATTATTTTTTTTCGCATATAACCTGTGTCAGCCGTCCTTGTTTTTAGCCAGCAACCTCATCTTCTCTAAGGGCTATCCAGTAGAGTGGGGCAGACTGCATTTTACAGTCAGGATGAACAAAATCTGAACTCGATGTAAATATACAAACCATACTGCCCAGTGAAGAAATGAAATGTGGATCTTTTATTTTTTTGCATTCTGTATATTTATTTTATGACCTGCAATATAAAGGGTTTTAATCTAAATGGGGACTGATTTTCTTTGTATATATCCAATGTAGGTAGGACAGTGCTAGTAATATTTACTAATCAACGACTTACAGAAATATAGTAGCACATTGCATAGACAGCCGTTTTCTAATACATGCTTCAGAATATCTTCCGCAGCCACAGTTTATTGAAATGCAGTGAGTGTACGCAGCCATTTGTACAGAATGAAACAGAACATGTATGACAGTGGTTTTAGATCCTTTGTCTTAAATAAAGGAAAATTGCTCCAAAACATTTACAAGTTGTCATTTTGTCAGCAAATAAAATGTTCATGCTTTTTATCTTGAGTTACGATTAAAAATGAGGTTAATATGAATGAAGGAAAGAAGAATATATCACAATTTAAATAGAACATAATCCAGAATGTAATTTCTACTATCATCCTTATTGTTTCGGCCCCAAATATTTTCTTAATGCCTATGGGTTTCTAAGTCTACTGTATTTTTATTAATGGTGTTTTCATAAGGTCAGAGTTGTGTAAACTTTGATATATTACACATTTTTTTTTATACAGCCTGATGAAGACCCATTTGAGGTTGAAACACGTTGCCCATTGCATGTGCTCAGAATAAAGTATCAGGCTATGTGCGTACATTGAGTATTTGCTTGCATAAATTTCTGCAAGGTTTCTGAATCTCTTGGCAGGAAAAACGCTATGGCAAAAACTCGCGTTTTTGCACGTGTTTTTGTACAGTAATAAATGCTTTTTTGAGCTAAATAAAGTGATTTAAAAAAAAAAAGTTTTGTGATGTAATTTCTTGGTTCAACATCACCTTTTTCATGATGATGCAGTGGCATCAGAATAATGGGATTAGGGCTTGGTGTCAGCAGCTGTTATTGACACCTTGCCCTAGGGTTAGTAATAAAAAGGTGTCAGTCCAACACCCTCATTACTAAGCAGATAAGTAAACACAAACCTACACACACATTGTCACCAGCCTATATAGGAGCATTAACAGAACGAAAGTACATAGCTGTAACCATCAGCAGATGACATGGCTCTCCAAACCATCACCAATTGTGGAAACTTCACACTGGACCTCAAGCAGCTTGGATTGTGGCCTCTCTACTTTTCCTCCAGACTGGGACTTTGATTTCGAAATGCAATGCAAAATTTACTTTCATCTGAAAACAACACCTTGGACCACTGAGCAACAGTCCAGTTCTTTTTCTCCTTGGCCCAGGTAAGACACTTCTGGCGTCTATTGGTCATAAGTGGCTTGAATCAAGGAATGCAATACTTGAAGCCCATGTCCTGAATACATTTGTGTATGGTGGCTCTTGAAGCAATGACTCCAGCAGCAAGTCCACTCCTTGTGAATCTCCCCCAAATTTTTGAATGGCCTTTTCTTAACAATCCTTTCAAGACTGTGGTTATCCCGGTTGCTTGTGCACATTTTTCTACCACACTTTTTCCTTCTACTCAACTTTCCATTAATATACTTGGACACAGCACTCTGTGAACAGCCAGCTTCTTTAGCAATGACCTTTTGTAGCTTACCCTCCTTGTAGAGTGTGTCAGTGACTGCCTTCTGGACATCTGTCAAGTCAGCAGTCTTCCCCATGATTGTGGAGCCTACTGAAACAGACTAAGGGACCTTTTTAAATGCTTAGGAAGCCTTTGCAGGTGTTTTTGTTAATTATTCTAATTTACTGAGATAATGACTTTTGGGTTTTCTTTGTCAACTTTAATTATCAACATTAACAGAAATAAACACTTGAAATAGATCACTGTTTGTAATAACTATATAATATATAAGTTTCACTTTTTGTATTGAAGAACTGAAATAAATTAACTTTTTGATATTCTAATTTAGCAGGAGGCACTTGTAAATCTGGTATCATTGTAATAGTACTGATCCAACAAACAAATCGATGTTATCGATTGAACGGTGCAAAAAATGAAATAAAATAAACAAAACTTAGCAATTCAGTTTTTGTTTCTGTGTCAACGATCAAAAATTTTTTATGTACTCCATGAATAAGGCTCCTTTAGCCAAAACACATTGGTGACTCCATCTTCGTTTTAAATTTTATTCATTTTTGATAAAGTTTTTTCTGAATTTTACTACATATGCCTCGCTGGATATCCAATCCCTTTCATATTGAATGTACAACAAAATGGTACCAAAAAAATCTGCAACTCGTCCAGCAAAAAATAAGCCCTCATACAGCTCTGCTCACCAAAAAATAAAAAAGTTAAAGCTCTCAAAATATGGCAACAAAAAAAACCTAAAAACTTTTTATACAAAACAGAAAAACAAAAAAAGCTATATAAATCTGGTATCTCTGTAATCGTACCGACCCAAATATTAAATCTGCCTTATCACTTATACTGCTTGGTGAGCCACGCAAAAATAAAAATAAGAACTACTCTTGTACTGCTATTTGTTCATGTTACCCCCAAAAAATCAGAATAAGGCCTGGCGCACATTTATCCTGCGCTGAGCACTTACATCGGGGTTTCCGTGTAAACCACTCGCTTATGAGGTAGATGGAGTCACTTTGGACTGGTCTGTGTTCCAGCGGTGTCCCATCATTACAAATCTGTGCACGCCTAAAAAGATAGATGCCACCAGAGCAGACGCAAAACTGAGTATGAAGGGTCTCCAACTGTCTCATGGTGGGTGGTTTTGTCTAAATCGCATTTTTGTGGGATTTACAAGGAAACGCAGACATAAGTGCTCAGTGTAGAACACAAGAAAGCAATTCCAGCCTTTTTCTGGAAGCGATCAAAAAATATTAGGTACTCCAAAATGTTACCAATAAAAACCCCAATTTATCCCGCACAAAACCAGTCCCCACTCAGGTCCATCATCTGTCACTAGAACTATAGGGGGGTCCCACGTTACTGGTAGAACAAAAACTTTGGAAAAGCATCATGGTTCCCGCCCCTAAAAATAAAATCCTATGAATTCTGCGCTTGCAAATCCAAGTGCTCAGATCCAAGTGTTTTTTTTTTACTTTCACAGATCTATTTAATAAACTTCTGTGAAGCACCTTGGGGTTCAAAGTGCTCACCACACATCTAGATAAGTTCCTTGAGGGGTCTAGTTTCCAAAATGGTGTCACTTGGGGGGGGAGGGGGTGGGGTTCGACTGTTTAGGCACATCAGGGGCTCTCCAAACGCTACATGGCGTTCGCTAATTATTCCAGCAAATTTTACATTCAAAACGTCAAATGTCGCTCCTTCCCTTCCGAGACCTGCTGTGCGCCCATACAGTGGATTTCCCCCACATATGGGGTATCAGCAAATTCAGGAGAATTTGCCCAAGAAATGTTGTGGTCCATTTTCTCCTGTTACCCTTGTGAAAATAACAAATTTGGAGCTAAAGTAACATTTTTGTGAAGAAAAGTTCAATGTTAATTTTTTCCTTCTGATTGCTTGAATGTGTTTTTGAGCACCTAGAGGGCTGCAGTTTTTAAATACTGTCACTTTTGGGTATTTTTTGTCGTATAAGCTCCCCAAAGTTACTTCAAATTTGATGTGGTCCCAAAATATAAAATGGTTTTGTAAATTTTGTTGGAAAAATGAAAATGTTTTAACCCTTCTAACTTCCTAACAAAAAAATTGATTCCAAAATTGTGCTGATACAAATCAGACATGTGGAAAATGTTAGTTATTTATTAAGGGCGCAAAAATTAAGTTTGAAAATTGCAAAATTAAATTTTTTTCATAAATGTAAGTCATATTAAATAAATGTTACCACTATCATGAAGTACAATATGTCACGAAAAAACAGTCTCAGAATCAGTGGGATATGTTGAAGTGTTCCAGAGTTATAACCTTATAAAGTGACAGTGGTCAGAATTGTATAATCTGGCTTGGTCATTAAGGTCAAAATTGGCTTGGTCACTAAGAGGTTAAATACTGATGAAACACTGAAGAGAAAAACTGGTGTCTGAATTAGGTCTAATGCTGAGCACTTATGTCGGGATATCCATCTAAATTTGCAAAAAAATATGATTCAGGCCAAACTCCTGATGGAACAATCAATCATGGGGTAGACTATGTCACTTGGAATCTGTATAGCCTTTTTACTGTCTATTGCTTTCTTTATAGGCATGATCAAAACTGGGGTCAACCACGGTTTTGCAAATGCCTAAACAAAAACCAGGACACATCCGGAACAGAGGCCAGAAGGAGTCCAAAGTGATTCCAACTGTCTCATTATACTGAATGGTTCCAGTGTACCCAGTTTTCTCGGGATTTAGAAGGATACACCAACATAAGTCCTAAGCGCTTATCTCAGAATGTGAACATTGTTTTAAAAATCAATTAAAACATTTTATGCAGCCCAAAATGGTATCAATAGAAATTAGTCATTTTGCAAAAAATGAACCCTCACTCAGGTCCATAATTTGTCAATGGAAATATAGTTTCCACATTACTGGTAGCTCAAAGGCTCTGGAAAAGCAGTATGGTAAAAAAAAAAAATTAGACCTACGGTAATTCTATTTCCAGGAGTCCATCATGACAGGAGGTAGTCCTATTTATCCTCTAGGGACAGAAACACACAAGAGGTTAAAAGCCCCCCTTTCGCCTCACCCCCAGTGTCTTTTACCAATCACTACACCAGGATGGATGCAACTCTATTTTATAGAATTTTTGCATACAAATGTTTTCTCACATCAGTTTCAGAATTCAGTGGAGAGAATGTAATGGTGCTGTCATGATGGACTCCTGGAAATACAATTACTGGTAGGTCTAATTTCTATTTTCCCCAGGATGTCCTTTATGACAGCACGACGGGAGAAATACCAAATAAATGGCTTTCTAGGGAGGGACATGTGCTTGTAGGACCTTTCGTCCGTAAGCCATTTGCTGACCTGACATAACATCTAACTTGTAGTGTTTACAAAAGGTCGTTATATTAGACCAAGTAGGCACTGCAAATCTGGTCTATGGATACAGAAATCGCCCTTGTGGAGTGAGTGGGCTTTAATTTTAAGTGGGGGGATCTTTTTTCTCCAACTCGTATGCTAGTGCTATGATTGACGTAATCAACATAAACAAAGTTAATTTTGAGGCTTTTTTACCCTTATTCTTTCCTGCATATTGTATGAATAGATTTGAGTCCTGCCTCCAAGTAGCTGTGACCTCTACATAGCGCATCACTGCCATTCTCACGTCTAGTTTCAATTTTTGGGAGATGACAAAAAGATGGAAGAACGAGCTCAAATTGGTCTCTGATAATATCACTGTTGCCTGTTCTTCTGATTTTCCTCAGGATGCTAGCTATGAGGGGAAAGGGGGGAAATGCATAAAGAAGACCTTCTTCCCAACTCTAAGATAGGGCATCTGTGCCTCCTGGGTTGTCCCCTGGATTCATGGAGAAGAATATTGCCATCTTCACATTCTTCCGTGTCGCAAACAGGTCTATACGTGGTGTTCTAAATCTCTGTGTCAACTGGTGGAATACTTCCGGGTAATTCCCACTTGGAGGACCATAGCTTTTCTCTGGTGGAGCCCTTCAAGTGCATGGCGGATATGGACCAAATGTTCCTTTTTGCCCATCGAAATATATTTTCTGCTAAGGTCTGTAGGAGCTGGCCCCCTGGACCTCCTTGGCGCTGCAGAAAGGAAACTGCTGTGATGTTGTCTGACAGCACTTTCACATGATGATCTCTGATTGTATCCCAATAATGTTGCAAAGTCTCCCATACTGCCTTTAGCTCTCTGTAATTCGAGGATCTTTTCTGGTCTTCCAGGGACCATGTACCCTGCAGGAAATGACCCTCCACCTCTGCACACCATCCTTTTAAACCTGTGTCGGTGGCAATATGGACGCAAAGAGAGAGGATCCATGGCACTCTTCTTCCGAGATGGTTTCTGGATGTCCACTATGACAGGGAATTCCTTAGACTGGCGGGGATTCTCATCTTTCTGTCCTGGCCAGAGTGATGCCTGTTCCAGGACGTAAGGACCGATCCCTGAAGCCGTCTTGAATGAGCCTGACTCCAACATACTCTTGGAATGCAGGATGTCATGAGGCCTAGGATCCTCATGACGTATCTGATGGAGATTGTCCTCTTCCTCTGCAATGCCCGGATCCTGCTTCTGATTTCTTCCTGTTTTACGTGGGTAAGGGAGGACATCCTGAGATGGGAATCGAGGAGAACTCCTAAAAACGCCTTCTGGGTCCCTGGACGTAGGTCGGATTTCTCCCAGTTCACTTGCCAACCCAGGGCCTCTATGTTGATAGTCTGGGCCAGTTGCTGATTGAGGAGGCTAGCAGAGTCTGCTACCAGCAGGATGTCAACCAGGTAGGGGACCATAATAATCCCTTGCCTCCTCAGAAAAGCTGCCACCTCCGTCATTATCTTGGTAAAGATGCAAGGGGCTGAGGAAAGGCCAAATGGAAGGCGCATAAACTTGAAATGGTGTCCCAATCCCTGATGGTCTCAAGCAAACCTCAGATATTGGCGGTGGTCTGGGTGAATTGACATGTGATAGTATGCATCTCTCAAGTGCACATGGCGCTGTCTCTCCCTATTAGCTGGATGCTTGATTTTATCATCTCCTTTGTAAATCTCGTGTACCTGACCAACTGATTCAGGGGCTTTAGATTTATGATGGTCCAATATTTGCCCAAAGGCTTTTTTTATGGAGAACAGGGAGTAGTGACCTTGACCTCTCTCTAAACCACGTACCGGCTTGACTGCCCCCAACTCTAAGGGGTTCCTGACATCTGTCCAAAGCCTGTTTTGTGCGGAGAGGGACTGGGGGTTTGGTAATGCAAAATAGTTGGGGTGGGAGAAGTCTATCCTGTAACCTTCCCCGATGGTCTGCAGGATTGACTGGTTGTCCGTTATGGTTCCCCATTCTCCCAGGAAATACTGCAGTCTCCCCCCTACCTTCCTGGTGTCAAGACCTTCTATGTGAGCTGGAGAACTCAGTGGACCTACCCTTACCTCCCTTGGGGTAACTCCACCTGCCTGTTTTTTCCTTCCCCTTATAGTCCTGCCTAGGGGACTGATGGGGCCTACGAAAGAAACGGAATCTCCTGGCTTTTTCCTCCAGGAACCCATTCTTGTCATCAGAGGCCCTCTCTAAAATGTCATCTGGTGCTGGACTGAAGACATGTGTACCTGAGAAAGGGATGGAGCAGAGCTTGCTTTTAGACTGGCTGTCCCCTTACCATGTATTAAGCCAGAAGGGCCGCCGTGTCGGGTTAGAGAGCACATTAACGCAAGCTGCAAACCTAACAGACTCCGCTGAAGCATTCGCCATAAACTGCGTTGCCATTTTTAACATAGGGAGGGACTCAAAATCTAACACCTTTAGAGAGGTTATATTAATCTGGGTGGACAGCTCGTTAATCCAGATACATAGACCTAGCTATCGAGGTGGCTGCTATATTGGTCTTAATAATCGCTGCCAAAGACTCCCAACTGCTCTTCAACACCCCTTCTGCTTTCCTATCCATGGTGTCCCGCAGGTAAGAAGAATCCTCAATTGGTATTGAGGTCTTTGCCATTTTGGCAATAGGAATGTCCACTCTGGGGATTTCCTCCCACTCCTTGATCTTCAATGGGTCAAAGGGAAGACGGGCCTTGAAGTCCAAGGGATGACCAGGCGCTTTTCTATATCTTCCCATTCTTCCAGGATCATAGCTCTAATGTGCTTGTTGACCAGGAAGACTATTCCTTTGCGTTCTCAGTCCCCCAAACATCTCATCCTGAATTGTGTGAGGGACCTCTGTCTCTTCAATTTTCATAATCGCTCTTACAGCCTTCAATAGGTCATCCATATTTTTGTATGAGAAAAAAATACTTCTTCCTCTTTTTTGATGGCCTCTGGGAAAAATTTTCTTCTGTCTTCAGCATCTTCCTCTGAAAGTACAAGTATGGGCTTATGCCAACTTGTGATGAAATCAGACGAATTCAATCCGATAAAAAAATCGGATTGAATTCGGACCAATAATCTATGATTGTGTGCTCATCTGCATTTTTTTTTTTGCTCGGATCGGATCACGATCAGGCTGGAAAAAAATTTCAGCATGCTGCAAACGTAATCAGAAAACGGATCGCACCTCGCAATCGAAGTCAATGGGTGCGAGCAAAAAAATTTACGTACCGGTGTCCTTTGAAAAGCCAGCATTTCATATGCGGCTAATGTAAAAAACACACACACATATATATATACATACACATATATATATATATATATATATATATATACACACACACACACATATATATATATATATATATACACATACACACACACACACATTGTGTATATATATATATATATATATACACACACGCACACATATATATATATATATATACATACACATATATATATATCTATCATAGAGAGATTGCAGAATAGCCAATAATTCATTTGTCAGCTTCTGCAAAATCATTGCAGAAGCCGACCGGAGATATGGTTTACATACAGTAAACCATTGTAGAACAGTTAAGAGTTATATATAGGTCAGTGACTAATACGGTTAGTAGTATGTGTGTGTAAAATTTGGGATCTGTACATTTTTAATAAAAGAATGTATTCACGGAAAAAACTGGTATGGGCTTCCATGCAATTTTCTGAGCCAGAGGGAAAGCCAGTGACTGAGGGCAGATCTTAATAGCCTAGAGAGGGAACATGGTTATTCCACACACCCCAGAAAAGGCGCATCTGTAAGATGCACCAATTCTGTCACTTAGCCTCTCTCCTCCCATTGCCCTGTAGTGGTGGCATATGGGGTTGTAAGGGGTTACTGTCACCTTTGTATTGTAAGGTGACATTAAGCCCATTAGTAATGGAGAGGTGTCAATAAGACACCTATCCATTACTAATCCTAAAGTTTGTAAAAGGTTAAATAAAAACAAACAGAATAAAGTTTTTTAATGAAATAAAACTCTAAACACTGTTTGACCATTTTATTGTTACAGGTAATCCAAACGAAGCCATCGATCTCCTGTAAAAAAATCGAAAATAAAAAACAATAATATACCCATACCTGTCCAGCGTAGTCAGTCCCACGCCGTAATCCATATCTGGGATATATACAGTTTACAACCGGGAGCGGTGCTAATGCGACTGCTCCCGGCTGTAAACTACTGGGGAATGAATAAAATGCTGGGAGCGGAGTTTGGGTGACTAGCGGTGCCGTCACCGAAGCTGCGCTCCCTGCCGGCATGAACCAAGATGAACTCTTGAGCCTGGGAAAATGCCAGCCAGCGCAGCTCAATGTACTCTCTGTAATTTCTCTATGTAAATGCTCATGTTAAAAAATCGCATTGCAATCTGATAGCAATCGCACTGCATTTGGATGTAAATCAGATGCTAGGTGTGAAAAATCGGAATGTACTAGCACAAAAACGCATGACACTCGCATGACAATTGCATTGCACTCGTCTGACTCTCCTGCATCAAAATCGGACCGATTTTTAAATCACTAGTGTGTCTCCAGCATATGGGTACGCTTCCTCCGAGGACTCGTCCATCTCCCTTCTGGCTCTCTTGTGATGGGAGGTGCTTGGATCTGGCTGTGGTGGAACGAGACTGGCAATGGTGCTCTGGACCTCTTACCTAATTATGGCCCACATATCCATTAAGAAGGACGCTTAAAGGGACACTGTCACCTGAATTTGGAGGGAACAATCTTCAGCCATGGAGGCGGGGTTTTTGATTCACCCTTTCCTTACCCGCTGGCTGCATGCTGGCTGCAATATTGGATTGAAGTTCATTCTCTGTCCTCCATAGTACACGCCTGCGCTGTGCAAAATTGTCTTGTGCAGGCGTGTACTACGGAGGACAGAGAATGAACTTCAATCCAATATTGCAGCCAGCATGCAGCCAGCGGGTAAGGAAAGGGTGAATCAAAAACCCCGCCTCCATGGCTGAAGATTGTTCCCTCCAAATGCAGGTGACAGTGTCCCTTTAATCTTTCAGGAACTTTGCAACACACTCCGCACATAACTGCTTTGTGTATGAATCTGTTAACTTAGTGTTGCATGTCGGGCATCTCCTCATTCTTTTTCGGGAAGAGGAGCTGGATCTTAACGGAGTCCCTTTATCCTAATACAAGAGACGGAACATTTTGCATTCTTACTTAGTGACCACTAACATGTGGTGAAGCAGGCACTATGGGGTTACTTAGGCTACTTTCACACTAGCGTCATACGACGCACGTCGCAATGCGTCGTTTTGGAGAAAAAACGCATCCTGCAAAGTTGTATGCAGGATGCATTTTTTCCCCATAGACTAACATTAGCGACGCATTGCCACACGTCGCAACCATCGTGCGACGGTTGCATCGTGTTGTGGTGGACCGTCAGAACAAAAAAATGTTGCTTGCAACGTTTTTTTGTGCGTCGTGTTCACAATTTCCAACCGCGCATGCGCAGCTGGAACTCCGCCCCCTCCTCCCCGCAACTCACAATGGGGCAGCGGATGCGTTGCAAAACTGCATCCGCTGCCCCCGTTGTGCTGCATTGTCACAGGATGCGTCGGTACGTCGGCCCGCCCGACGGTAGTGTGAAAGTAGCCTTACACTGGCCAAGGACTGCTCGGCTGGTGCTTCTGAGCGGGGCAGATTAACCTCCATGGTTCAGACTGTGAACACCACACAATCTGTGAGTATCCTTTTAAAGGGTCTTACCTTGTCCAGGTGGCCTTCAGATTACCCCATAGCAGTTTCATGCTTTCCTGTTTGGAACGCAAGCTGCGCTGCCCTGATTGGAAGTGCCCCTCTAAACCGTAAGTGTCAATCCTCTATAGGCGTCCGGCCGGAAATGCTTACTCGTGCAAACGGAAGTCAGCGGCGGCGTGGAGCCAAGAGCCCTCCAGTGAGGGAAGCAGCAACGTCGGACGCTCCCCTGCTCCACCGACAAGCTGAGGGACTCCCGCCCAGTGAGGTATCAGCAACGGAGCTTCTCGCCAGCAGAAAGGGAAGAGATCCAGTCCCCTCCGATCCTGCCGAGCCCCGGTAAGTATCGCGCTCCTGCACTCCTCTTGTGCGCCCTGTCCTGCTAGGGACAGGAAAAACATCCGGGGTGAGTCAAAAGGGGGGGCTTTTAACCTCTTGTATGTTTCCTGTCCCTAGAAGATGAATAGGACTTCCTCCTGTCGGGCTGTCATAAGGGACATCCTGGGGAAAACAGGATTTTTGGTTGCTTACCGTAAAATCTGTATCTCGGAGCCTTCATTGGGGGACACAGGAACCATGGGTGTATGCTGCTGCCACTAGGAGGCTGACACTATGCAAATAAAAAGTTAGCTCCTCCTCTGCAGTGTACACCCCACCGACAGGAAGTAGGATCTTCAGTTAGTGAGAAAGCAGTAGGAGAAGCAACGTGTAAAAGAGAAGGATAATATAATAATAATAAACTTTATATAGCGCCAACAAAATCCATGGCGCTTCACAGATTAACAGCTTCAAACACTCAGAGTGTTCAAAGAACTCAAACGTAGACAGTAAACAGAGCTGTTCAACTTGGGAGGGTGCTGTGTCCCCCAATGAAGGCTCCGAGAAACAGATTTTACGGTAAGCAACCAAAAATCCTGTTTTCTCTATCGCCTTTCATTGGGGGACACAGGAACCATGGGACGTCCCAAAGCAGTCTCTGGGGTGGGAAAAAACAGACTTCCATCAGGCCAGAGGACTCACCACTGCCGCCTGCAGGATCCTTCTGCCCAGGCTGGAGTCCGCCGTAGTTCGGCGAAACGTGTGGATGGAAGACCAGGTTGCCGCTTTGCAAAGCCGTCGGCGAAAGCCCTGTGACGTACCGCACTGGAAGCGCCGACTGCCCGGGTAGAGTGAGCCTTCATCTCAGGAGGGGGCCCTCTGTGCTTGACCCGGGAAGCTTCCAAAATTGCCATTCTGATCGAGTGAGCAATCGTCGCCTTGGAAGCCGGCAGGCCTCTACGCACGCCATCAGGGATGGCGAAAAGAGAATCCATCTTTCGGAAAGCGGCCGTGCTAGCCAGGGAGATCCTCACTGCCCTGACGAGGTCCAGCCTGTTCAACGATCGCTCCAGAGGATGAGTCGGAGCTGGACAAAAGGAAGGTAGAACGAAGTCCTCGTTGAGGTGGAAAGATGAAAACCACCTCGAGAAAGGAAGGAAGGCGGAGGCCTGGGACCACCTTATCCTGGTGGAAAAATCAAGAAAGGAGGACGGCAGGAAATGGCCGTCAACTCAAAAACGCGGCGGATCGAAGAGATGGACCTGAGAAAAGCCACCTTCCGAGATAGAACTGACAGGGAAAACTCCCTGAGAGGCTCAAAGGGGGGAACCCCTAAGAACAACCAACACAACCTTTAAATCCCATGAATCCACAGAGGCCCTGAACGGAGGGACAGCGTGGACTACTCCTTGAAGGAAAGTCTTAACCTGTGGCTGAGGAGATAAAGTCTTCTTAAAGGAAAGAAGAGCGCAGGAACCTGGCCCTTTTGAGAACTGAGAGCGAAGCCCGAATCCAGTCCTGCCTGAAGGAAAACCAAATGGAAGGCAGGGAAAAGGGACATAGGTGAAAAGCGGTTGGACTCGCATCAGCGAAAGTAAGCCTTCCAGGTACAATAGTAGATCCTGGAAGAAGACGAAGGCTTCCTAGCCTGGATTATAGTGTGACTCATCCGGGCCGAAAGGCCGGACACTCTTAAAAACAGTGGAGTCCACATCCACGCCGTTAAACTGAGCGACCGATAATTCGGGTGGCAGATCGGACCCTGAGACAGCAGATCGGGTCTGTTTGGAAGGCACCAGGGGTGTCCGCGAGAAGATAGACGATGTCTGCAAACCAAGACCACCAGGGTCAATCCGGGACGATCAGAATGACCGACACCCATCCCGCCTTGATCTTTTTCGACAGCTTGGAAAGCAATGGAAGGGGTGGGAACCGATAGGGGAGCAGGAACTGCGACCAAGGAATGGCCAAAATGTCAACACCACTGTGAGGGGATCACGGGACCCTGGGCCGACCCGAGGGACCTCCTGTTCAATCGGGACGCCATGAGGTCCACCTCTGGAGTCCCCCATCGAAGAGCAATCCGACGGGAAACCTCCTGAAGTACCATTCCCCTGCCGCGAGGCCCTCGAAGCCGAGGAAGTCGGCGGCCTAAATGTCCACGCCGGGGACATGCACTGCGGAGCTCACCAGGACCGTTGCCTCTGTCCAAAGGAGGATCCTGGAATCTCGGCCGAGGCCAGAGAACGCCGAGTCCACCCCTGGTGGTAGACGTATGCCACTGCTGTGTCATTGTCTGTCTGGGTTCGAATTGGCAGGCTGCTGAGAATCCTTACCCAGTGAAGGCAAGACTGAAAGATGATCCGGAACTCGAGAACATTGATCGGCAAAGAGGACTCCTGCGCCGACCAACAACCCTGAAAGAACAGGAGACAAAGCCCCGCGCCTCCGCCGAGCGGGCTGGCGCCCGTCGTCACCACCTGCCTGGGAACTGGAAGGAAGGATATGCTGAGAAGGATCTACTCTGGGATAAGAGAAGTGACCTCGGCCACCAGTCGAGGAACCATTTGACCCGGGAGAAAACCGGATCGGACGATGCAGGGAGAAGACGGACATGTCCCCTGTGATAGAATAGCCTGCTGAAGAAGTCTTGAATGAAACGGGCGAAGGGAAAATTGCTTCCGATGTTGCAACCAACCTCCTTAGGGCCTTTAAGGTCCATCGGAAAGGAGGGGAGCCGAGAACCCTGGAGCAAGTGAACTTCCTGACAAAGGAGGGATATCTTGTCTTCGGGAAGGAAGACTCTGGTCCGACAAGTGTCGAAGAACATGCCCGGAGATACGAGGCGCTGAACAAGACGGAACTTCTTCCTGTTGACGAGCCACCCGCAACAGTTAGAATGTCGGGAAAGATGGATAGACTTTCGGGAGCCTGAAACCGAAATTCCTGAGCCTCCATGGAAGCGATTACTGAACGAGGGGATATCGTCCTGAAGTGTCTCCGACGAAACTTCTTGTTCAGCAAATTGAGATCTGGACTGGGACGACCCTTGTCGTTCTCTGTCAGTACAAAAAGATTCGAAGAGAAGCCTGTGAACCGTTCCTGTTCTGGGACGGGAACGATTACTCCGGATTTAAGGAGGGAAACAATGGCAGTAAAGAAAAACCGGGACTAGAGCGGGGTCTCTCGTAGGTTGGGATTTGAAGAAAACGATCCCAGGACCGTGAAAATAAGATTTTGTGTCTAGAGGGAACAGGTGCCCTGGCCCATGCTGAGGAGACCCAGACGTCCCTGAGGAACAGGAGACGGTTGCCCAGTCTGAGAAACGGGCTGGGGTCTAGTCGTGGGTCCTGCCTAAGTGGAACTTCCAGTCCTGGACCTGGAGAATCCACCTTAGGAGTAGCGGGCACGCCAGGGAAGAGTGAGCCGAAGAAAACCTTCTTCTCTTGTGGCCTCTGCAGTTGCGAAGAAGAATCTGATGCCGCAAACTACGAGAAAGGTCGAAAAGACCAAAGTAGCCGCCTAAGGGGAAGTAGGTGAGGTCTGGAGAAGAGGACTGGTGCCACCAGTGGCGTCCTTAATAATTTGGTCCAGCTTGGAACCGAAAGGACGTGAACCTTGAAAAGGCAGGCTAGTGAGGGACTTCTTCGATGACTCTTGAGTCAAACAGTGCGACAGCTGGCAACGACATTACTGGGCGCCCATGCGGCAGAAGACGCGACGTCCCGGGAACAAATTATTCCCCGGCATGAGTAATCTGGGTGGCAAGTTCCGCCAGCCGGCCTGACGGAGCTCCAGCTTGAATGCCCCAACGGAGTTGTTTAGCCCCTCAGATACAGACTTCGAAACCCATGAGGAAGCCAAAGCCGGGCATTGGGATGATGCGGCAGTTTCGAAGGCCGACTTCACGAAGGATTCCATGATCCTATCGATGGAATCTTTCAGAGCCGCCCACCGGACAGCGTAAGGACTGTGTTGGCGGCAAGTCTAGCGGTCGACGGATCCACAGGGGGAGAGGTCGTTCTCTAACGCCTCTCATTCCGGTTGGCAATGAGATCCGGAGGAAAGAGATATGAGACTCCAAGACGCTTGTCTCTTTGAGAACGTCTGGTCGAATTCGCTCTCTCTGGCCAGAAGCTCCTCGAATTCAGGATGAGGAGCAAATACCTTGGGAGGTAGTTTAGACCGTCTAAATGAAACCGCCTGATCTGCGGGTTTCGTAGAGGAATCTTCGATGCCACAGGTCTGATTGGTCGCTCCAATGAGGCTTTGAACCATATCCCTCATGTTAGCGATTTGGTTCGAATCCGGCCCCAAATTATCCTCCGAAGGCGCATCAGAGAAGCCTCGCCTGACTCAGCGGATGAGGATCGGGAGGACGCCGACTGCAGAGGAGGACCGAGTGGCGAGATGGAGCGAGAAGAGGACTCAGACCGGCGTTCCTGTCTGGACCTTTTGCAGCTAGCCTTGGAAGGCTTGGACGGAGCTTCCTGCGACCCGGTGGCTACTGCGGGGGTCTGCAGGGGTAACCGATCCAGCACGGAAACCAGGGTTTGAGACACCCCTGTTAAATTGGCCACCGATTGAGACAGAGAGGAGGCCCAGCCTGGGATGGGTATCACTCTGGGGCGGATCGGCTGGGGGATCCTGGGCGGTGGGAACAATCGGGTTGCTGCAGGACAGACATAGCGGAGTGTCAGTCTGCGGTGCAGAGCTACTTACGGCAGACGAAATCCGGAGGAAGCTGTCCGGCTAGATGGTATGGACCTCCGGCGAGAAATAGACCCTTAGGCAGGAGGGTGGTAAGGCCTGCTGCCGTAATCTTGATCGATCTGCGTTGCTTAAAATTAACTTTCATTGCTGGGGTTCGAACTCACAGCTCTGTTTGCAAGCCTGCACACCTTACCACTGTACTATCTCACTCTCTTGTTCCGGAGGAGGGGACTCGTAGTTCAGGAGTCCCAAGATGGCGCCGGTGGGAGGAGAAAAGGCGGTTCTCAGTGAAATTGTCGGGCGGGAGAAAAGCCCGCCCGACGAACAAGGAAGGGGGGCGGAGTCCGGCACCGGAAGTAGGCCCAGGCAGAAGCCGGGGCCTAAATTAGCGATCGGTGACCGGCATGGAAGGGCCGCAGCGGAGAACCGTGCGCCGCAGAAGGCTGCAGTGGGCCCGAAGCGATGCGGCGGCCGGCAAAAGCCGCCGCGCTGAATAGAAATGAACGGCCGCATACAGCGGCCGGAGCAGGGAAGCCACAGAGGGCCGAAGCGATGTGGCGGCTGGGAAGCCGCCGCGCTGAAAAGAACGGCCGCATACAGCGGCCAGAGCGATGCGACGCAAAGCCACCACGCAGAAAAGAAATGAACAGCCGCAAACAGCGGCCGGAGCAGGGGAGCCACTGAGGGCCGAAGCCACCGCGCTGAAGCTGGGGCTAGGAAGCCTGCAGGACCCGAGGCGGAAATGTCCCCCCCCTGAGCAAGGCCACGCAGATAGCGTGCCTGGACAAGAAGCGGCACGGTGGACCGTAAAGGCAGCCGCGCCGGAACAGGGAGGCCGCATCCACGGAAGTGGTGCAGCTGAAAAGAGATGCGATTCGCATCAGAAAACCCCCCTAAATAGGATTTTTTATTTCTGGGATCCAGGGAAGCCACAGGGTGGGGCGGGAAAATACTCACCTAAAGATCCCCCGCCGGTACTAACCTGGAAGGAATGAGACGTCCACGGAGCTGATGGACGTCCTCGTCTCCTCCGACCGACAGGCTCTGGTGGGCGAGTGGGTGGGGGACGGAGCCAGGACCGGACTTCTGAGCACGCTTGTGTGCTAGGATCTTGGTCCTGGAGAGGAATCTATGAGGATACGGGGTGGCAGTACACGCCGTACTCATAGTCCGCATAGTGGGACTACAGGTGTGACTGTTCACCCTGTATCCCTCCGGAAAAACCTGAAAGGAAACGACGCACATTGAGGTAGATAAGGGTCTAATGAAAGACCCGTGTCCACCTCCTACTGACACTAAGCTAATTGTCTAGCTAAACTGAAGATCCTACTTCCTGTCGGTGGGGTGTACACTGCAGAGGAGGAGCTAACTTTTTATTTGCATAGTGTCAGCCTCCTAGTGGCAGCAGCATACACCCATGGTTCCTGTGTCCCCCAATGAAAGGCGATAGAGAAAAATAATTTGCTGATTGTGTATCATGTCATGTTATAAATAAATAAAAATAAATGAATTATTTCTTGTGGTTTCCTTAAATCTTTTATTTACAGTAGATATAAAAAGTGTATGTTAAAACCCATGTTAAAATGCCATGTTTTTGTCATGTACAAAAATCATACTAAGTAGAATAATTTCAGAACTTTTCCCACCTTTAACCCCTTCACGTATATAGGACATATAGGCAAGTCGTGGGTCGTATCTCTCCCTTTAATGCGTACTCCAGCGCTGAGCCTGCATCTTTGCCTGCACATGACAACTGATCTGATCAGCTGTTGTGCCTCTAACAGCCGCAGGTGGAATTGAGAGCTACCCTTTTGTGTTAACATGCTAAATGCCGTTGTCAATTACAGCGGCATTTAACACAAGCACACCGGAAGCGTGTCACAAACCCCGCACATCGGTGCCCCTGTCACATGATCACAGGACGATGGGTTGGCATGACAGCCTGAGGTCTGCAGAAGGCCCCGATGCCTGTTATTGCATGGGGGATCGGCGTTCATAGGAGTTGATGATTTTTGCTATACATAAAAGGGCTGGAGCAAGGTTGTGAAGGGGTTAATATCGCCCATAATCTGTACTAATTTCCCCAATCAAGATGATTTAGGCTTGTTTCTCGGTGAATAACACCATGTGAATGACATTTTAGAATTGGGGATGTGGATGTGTTCAGAATTAGCCAATTACAATTTCACTCATAGTAAATAGTAGTCCGTACACAGCTGCCATCATTCACAGTGATTCTGATTAACCCAATGTAAAGTTTAGCTGTTCTATTAGGATTTTCTTAGTTGAATTTTTCAGCAGCAGTCATGATCCATAAACAGCTTACAACACAGCAACGGGATCTCATTGGTGAAAGTTATCAGTCAGGTGAAAATTTAATTCGGTCTTGTGTGGAAACTTTCTTTTCCTGGAAAAACTGTATATAAAAGGAATGGCACTCAGGGTGAAGACCATAGTTATTAGGGTGTCCACCCAACCTTTTCTGACCACTGCAAGGTGTTGAAAATAGGGGGTATGGCTGACCAAACCAACAGCCAATCCATTCATGCCAACAATGCAAAATTATTTCTTATATATCCAACATGTGTTATGTAGGCCTAACATTAAATCTTATCCAGTTGTTTTTGTTCTTAACTTTTAGGTGCTGGACGTTAGCAGAGAAGGCAAAGAAGAGGTGTTCTACGGACCTACACTACCTTTTGCCTCCAACGGGATAGCAACATGCTTTCTGCCTGCTCCATACTTCACAAGTCCTAATTTGCAAACTTTGCAGGTTCCACATCATAGAATAGGCACAATGTGAACAATTTTTTCACAAGATACAGAAACGAACGCAAACAATATATACAGTATATAGCTAGGTAATAAAAATCCAAACATCAAGATTCATTTATGTTCTATATAGCAATGTATCTGCAAAAGCCTGCGCCATTTGGCAAATCACTAACGCCATAAGCATCAAAATCTATTCTACGCAGTTCGGGGCAGAGGATCATTGTGCCTGGAAACTTGTGTACCGTGCTGCAAAATAATTACTCACAGCATTATGCATAGGGAACAGGGGCTATGCAAAAATGCTAACTTTTTCACTATCCCTGTTCCAAGGTATAATCGTTAGGACAATATGCTCCAGTCACAATTTGTCACCATGTTTGTAAGATACTGTACACTTTTTCACTTTATTTTAGGATCAAAAGGACTTTTAAAAAGGGCAATACACTATGTCAAGAACTTCAAACATATGCAAATGATTGGATGTATGTGATGAGCAAAAGGGAATGTCGAACACAGAAGACCACTGTTATTTCACGCCGTGTAATTATACCGTACCGTCCAGTTCTATGCCGGACTTGGCAATGACTTTCATACTGAGGAAATAAAAAAATATATATATACCGTATATAAAATAACGGTGATAAAAATTGTTAAACATTTCCAACCCTTCAACTTTGCTGCTAATACATTACTGAACAGCACACCTAAGTGCATCTAAATAAAGACCGTTGTTCAAGAATCAA